>NC_066579.1:191865696-192183196 GCF_024323335.1 Lathyrus oleraceus | reverse complement strand
TTGACCCAACGTCACGATGCTAAGCTCCTCAGAGTAACATCTTCCAACTTCCATCTCGCATGACAGAAATCTCCTCCAGTATCGCACTACTGGGGAATACCGTTGACCCAACGTCACGATGCTAAGCTCCTCAGAGTAACATCTTCCAACTTCCATCTCGCACGACAGAAATCTCCTCCAGTATCGCACTACTGGGGAATACCGTTGACCCAACGTCACGATGCTAAACTCCTCGGAGTAACATCTTCACCAACCGGCGAAACCAAATCTCAAACGGTAACCACGGCTCGAGACTAACTGATGCTCGCAATACTGATGTTGATCTTCCAACCAGCGAAACCAATTCTCAAACGGTAACCACGGCTTGAGACTAGCTTATGCTTGCAATGATGATGCATGATTTTTTTTCAGCGTAATGCTCCATAATCATGCAAATGCTACGCAATTAGGTATGTAATATGTTATGCTTCTCTAAATGATGAATGCATAAAAAGTATCCCCCTCAAGGGACTCCACTAGGGAGCTCGAGGCACTCTGCTGAGGAACTCGACAACACTCCGATCTCCACCCTACCGGGGAATAGCACTGCTGCTGGGGAAAGGACAACCCTCACCAGGGATAACCTCCACTGAACTCGATCCGCCTGGGGACTTCGCTGGGGAAGAAACCACCAACGCACTCTGTGGGGAAAACAACAATCTTCGACTCGCTGGGGAACTAACAAGCTCCATCATGCTAGGGGAAACGACAACCTTCAGACTTGGCTGCCGAGGAAACACTGATCTTGAACCCGTTGGGGAGATAACAATCCCAACCCTGCTAGGGAAAATACGGCATATTGACACGGAATACTTGTCGACTCGTCGAACTAGCGTTCATCCTCTAACCAGAGTATCAACTTTCCATCTTTTCAGACTTTGAAGAGTCTTCTCGATTAACCCTCCAGGATCGTCGCACGTCTTTCATCGTCTTTTCACCATTCTTCTATTTCTCTTGTCCCTGACTGGACTCCACGGGGATCTTTTGTCAAAAGGCTTCACATCACAACCTGCAAGTGAGTGAAAACATCTAACAACACCTACAAAAGAGATCATTAGATAAAACGTGCCCCAGGCATGCCAAAATTTCAACACCTAGGTCACTTCACCTTCCGAATAAGATTTCAAGTTTTCAATCTTATGAACATGCATTGGAAGGGATCTCCATGTCTCAAAATGCAAAGATTCTTTATCAAAATAAACGGATGTTTTTGCAATCAAAGCGGTAATGAAAACAAAAAACAAAAATTATTTGGTTGAATATGCATTTTATTGATTGAAAAAGGTGTGGCTCAAAACCGAGCAATACACAGGAAGCAATTCCTGAAAAGAGGTAATTGCGCACAAAAGGAAAAATCTATCCTAATGGCAATGCGAAACCACGATCTCATCGAGTTCCAACTCGGTTACACCCCATATGTCCTCAAGACTCTCCGTGCTTTCCGTCTTCCGAACAAGACGCTTTCGACTGATCCCTACCGGGGATTATCCATGGTGTCTTAACCAAAGTACAAACGATCATGCTAGACGCAGTTGTTCGTTTCAATCCCTCTTTTGCCTAGACCGCCCTTTCGGGTTTTCAGTCCACCGGGATACCCTTTTTTTGCCCAAGTCGCCCTTGTGGGGTTTTCGACTTGCCGGGTGCACAGTTTTTTCTTTTTATCCCTAATTTTTGCCCGAACCTTTTTGTCGCACCCCAAAATTTGACTTTGGCTTTGTTGACCACATCTTGATTAATCTCGTTGTCTCGTATTCATCTCAATTTCTTAAACTTCGCGTGACAACTGGTTTGATTAGGTTTTGTGTGTTTTCGTTGCTTACCGTGTTGTATTTCGTTGTTTTAGCAAAACCTGGCCGATATCGTTGCCTCGTATTTATCTCGCTTATCTTTGTTGTGCGTGGCATCGCTTCGATTAGGTTTTGTGTGTTTTTATCTATTTAATTGTTTGTTTGTCGGTATTTTGACTGTATTTCGAATATATTAGAGTTTTCGTATTGTCCGATTATTTGTGATTGTGTTTGTCAGCGTTTTCGTGATGTCGTGTTGATTTTATTATTGCCTAGGGTTGTTTATTTAATTACGTGTTGTGCCGTGTGATTTAATCGAGTCTGTTTGAGTCGTGTTGTTGATTTTACTAGTTTACCGGTTTACTGGTTTATTGGTTTTATCAATTTGTCTGTTTTGCTGTGCAAATTGTCATCATTTTTATCGCGTTCGTGTCGCTCGATTTTATCGTATTTTAATCGTGTGCCGTTTAATATTATTTGTGCTTAATATTAATTGTGTTTAGTTGTTAATTAGTTTATTTAATTAGGATTAATATTATATTAGTTTATTATTATTATTATTATTATATAATATATAAATATATATTATTAATTTATGTTAGATATTTTTTAGGTTTTTTATTGTTTAAGTAATCTAAATATATATTATTAATTTATGTTAGATATTTTTTAGGTTTCTTATTGTTTAAGTAATCTAAATATATATTATTAATTTATATTAGATATTTTTTAGGTTTCTTATTGTTTAAGTAATCTAAATATATATTATTAATTTATGTTAGATATTTTTTAGGTTTCTTATTGTTTAAGTAATCTAAATATATATTATTATTTATGTTAGATATTTTTTAGGTTTCTTATTGTTTAAGTAATCTAAATATATATATATATATAGATGTGGTTAGTAAGAAAAAGAAAAGGAGGTGGATCAGTAAGGAAAAAAACGTGTGGTGAGAGAAACAGAGAATTGAAAAGAAATATTTTTCCAAAAGCATTACCGTATTTCACTTGTTCTTCATTTTCGGTAACCCAAAATCGTCCCGATTATTCACCGAAACACAAAACCGATTTCATATCTTTGAAGTTCGTTGAGTCCAGGTCACAAATATCCAAGGTTCATTTCATTCCGGCGTCGTTTCACCGATCAAAAGCGACGTTGAAGTCAGGTACTCACGAAGGCAGCCAGCACTGCGTCGGTGACGGTTTCCAGCTTTCGGTCGATCATTTGGACGATCAGAAGTTCATCCTCTTCACACAAGGTAATATTCTTCACTTATCTCTGAAATCGGCAAAGTTCCGGCTTGCCGACATGTGTTTTAATATATTATTTATCTAAATATATATATTATTTTTGTCTATTATATATTATTTGTCTAAATGTACATATATATTTTTGTCTACTATATATTTATTGTCTAAAATATAAATATATATATATATATATATATATATATATATATATATATATTATATATATATATATATATATATATATATATATATATATATATATATATATATATATATATAATATATATATATATATATATATATATATATATATATATATATATATATATATATATATATATATATATATATATATTACTTTTGTTTACTAAATATTGTTTATCTTTTATTATTATTTTGCATATATGTTTTATTTAAATGTTAGTTAAATTAATTATTTGTTTAAATGTTTATTTTAATTAAATGTTTATTTATATCAAATGTTTATTTTGTCTAAAGTAAATGTTTATATTGTTTTTTTTATATTTGTTTATGTTGTTACTAACCGTTTCGTTTCAGTTTCAGCTCGATTAACTCCACTAACTATTCGTAATACTAACTATTCATAGCTAACTGTGTTGTAATAATTTACTTTCTCGCATTTTTTATTTTCTGTATTGTGTGTTTAATCGTATTGTTCACGTTTTATGTTAAAAAATCGAAAAATCCAAAAAGAGAAACCCGATGCGATTCCAACGGTCGCCGTTTAAGAAACCCTTTTCACACACTCACAAGCTTACTCTTGGGCTTCCTTATAATGAGCCCATTTATGTATTGTTTCAGGGTTTAGACTCATTCAAATCTTTTGTCAGCTTTGACTTTTCAGTTTAAAAACATTTTCAAAAGGATGTGTCAGTCTCGAAGCCTCCCGCCTAGGTCGAGCAAGAGATGGCAAGACACGCCAATCTAAAATCAACAAAACAGACTTTCCCCTTTTCTTTTGGGAGAACTACGTGGATTCTGATTTCTCCATTGCGCCTTGGAGATACGTAGGCATGAAGTCTACGACTTTATCGAGTCCAAAAAAAAAAAAAATCAAGTTCTTTTCTCATCTCCCCAATCAAACGATCAAAGCGAAAAAAGCAAAGCATTCACATAAACATAAGCAAAAAGGTTCCTGTGGAGTACCACAGATGTAGAGGGTGCTAATACCTTCCCTTTGCATAACCAACCCCCGAACCCGTAACTCTAAAGGGATTTATCGTTATTTTTCCCTTCCTCTTTTTGGATAAAATAAAAGACGGTGGCGACTCTTGCATTTAAAATATTTTTCAAACGGGTTAAGTTCAATCAATACTTAATCTCGTGAAAAATTCCGCCGCGACAGAATGGCGACTCTGCTGGGGATAACAATGATTAAACTTATTTGAGGGTTTAGCCTATCTTTGCTTGTTTATATGTTTGCTTTGTGAATATTTGCTAAATTGTATTGTTTGTAATGTTTGTTATTTTGGGTTTTGGGGGATACTTGTGATAAATCCTATACCCGGATTTGGGGCACATTTGAGATAGGATGGATGATAATTCAGGTTGACTTGATAGGAGACAATCCTTACCGAGTTGACTTGAGCCTTTGTCCTCTTGGTGGAAGCCTCTTTGAGGGTGATAGTGCTAAACAAGTCATTTGTGAGGCATTGTTGCTTTCGACGGGCCCGTGAAGCCAAGGACCTTAGTTTACCTTTACCCCATCTTGGCCTTACTTAGGATGTGATGCGGTGACCACTTCGGACCAAAAGTCTGGTTTGGTTGATACGCGATATCACACTCAAGCGAGATTCTTTTGAGAATAATATTGGAAAGCGAGCAGTTGCTTAACCCGGTATTATCCGAAGAAGGATCCATAACCTTGGGAACTTTTAGAACCCGTTTGGCAGGTGAACCTTAGAACTTATCTTGGGGCTTTGTCCTAAACTCCATGCTGGTGATGAACTTTGAGCCTTGTATTGTTTGACCATGTTTGTGTTTGTTGCATTCATGCATGACATGCATTCATTCCCATCATTTCAACCTTTTTCCAAGGAACTTAAAGTGAGGATTGCAAATATTGCAGGAAACATGGATTTTGGACGGAGAAGTGTGAAAAAGTACAATCTCATCAATCCAAAGATAGATGAACTAAAGAAACTGGTTTCTTCGATCGCAGATCCTATTGGTTTCAGAGACAGATATGGGGCACTTATATCTTTATTGACACTTAGGATGGAAGAAGGGTTATTGCAGACATTAGTACAGTTCTATGATCCAGTCTATCACTGTTTCACATTCCCAGACTATCAACTCATGCCTAAATTGGAAGAGTATGCCCAATTGCTTCACATCCCAGTTGCTGATACAGTACCTTTCTCTGGTTCAGAAAAGTTACCCGAGCACAGTTCTCTTGCAAAAGTGTTGTACATGAAGAAGTCAGAATTCAAGAATAACTTCACCACCAAAGGAGGACTTCCAGGTTTCACTGCCAAGTTCTTAATGGGGAAGGTTTCTTATTTTGCCAGTCAAGGTTGTGATATTATTGTGGAACATCTGTTCGCCTTGTTGATCTACGGTTTGTTACTATTTCCTAATATTGAAGGTTTTGTGGATTCATATGCTATACGCATCTTCCTAAGTGGTAATCCTGTTCCAACTTTTCTCGGAGACACCTATCATTCCATCCATTACCGTACTTTAAAAGGAAGAGGAACCATAGTCTGCTGTATACCGTTACTCTACAAATGGTTTGTCTCTCATCTTCCTAAGTCAGCTACTTTTTGGGATCGCAAGTCAGGACTTCAGTGGTCACAGAGGATTATGTCTCTTACCCAGTCAGATATTGCATGGTATAGTAGAGTTTTAGACGATGTGAAGATCATTGATAGTTGCGGGGAGTTCCCCAATGTGCCCCTCATGGGCACAAAGGGAATCATTTCTTATAATCCAGTACTTGCTAGGAGACAACTCGGTTACCCTATGAAGGACAAGCCTCCTAACATTCTTTTAGAAGGTATTTTTTTGAGGGATAACAAGGAGGACCCTACCATGAAAGAGAGAGTAGTAAGAGCTTGGCATCGGGTTTGTCGCAAAGGGAGACTTGAATTGGGTAAGAAAGATTGTACCTCCTATGAGCCGTACCTCCAGTGGATCAGAGCCAGAGCTATACAGTTGAAAATGCCATACCCACATCATGATCCTATCAAACCCGCTCCGTTGAAGACCCCCTACCTTCCGCTAGATGACAAAGAAGAACTCCAAGCCACCTTGGAGAGGGTCAAGAAAGAGAGAGACGCTTGGAAGGATAAGGCCCAGGTGCTCGAAATGGAAAATGAAGAACTTCAGAGACAGTTAAAGGAGCAGAGTGGAGAATATCGTGCAGGTAAACGTCCAAGGGTGCAAGAGGATTTATTTTCCTCAGGCACAACAGATTACTCCCAGATTCCACAGTCCTCAGGTGCATGGAAAGGTCTTGTAGATAGTTTGGTGAAGGAGAAAGCTTTTATGCAGAAGGCCTATGAAGAAAGAATTGAGAGACTTGAAGGACAACTCCTACTTGTTTATGCTCGTCCTGATGACACATGTCCTTAAATGGTTTTCTTGGTTGTATTTTGGGTTGATAACTTTGTATATTTTGATAAAAATGCTTAAAATGAAATTTTTTGTTTTGTTATCAAAAATGTTTGCAATTCTATCTTTTCCTTCACTTAGAGTTCCTTGGAAAATCATTCATTTTGCATATCCATGCATCACGTGCATACAGGTTGTCTGTCTTGGTCCAGTCTTCTAACAGTTGCTTCCGCCAGCAGATCCATTTCAAGCTGACGCATAATTACAACACAAGAGCCAACTACAAAAGAAGAATGGAGATAACAGATAACGAGAACCGAGAATTGAAAGCTCAGGTTGACCGCCTTTCTGCTATGGTCGAGACATTGATAGCAAACCAAGCAGCCCAAGCTGCTCAACTTCAAACAGCACAAGCTCAGGTTGCCGAAGCACAAGATGCATAGATCCAGGCGCAAGCACAGGCAGCAGAGATGCGCAACCAAATGTTAACCGCCCGTCTACAAGCAGAGGAAGCCCAGGCTAGGGCTCAAGTTCATAATTCAGGACAGACTTCGGCACATAATCAACCTCAAATTCAGAATCAGACAACAGCAGCACCCGTCACTACAGTCATCGCTTCAGAAATCAACGCTGTCCCAGTCACTTCTGTTACCATCACAACATCCCGTCCTTGGGAAATACCCAGGGATCTTAATCAAGATAGATATCAACAAGAGTTCGTTCCACCAAATGCTCCTGTCTTCACTAATGTGCCTCCCGTTGTTCACTATACTCCTCACCTAGGAGAACCTGTCTATCACGGCCCTACCCCAAGTGAGGATCCTGGTCTCAATGATAGAATGGATGAATTCCAGGATCAGTTTGCGGAATTACAAAAAGAGATAAAAGCTCTTCGAGGGAAAGACAGAATGGCGACTGGAGTAGTTATGAAGAACTGGACCGCAGTTGACATCCCACATTGTGTCCACATATCAAAGTAATTAAGCTTTTCAGTTTTCAAAAATCTTCCGCTTTAGCCCAAAGCGCGAAGCATTAATTTTGTAAAATGGGCACTTTTGTCAAAAACGTACTATCCATGAAAAAGATCTTTTGTGTTCCTATACACTTGTGTCCTTTTATCTTTTCAGCTTTTTCGGAAAATGGTAACACAAAAAAACCTTAAAAAGAACACATTTTTGCATGTCATGGTCAGTCCTCTAAAAACAATTGTTTGTACAGGTTACTTAAACCCGTTGAACACAATGACATCATGCCCTCTCCCAACTTTGAACATTCTGTATTCGAAGCTGAAGAGGAAGAGTGGGATGAGATTCCAGAAGAGGTCGCCCGCCAGCTTGAAAATGAAGAAGACACTATTCAGCCATACAAGGAGCCTTTGGAAACAGTCAACTTGGGTTCGGAAGAAAATGTGAAAGAAGTCAAAATTGGAGCATTGTTATCCCCACAGGTCAAGGAGCAATTGATCAGCCTGTTGAAAGAGTATGTAGATGTGTTTGCTTGGTCTTATCAAGATATGCATGGTCTCGACACTGACATCGTATAGCACAAGCTACCTTTGAAGCCAGAATGTCCACCGGTCAAACAGAAATTAAGAAGAACACATCCAGATATGGCCGTCAAGATTAAAGAAGAAGTTCTGAAGCAAATAGATGCTGGTTTTCTTGCCACTTTAGTGTATCCAGAGTGAATAGCAAATATTGTGCCAGTTCCTAAGAAGGACGGGAAGGTACGAATGTGTGTCGACTATCGTGACTTAAATAGAGCAAGCCCAAAGGATAATTTCCCCTGCCTCACATTGACGTGTTGGTAGACAATACAGCAAAGTTTGACATATTCTCCTTCATGGACGGATTCTCCGGGTATAACCAGATCAAAATGGCTCCCGAAGACATGGAAAAAACTACATTCATAACACCATGGGGAACATTCTGTTATCAAGTGATGTCGTTTGGGTTGAAGAACGCAGGTGCTACTTACCAGCGAGCCATGACAACGCTCTTTCACGACATGATGCACAAAGAGATTGAGGTTTATGTGGATGACATGATCGCGAAGTCTCGTTCAGAAGAAGGTCACTTAGTAGATCTATTGAAGCTGTTTCAACGATTGAGGAAGTTCCGTCTTCGCCTCAATCCGAACAAATGCACATTTGGCGTCAGGTCAGGTAAACTCTTGGGCTTCATTGTCAGCCAAAAAGGCATTGAAGTTGATCCAGATAAAGTAAAAGCTATCCAAGAGATGCCCGCACCAAAAACAGAAAGGCAAGTGAGAGGTTTTCTAGGACGATTGAATTACATATCCCGGTTTATTTCTCACATGACTGCCACTTGTGAACCTATCTTCAAATTGCTGAGAAAGAGTCAGAATTGTGTTTGGACAGAGGATTGTCAGAAAGCATTTGACAGTATCAAAGAGTACCTCATGGAGCCTCCTATCTTGTTACCACCTGTTGCTGGAAGACCGTTGGTTATGTATTTGACAGTGCTTGAGAATTCTATGGGCTGTATTCTGGGTCAACAAGACGAAACTGGAAAGAAAGAGCATGCCATTTACTACTTAAGCAAGAAATTTACTGACTGTGAATCACGATACTCCTTACTCGAGAAGACATGTTGTGCATTGGCTTGGGCTGCTAAGAGATTGAGGCAGTATATGTTAAGTCACACCACTTGGTTGATATCCAAAATGGATCCAATCAAGTACATTTTTGAGAAGCCTGCACTCACTGGTAAGATTTCCAGATGGCAGATGCTGTTATCAGAATACGACATTGAGTATCATACCCAGAAAGCTATCAAGAACAGTGTGTTGGCTGAGTACCTTGCTCACCAACCCGTTGAAGATCACGATGATAATGAGGATGAGTTTCCTGATGAAGATGTCATGTTCCTAAAATCCAGAGATTGTAAAGAGCCACTTCCTGAAGAAGGGCCTGAACCAGATTCTCAATGGGGTTTAGTATTTGATGGAGCTTCCAACGTTTATGGACATGGAGTAGGTGCAGTCATTATCACTCCAGAAGGTTCTCATTTTTTTGCTTTGAATGTACAAACAACATTGCTGAATATGAAGCCTGTATCATGGGTCTTGAAGAAGTCATTGACCTCCGCATCAAAAATCTTACTGTTTATGGTGACTCAGCGTTAGTTATCAATCAGATCAAAGGAGAATGGGAAACACGCCACCCTGGCTTGATCCCATACAAAGACTATGCAAGAAGATTGTTGACTTTCTTCACCAAGGTTGAATTGCATCACATTCCTCGGGATGAGAATCATATGGCGGATGCTCTAACTACGTTGTCTTCAATGTATCAAGTGGGTTTTCCAAACGAAGTACCCAGAATTGTGATCAAGCGACTTGATAGACCAGCACATGTGTTTACAGCTGAGGCCAGTTTTGATGATAAACCATGGTACCACGATATCAAGCATTTCCTTCAGACTCAGGAGTATCCTCTTGGAGCAACAGAAAAAGATAAAAAGACTTTGAGAAGATTGTCAGGCAGTTTCTTCCTTAATCAGAATGTGCTCTATAAGAGGAATTATGACATGGTCTTACTCAGATGTGTTGACAAAAAGGAAGCAGAAATGTTGATGAAAGAAGTTCACGAAGGGTCCTTTGGTACTCATGCAAACGGCCACTCTATGTCAAGAAAGATGTTGAGAGCTGGTTACTACTGGTTGACCATGGAATCAGATTGCTGCAAATTTATAAAGAAGTGTCACAAATGTCAGATCTACGCTGATAAGGTTCATGTACCACCAACCTTTTTGAATGTGATTTCTGCTCCTTGGCCATTCTCAATGTGGGGCATTGACATGATCGGTATGATTGAACCCAAAGCTTCCAACGGACACCGTTTCATTCTCGTGGCAATTAATTACTTCACCAAATGGGTGGAAGCAGCTTCGTATGCAAAGGTGACAAAGCAAGTGGTGGTCAGATTCATCAAAAATAATCTCATTTTCCGATATGGCATTCCAAACAAGATCATCACTGACAATGGCTCCAATCTGAACAACAAAATGATGGATGAATTATGTGAAAGTTTCAGGATCGAGCATCACAACTCTTCTCCTTACCGTCCCAAGATGAATGGGGCAGTTGAAGCTGCAAATAAGAATATCAAGAAGATCATTCAAAAGATGGTTGTTACCTACAAAGATTGGCATGAAATGCTGCCTTTTGCACTACACGGATATAGAACATCAGTCCGTTCTTCAACTGGGGCAACCCCATTTTCACTTGTATACGGTATGGAAGCTGTGTTACCGATAGAGGTTGAAATTCCATCAATGAGGATACTAATGGAAACTCAGTTGTCAGAGGCTGAATGGTGTCAAAGCAGATACGATCAGTTGAATTTGATTGAAGAAAAAAGAATGACTGCCTTGTGCCATGGACAGTTATACCAAAAGAGAATGAAGCAGGCATTTGATAGGAAGGTTAAGCCGAGAGAATTCAAAGAGGGTGACCTTGTGCTCAAGAAGATGATGCTATTTCACAATGATTCTAGGGGCAAGTGGACTCCTAACTATGAAGGACCCTATGTTGTCAAGAAAGCCTTCTCAGGCGGTGCTTTAATTCTTACAAACATGGATGGTGAAGAGCTTCCACGTCCCGTGAATACAGATGCAGTCAAGAAATACTTCGCCTAAAAAATGAAAAGAACAGCTCGCTAAGTTGAAAACCCGAAAGGGCGGCTTAGGCAAAAATGAGCGTCTCGGTGGACTGAAAACCTGAAAGGGCGGTCCAAGCAGAAATTAGAGACATAAAAAAAACAAAGAGAATATTATCCCGGTAGATTGAAAACCCGAAAGGGCAATCTAGGCAAAAGTTAGGGATTTCAGGCAAGTAACTGCATAACAGAGATAAGATCATTGAAGTATCAGAATATTTTCAACAGTTCTCCAACTTTCTCAAGGCTGCAATACAGGTCAAAAGTGGAAGAGAGAATGATGTCATTGTAGTTCAACGTACCCTTTTTCCACGAAATTACCATTTTCCAATTTGTAAAGATCTATGGAATCACGTTGTTGGCTGATTACCATCCTATCAAATCAATTTGAGCCTTTCTATATTTCTTGGCACTCTTAATTTTCATTTCAATTTACGAAAGTTCTTTTACTTTGACAGATATGTTTTGAAACAAAAGTTTTGAATTAAAAACAGTTTTTGAAAAATATAAAGATTATTTATTTTGATTTGTGGACATCAATAAAAGGATTGAGACATGTGGTCCCAGTAATTCTGAAATCATGTGATTCCAACTAGACATGTTCATATTACTATCCTTATATGTATATGATGAAAAAATCTCCACAGGTGTCTTGGCAGTAATATTTCTCCAACAGA
This sequence comes from Lathyrus oleraceus, assembly GCF_024323335.1. Classification (NCBI taxonomy): domain Eukaryota; kingdom Viridiplantae; phylum Streptophyta; class Magnoliopsida; order Fabales; family Fabaceae; genus Lathyrus; species Lathyrus oleraceus. The sequence goes on along the minus strand of NC_066579.1, from coordinate 192,171,185 downwards.
GGTTGTGATTCTGGATATCCCCAGCTATGCTTCCTAGTTTTCCTCAAGAGATCATGCAAGAAATATTTCAAGAAGTTTATTCCCTTCACTTGGGGCATGAAGACTCCCCAGTTAATTGATCATGAAGACTCCCCAGTTTAATTGATCATGAAGACTCCCCGGTTAATTGATCATGAAGACTTTGATCCAGGTTTTAAGTTACAGATTTGGCCTATGGGATTACTACAGGTATTTCCCCAGTAATTTATTAAGGCGGGATCAGCAATGTCCCCAGCAGAGGATGAGAAGGAAGATTTGATTTCCCTGAGCAGGAGTAATACAGAGGTCTCCATCCCTCAGCGAGTGAAGAAAGTTGATATTCAGAAACTACAGGGAATCTCCTGTTGTTCTCTGTCCATTCAATAGAAGGATATGTCTCCTCCTCAGTAATGTTTTGTAGTAAAAGAAGAGTGTGTTATGCATTTTAAGCAAATTCAAGAATTGCAGGATTTCTCCTGAATTCTCATTTATATTCAAAGGTCAGACATCACTGTTCCCCGGCAGAGTCTCCTAGAGGAAAGATCTCGTAACCAGATATCAGACACCATAATCCCCTGCAGAGTCTTCAGATACAGAAAGTCTCCATGATAATTAAAGCAAAAAATCAAGGATAGATTTCCCCTATATTCTTATTCCCTGGAAAGATACCACTATCCCCAGCGGACTTTATCCCCAGCGGAGTCTTCCAGAAGAATAATCCCTTCTGCATTATCAGCAAATTCAAGAATTGCAGGACTTCTCTTACAATATCATCTTATTTCCAGAGGATAACACCTTGTATCCCCAGCGGAGTCCTCAGAAAGGTCCAATCCTCATATACCTCACAAATTCAAGAACCACAGGGAATCTCCTGCATTTTTGAAGTAGAAGGCATCTCCATTCTTCTACGGAATCCTCAGCAGAGACAGACTTTTAAAGAAACCTGGATATGGTGCTCTTGTACCAATTCCCCAGCAAGTCTTTGTACTACTCCCTAGCGAGTCTCAGTGCAAATCTCCAGCAAGTCCTTATGCAGCTGTTAACATTTTTAGTTATTCCTAGTTTTGTCTGTCCATCATGCATTCATTACTAAATATTCATGCATATCTATGACATATCATGCTTGCATTCATATGCACCTTGTTTCCTTGTTTATATTGTGGGTTGAGTCAATCTCTCCCTATAGAGTATCCTCATAAGCAGCAAAATACCTTTTATTGGTCATGTTCCCCACAGAGATCTATGCCTCGTGGAAGATGGTTGTTTCAGTTGTAAATCCTGATGAGTTCACTCCTCTTCAGTTGAAGTCTTGTTTGACCGTTTCATTCTAATTCTATCCTAGTTTGAACCTCGTGTCTCCAGATAAAGCTCAGAAATTGCCAGTAAAAGAAGGCAACAATATAGTCTTTGTGACTCTCATTCAGTAAAACAGACATGACAGATATTGTGTCCAAGTCCTTTATACCTTCACCTTTGAGTTGGTACCCGTTACAAACTTGAGTTACTTACATCCATGAGTGGTAACCTTTGTTATCCCTCGGATAAATTAATTACTATCTCCATCTATGAGTTGATAACATCCTCACAGAAAGTTCCATGGTTCTACCTGCAACTTTGAGCTGGTAGCGTGCTTTCGTCTTTGAGTTTAGCACAAATTCCTTTTGATTCCACCTTCGTCTTTGAGTTGGTGAAGTACCTGCAACTTTGAGCTGGTAATATGCATTCATCTTTGAGTTCGCACATTTTCCTGTGATTCCATCTTCGTCTTTGAGTTGATGGAGTACCTTCATCTATGAGTAGGGTATGTTTGATCCTTGTTGAACTGATAGTGTGCTTTCATCTTTGAGTCTGCACAGATAACTTCTGATTCCATCTTCGTCTTTGAGTTGATGGAGTACCTTCATCTATGAGTTAGGTACATTTTATCCTTCCACCGTCATCTTTGAGTCGGTAATGATAAACATCTCCAGGAAAATATGTTCTAAATTCTTTTAAACACCTTTGTCAATGAATCGGTGGTTGCCTTCAACTTTGAGTCGGCATTTCTCTGTCTACCTCATCAATGAGTTGGTAGTGTGCATTCAACTGTAAGTCTGCACAATGATCCTTAGATTTGATTCTTCATCTACACCATCATCAATGAGTTGGAATTTGATTTCCCTAGCAGTGTTATTATCAATCTTTTGAAGCTTGCCTTCAACTTTGAGTTGGCATGTCCTGTTTACCTCATCAATGAGTGGGTAGTGAGCTGTCAACCATGAGTTAACGCAGTTCGATTCTTATTATGCCCTTGTTATACCTTCATCCTTGAGTTGGTATTCATCTTTTCTGTTATCTCCATCTTTGAGTTGGTAATGTACTGTCACATCAGTACTCTTGTTATATTGATCTTTTCCCACTTTCATCTATGAGATAGTGATGTATCGTCAACATTGAGTCGATATCTCTTTTCCTCCTATTTTCCATCTATGAATAGGTAGTGAATCTTCCCCAGCTGAGTGTTCTCAGTGTTTACCTTCATGCATTGAGTCGGTGTATGTCCTTCCCCAGTAGAGTTTGCACTCCTGTGTCTCTGTGTCTGTCTGTCTTTTGCATCATGCATACATGCATTTGCGGTCAAATTTTGTGGCGTTTGTCATATTTAATTACCTTATGCCATTCGATAGCCTCCGGCTATCTGGCCTAAGTTAATTAAATAGGGGCATCTGTCGCACCCCAAAATTTGACTTTGGCTTTGTTGACCACATCTTGATTAATCTCGTTGTCTCGTATTCATCTCAATTTCTTAAACTTCGCGTGACAACTGGTTTGATTAGGTTTTGTGTGTTTTCGTTGCTTACCGTGTTGTATTTCGTTGTTTTAGCAAAACCTGGCCGATATCGTTGCCTCGTATTTATCTCGCTTATCTCTGTTGTGCGTGGCATCGCTTCGATTAGGTTTTGTGTGTTTTTATCTATTTAATTGTTTGTTTGTCGGTATTTTGACTGTATTTCGAATATATTAGAGTTTTCGTATTGTCCGATTATTTGTGATTGTGTTTGTCAGCATTTTCGTGATGTCGTGTTGATTTTATTATTGCCTAGGGTTGTTTATTTAATTACGTGTTGTGCCGTGTGATTTAATCGAGTCTGTTTGAGTCAGGTTGTTGATTTTACTGGTTTACCGGTTTACTGGTTTATTGGTTTTATCAATTTGTCTGTTTTGCTGTGCAAATTGTCATCATTTTTATCGCGTTCGTGTCGCTCGATTTTATCGTATTTTAATCGTGTGCCGTTTAGTATTATTTGTGCTTAATATTAATTGTGTTTAGTTATTAATTAGTTTATTTAATTAGGATTAATATTATATTAGTTTATATTATTATTATTATATATATATAAATATATATTATTAATTTATGTTAGATATTTTTTAGGTTTCTTATTGTTTAAGTAATCTAAATATATATTATTAATTTATGTTAGATATTTTTTAGGTTTCTTATTGTTTAAGTAATCTAAATATATATTATTAATTTATGTTAGATATTTTTTAGGTTTCTTATTGTTTAAGTAATCTAAATATATATTATTATTTATGTTAGATATTTTTAGGTTTCTTATTGTTTAAGTAATCTAAATATATATATATATAGATGTGGTTAGTAAGAAAAAGAAAAGGAGGTGGATCAGTAAGGAAAAAAACGTGTGGTGAGAGAAACAGAGAATTGAAAAGAAATATTTTTCCAAAAGCATTACCGTATTTCACTTGTTCTTCATTTTCGGTAACCCAAAATCGTCCCGATTATTCACCGAAACACAAAACCGATTTCATATCTTTGAAGTTCGTTGAGTCCAGGTCACAAATATCCAAGGTTCATTTCATTCCGGCGTCGTTTCACCGATCAAAAGCGACGTTGAAGTCAGGTACTCACGAAGGCAGCCAGCACTGCGTCGGTGACGGTTTCCAGCTTTCGGTCGATCATTTGGACGATCAGAAGTTCATCCTCTTCACACAAGGTAATATTCTTCACTTATCTCTGAAATCGGCAAAGTTCCGGCTTGCCGACATGTGTTTTAATATATTATTTATCTATATATATATATATATATATATATATATATATATATATATATATATATATATATATATATATATATATATATATATATATATATATATAATATATATATATATATATATATATATATATATATATATATATATATATATATTTTTGTCTATTATATATTATTTGTCTAAATGTACATATATATATTTTTGTCTACTATATATTTATTGTCTAAAATATAAATATATATATATATATATATATATATATATATATATATATATATATATATATATATATATATATATATATATATATATATATATATAATATATTATATATATATATATATATATATATATAATATATATATATATATATATATATATATATATATATATATATATATATATATATATATATATATATATATATATATATATATATATATATATATATATATATATATATATATATATATTACTTTTGTTTACTAAATATTGTTTATCTTTTATTATTATTTTGCATATATGTTTTATTTAAATGTTAGTTAAATTAATTATTTGTTTAAATGTTTATTTTAATTAAATATTTATTTATATCAAATGTTTATTTTGTCTAAAGTAAATGTTTATATTGTTTTTTTTTATATTTGTTTATGTTGTTACTAACCGTTTCGTTTCAGTTTTAGCTCGATTAACTCCACTAACTATTCGTAATACTAACTATTCATAGCTAACTGTGTTGTAATAATTTACTTTCTCGCATTTTTTATTTTCTGTATTGTGTGTTTAATCGTATTGTTCACGTTTTATGTTAAAAAATCGAAAAATCCAAAAAGAGAAACCCGATGCGATTCCAACGGTCGCCGTTTAAGAAACCCTTTTCACACACTCACAAGCTTACTCTTGGGCTTCCTTATAATGAGCCCATTTATGTATTGTTTCAGGGTTTAGGCTCATTCAAATCTTTTTCCAGCTTTGACTTTTCAGTTTAAAAACATTTTCAAAAGGACGTGTCAGTCTCGAAGCCTCCCGCCTAGGTCGAGCAAGAGATGGCAAGACACGCCAATCTAAAATCAACAAAACAGACTTTCCCCTTTTCTTTTGGGAGAACTACGTGGATTTTGATTTCTCCATTGCGCCTTGGAGATACGTAGGCATGAAGTCTACGACTTTATCGAGTCCAAAAAAAAAATCAAGTTCTTTTCTCATCTCCCCAATCAAACGATCAAAGCGAAAAAAGCAAAGCATTCACATAAACATAAGCAAAAAGGTTCCTGTGGAGTACCACAGATGTAGAGGGTGTTAATACCTTCCCCTTGCATAACCAACCCCCGAACCCGTAACTCTAAAGGGATTTATCGTTATTTTTCCCTTCCTCTTTTTGGATAAAATAAAAGACGGTGGCGACTCTTGCATTTAAAATATTTTTCAAACGGGTTAAGTTCAATCAATACTTAATCTCGTGAAAAATTCCGCCGCGACACTTTTCATTCATCTTTTTCTTGGTTCGCCGGGATGCCCATTTTTGCCTGGACTATTTTATTCTTTTCGTCCAGCGGGTCTCTTTATACGAAGTATTTTTTAACTGCGTCCGCATTCACAGGGGCTGGAAAATCCTCTCCATCCATGGTCGTCAACAACAAGGCTCCACCAGAGAAAACCTTCTTGACCACGAACGGACCTTCATAATTGGGTGTCCATTTGCCCCTTCGATCGTTTTGAGGAGGAAGGATCCTTTTCAGCATCATATCTCCCACGTGATATACACGAGGTCGCACCTTTCGGTCAAAAGCACGCTTCATCCGCTGCTGGTACAACTGCCCATGACAGATGGCCGCCAGCCTCTTTTCCTCAATCAGGCTCAACTCCTCATACCGAGTTCTTATCCATTCAGCCTCTTGCAATTTTACATCCTCTCACTGACGGAATCTGGACCTCGACCGGTAGCACGGTTTCCATCCTATACGAGTGAGAACGGCATTGCCCCAGTAGACGCACCGAGGTTCGATACCCAGGCCACAAGCTTCGTACTCAGCCACCATTGTTGGTGCATTCAAATGTCAGCTTAGCAGCACAAGGAATGTGGGGATCCCTTTGGCGTAACGAAAACAGCACCAACTCCACTATCATTCTCATCAACGACTCCATAAGACATCAGAATCCGTTCGGATTCAGGGTCAGGCCCCTCCTCCGGGATCGGTTCCTCACAATCTTTAATAAAGCGTCGGTAGAAACCGGCGTGTCCTAGAAAGCTTCTTATTTCTCGTACGGTTTTCGGAGGTTGAAGATTTTCTATAATTTCGATTTTAGCTTTGTCTACTTCAATTCCTCTGTCAGATACCACATGACCTAATACAATTCCTTGTTGAACCATGAAATGGCATTTCTCCTAGTTTAAAACGAGGTTTACTTTCACGCATCTTTCGAGTACCATTTCGAGGTTAGATAGACATCCTTCAAAACTCTGGCCGCAAACAGAAAAATCGTCCATAAAGACTTCCATGATGTCGTCTATAAAATCGGCGAAGATCGCCATCATGCATCTTTGAAATGTTGCGGGAGCGTTACATAGGCCAAATGGCATGCGTCGGTAGGCGAATGTACCATAAGGGCGTGTAAAGGTAGTCTTTTCTTGGTCGTCAGGATGGATTGGGATTTGAAAGAATCCTGAATAATTGTCTAGATAGCAAAAGTGAGAATGCTTAGCCAATCGTTCAAGCATTTGGTCAATGAAGGGTAGAGGGAAATGATCTTTACGAGTGGCTTTATTTAGTTTTCTATAGTCAATGCACATTCTACTTCCGGTCACAACTCTTTGTGCTATGGATTCGCCCTTCTCGTTCTTAACGACCGTAACACCTCCTTTCTTAGGTACTACATGAACGGGGCTAACCCATTGACTATCTGAGATCGGGTATATGATTCCAGCATCTAGAAGTTTCTTTACTTCATCCTTGACTATGGTACTTAGGATTGGGTTGATCCTTCTCTGGTGTTCTCTAGAGGTTTTACAGTCTTCCTCCAGCATAATACGGTGCATACAGATTAAAGGACTTATTCCTTTTAGATCGACGATGTTATATCCTAACGCTGTTGGATATTTTCTTAGGACATCTAATAATTTCTCAGTTTCCATCTGTCCTAAGTCAGCGTTGACTATTACTGGTCTTTTCAGTTCAGTGTCTAGGAATTCGTATCTTAGGTTCTTTGGTAGTGTTTTTAGCTCCAAGTCAGGTTTCTTTGGGCATGGCATGTGGTTGGGTGTAAGTGCTAAGCACTCGCTTAGACTTTCGTTTTGGATTGGTTCATGCCAATTATTGTCTTCAAAGATTGGAGGGATTTGGATTTTCATTATTTCAGAGTACGTGGTTTCTTCCATCTCCATCTCTCTTATGCATTCGTCTATGACATCAAGCAGATAGCAGGTGTCGTCTATAGCTGGCGCTTGTAAGAATTGGGTCAAGATGAATTCAACCTTTTTCTCTCCAACTTCGAATGTCAGCTTACCTCTCTTTACGTCTATTATGGCTCCGGCGGTAGCCAAGAATGGCCTTCCTAGAATGATAGGTGTACTGGCGTCTTCTTTGATGTCCATGATTATGAAATCGGTAGGAATGTAAAATTGTCCTACACGAACTGGGACATTCTCTAGTATACCGACAAGATATTTGATTGAGCGGTCAGCTAATTGAACAGACATCTTTGTCGGTCTTAATTTTCCCATACTGAGCCTTCTACAAATGGTTAAGGACATTACGCTAATGATGGCTCCTAGATCGCATAGAGCTTTGTCTATGATGAATTTTCCAATGACACAGGGTATGGAGAAACTACCTGGGTCTTTTAGTTTAGGAGGCATGTTATTCTGGATTATGGCGCTCAACTCGGCAGTAAGTGTAACTGTTTCGTCATCCTCAATCTTTTTCTTATTGGATAGGATTTCCTTAAGAAATTTAGCATAGGAGGGCATTTGTGTGATGGCTTCTGTAAAGGGTATTGTAATGTTTAATTGCTTCAGAAGTTCAACAAATTTTCTAAATTGATTCGCAGTTTTAGAAATTTTGAATCTTTGAGGATACGGAATGGGTGGTTTATAAGGAGGTGGAGGCACATAAGGTTTTTCTTTCTCCTCGGCCTCTCAGGTATTATCTTCTGTTTCCTTTGGTTCATTCACCTGCTCAGTTGAGGTTTTATCTGGTTTTTGGTACATGGCCGGGTTTTGGAGTCTTGGATCTACGGGTCCGTGTACTTCTTTTCCACTCCTCAGTATGAAGGCATTTGCATGTCCCTTTGGATTAGGTTGCGGCTGTCCAGGAAATATACCAGCTGGAGCGGCTGTAGATGCTTGATGTTGAGCCACTTGTGAAATCTGTGTTTCAAGCATTTTATTGTGGGTGGCTAAGGCGTCTACCTTATTCGCTAGTTGTTTAAGTTGCCCGCTAGTATGTATGTTTTGGTTCAAGAAGTCCTTGTTTGTTTGAGCTTGGGTAGCTATGAAGCTTTCCATCATCAATTCGAGATTTGCCTTCCTAGGCATGTTAGGAGCATTATTAGCTGGCTTTTGATATCCAGGCGGAAAAGTTGGTGCTTGCCCAGGTGCATACAGGGCATTGTTATTCTTATACGAGAAATTAGGATGGTTTTTCCAACCTGGGTTGTAGGTATTTGAATAGGGATTTCCTTGTGTGCAGTTCACTTGATCGGTTGGCACTCCTGCTAATATTTGACATTCTTGTGCAGTGTGTCCAGGGTTTCCATATAACTCGCAGTTTAGAGTTACAACAGCCACGGTTGCTGCGGGTGGTATGGTCAAGTTATCTAATTTTTGGACAAGGGCATCTACCTTTGCATGAACATGGTCAAGGCTACTGATTTCGTACATTCCACCCTTCGTCTGGGACTTTTCCACTGGAGTTCGTTCACCTCCCCATTGGCAATGGTTTTGGGCCATGTTTTCAATGAGTTGATAGGCTTCGGTGTATGGCTTATCCATAAGTGCACCGCCCGCGGCAGCGTCTATTGTAAGTCTTGTGTTATACAGAAGCCCATTATAAAATGTGTGAATGATCACCCAGTCTTCGAGACCGTGATGTGGACATATTCCTCATCATGTCCTTGTATCTCTCCCACGCTTCGTAGAGAGATTCCACATCTTTTTGCCTGAATCCATTGATTTGAGCTCTCAGCATAGCAGTTTTGCTCGGCGGAAAGTATCAGGATAAGAAAACGTTCTTTAGTTCTTCCCATGTTGTAACGGAGTTGGAGGGCAAGCATTGCAACCAATCCCAAGCTCTGTCTCTTAGTAAAAAAGGAAAGAGGCGCAGTCTTATCGCATCTTGAGATACACCATTCGCTTTTATAGTATCGGCGTACTGCACAAACTTGGTCAGGTGTTCATTAGGATCGTCTGTTGGATTTCCAGCAAATAGATGTTGTTGGACGACTGATAAGAGTGAGGGTTTCAGCTCGAAATCGTTTCGATTAATAGCGGGGGCAGCAATGCTGTTGTGAGGTTCTTGTTGAGACGGGGTAGCGTAGAATTTAAGAGGACGATTCTGTGGTCCTTTTTCAACCATGTTTGGTTTTTCTTCTGATTTAGGAGGAAAGGAGATATCGGGAATACCGTACTTTTGTTGATATTCGTGTATCCGGCGTCTCACATATAAGAAACGCTCTAATTCAGGGATTGGTGGTGCTAAGTTATCGCCTTGTGAGCGAGTACTTGGCATACAATCAGGGAAAGAAGGGAGAGAAGATTAGTTTTTGTTTTTACCTTAGTCTATACCGTGCAACGAAAGAATCGCACTATTCGACTAAAACAGGTCCCCAACAACGGCGCCAAAAACTTGATGCTTGTCGTGACTATATGTAAAATATAGTCTGTCAGGTACTTGACTGCAAGTGCACAGTCTAGTCGCTTTAGTTTTAAAAGATATCGATCCCACAGGGACCTATGGTCAAACTAGTGTTACTAACGTCACTATGTTTAGCTAAGGGAATTGATTAGTAGAAGTTCGGGGGTAATATAGTAAATCTAAGGGGAATTTTTGGTTTTAAGAAAGAATTAATGGAAGGAATCAGTATGCAGCGTATTAATCGTCAGGGATTCAATAAGTCACTGGTGAATAGTTTAAATGCCAAATATCTCTCAGTATAAAATGTTTATTTAAAAGACTTTATCTCACACTCTCGTGGTTGTTGATTCAGCCTATAACTTTAAGTCAGAATGTACGCTTTCGCTGTCCCATTTGAGGTCAAAATTACTTTTTGAAAATAAATAAGTTCTATTTGCTTTTAAAGTGCTCTCGCTGTTTTTAAACTCAATGCTTAATTTTTACTATCCAGCTCGAGCCTCACGCTCTCGCGATTGTTGGTTCTCACCTTAGTTAATTTCCCACTCTCGTGGCAAAATCGTATTAAATAGCTTTTCACGCTTTTGTGATAAAGTTAATTAAATTTAGATTAAAAACTTCAGCCTAAAAGGTTATTTGAGAAAAAGGGTTTTCACCGGTTATTATTAAATCCCATCAAATTAAGTTGCTACATACCGATACCGGTAGTTTAGCCGGACATATTAAATAAGGCAAACACAAGGCATAAACAGATCAATATTGCGGGAAACATGCTTATAATAATAAATGGGCAATAACAATAATAATTCAATAAAAACCTGGAGATCGAAGTAACAGAGTATATCGATTCTTGGAGTACTTGAGCAGTCCTCCACAAGTCGGCAGGCTTTGCTTCTTCAATACAAATTACTATTAAAATTAAATAAAGTGTAGTAGTTCCCTAGTGTAGGAAACTACTATTATGGCTAACTGGAAAACTAACTGGAAAAAGGGAAACTCTGAAAAGAATGGCGAATACAATAAGGCAACGGAAACAAGGTTGCTGGAAAGAAAAATTGCTAAAAGCTAGAAAGCTGAAAACTAAATTGCAGAGCGTAAATCTCAAAATAGGCGTCCCTAATTTTTCCCATTCTGATCCTTTATATAGTGTCCTCTAGGTCTTGGTGGTTGAGAAAATCAAGGGAGACTTGGTATTGAGTGAGGAATCCGTGGGAATAAGTTTGTTGGAGGAGATTTAGGCACGTTTGGATGCATGTGGCTGACTGTTTCACAGCGCAAATTGTGGCCGCGTGACGCTCGTCATGAGCCTGTGACGGCCGTCACAGTCTGGGTCATGACGAGCGTCGTGAATCTGTGACGGTTGTCACATCAGCAAAATCTGTATTTCTACTTTTTCTGGTTTTTCTGTGCTTTTTTCACCTGTTTCTTCTTCTTTTTCTTCCTTTTCTTCATTTTACTCGTTGGTGCATGGAGATTTAAATACCTGCAAAAACAACACGAATACTTGCGCAATAATCGGGATATCAGTCGAAATGGTGTGATCTTTGAGTGTAAAATAAGGCAATTATCTGATGTGTTTTCGTGTTATCAATAAATCCATAAGTGTCATTATCGTGTGCTTCATGGATAAAATTCTAAGGAAAGTCGCTTGGGAGAAGATTGTGACTTTGGTGTGGATAAAACTTGAATCATTGTATATGACCATATTTTGGCTCATGGGTTGTGACTGTAACAACAATTCTACTTATTCTGGATGGTAGAGAATAATTCCATAGTGGAGCAGTTGATACAGTTTCACAAGATCGTTGATGATTTTGATAATGTTGCGGTGAAGATTGATGATGAAGACAATACTCAAATCTTTTGAGAACTATTAGATAATATGTAATGATACGTTTCTTACAGTTGGGCTATGGATACTTTAGTCTATTTATGTCTTAATATATATTCTCTTTGTAACCCTTATTTTCACAAGTTATGGTATTCACTATATTGAAACCATAGTCTCTTCCTCTCTTACCTACTTTATTATCTCTATTATTACCATGGTATTAAAGTCGGGTTAAGGACTGCAATGTGGATGTTTTCCCTAGGCCCGCGCTAGGCGGGAGGGTGGGTGTTGAAGTTTTTATTTGTGTTATTGTAGTTTGTTTGAAATCCCAGATTGCTTAGGTTTAAGGGTTGTTGATTGTATAAATATGTGAGGGAGAACTCACTCTTTAAGCTAGCTTGTTGGTTTGATATCCAAACATATTTAACATGGTATCTAGAGCTTGTTACGATCCTCCTTGAACTACTTGTCACTTCGGATATTGATTCCCAAAACTTTGGTAATGTGTTTGCTTTGATTTTGATGATTGGTTCTATTGAAGAAACTTAAAAAAAAATCATTGAATCTATAAATTGTTATTTGCATTTTGATTCCCACCTTTTATGCTTGAAGATTGAGATTTGATCATATATGAATTCAGCTGATCATCTCATCATTGGTTTTAGTGTTTGTCATGTATACCCTTTGTTTGCTTCTCTATCCGTTGTGATTTGGATTCCTTATTTATTTTTTTTCGTATGGTTTAATTTTGTTTGTTTTTTCTCTTTGATATCGTATGATTTTAGTTGGTTCAATTTGATATTATTTTGTTTGGATTTATTATGTTTGGCTTGGTTTAATTGGTTTGAATTTGATTAGACTAATTCAATGTGATCTAATTTGATCCAGTTTTGATTTGTCTGTTTCACTATGATTAGTGAAAATTGATTTGGTTCGATTTAATATGGTATGAGTTGATTCAGTTCAAATTGATATAGTTCAATTTGAATTAATTTTGTTTGGTTTGGATTGGACTAGATTGGTTCGATTTGATCTTCTTTGATTTAGTTGGGTTTGGTTTATTTCGAGTTGATTTGATTTAAATTGTTGATTTTGTTTGGTCCATCTCTTTGTTTATTCAACTCACTCAGCTCTAAAGCAGACATTCTATAAGGTGTCATTGACACGTGACTAATACCAGTTACTAAGTTTATGGCAAACTCAACCTTGCGCTCTGATGGCAAATCACTAACGATGTCTAGAAACACATATGGAAAATCACGCGCAACCGGTAGATCACCAATTTCAGCTTTGCTTTAAGGCTTGAAACAAATGAACATCATAAACACCCAAGTGTCATCCTTTAAGGACTCACCCACTTGATTAGTAGACATAAACATCAGATTTTCACCTTCTTCGAACTCTAGAAGTAACACGGACTTGTCAAAAAAATTAATATGAACACGGTTGAACTCCATCCAGTTCATTCACAGGATAACACCAATTTGACTTAAAGGTATTCAGACTAAGTCAATACCAAAGTCCTTACCATATCTAGTCAAAGGGAAATCCAAATAAACCCCCGAAGTGGTCACTGAACCATTAGCTGGGGTATCAATGAATATACTCCCAACCATATAAGACACTTCAAGATTCAACTTTCTAGCACAATCAAGAGATATGAACGAATGCGTCGCACCCGTGTCAATCATAGAAATCAAAGAAACACAATTAATAAAACACGTACCTCTAATCACGTTATCAGATCTAGTAGTCTCCGCTCCACTCAAAGCAAAAACTTTCTCTCAAGACTGAGCTTTCTTTGGTTTCTGGAATTGGTTGCTAATATGATCTGGTTCTCCACAGTTGAAGCAAGTTAGAACATTGCTTTTACAATCAGCAATATGTTGTTCTAGCTTCACACATTTGAAAATTTTCTGACTGGAACTCTTGCATTCATTAGCATGATAACCCACCCCTCCACAACTATAACATCAGATAGAAGCAGGAGTGCATCCCCCATTGTCTCTTTCCCACCTGAAGCCTTATGCTTCCCTTTATCGGTTAGAGCCACAAAAGGTTTCCACGGTTTTGATTTCCACTTTTCTTCTCACTAATACTTTTATAGTGAGCAGATATAGCATGACTAACTTCATCGTAGATTATACACTTATTAACTAGCACAGAGAACTGATGAATCTCCTGGTACCTGATAAATTTCTTGATCTCTAGACGCAAGCCACTTTCAAACTTGATACACTAAGAACCTTCATCTCCTACCCCATTGTAATATGGGAAGAACATAAACAACTCCTCAAACTTTGCAGCATAATCATCAACCATCATGTTTCCTTTTTTTAGCTCAAGTAACTCGATCTCCTTCCTGCTACACACATCAGCAGGAAAGTACTTCTCAAGGAACTCAGTCTTGAAATTTTCCCAGGTGACCTCAGTACCTGCAGCTTCAAGCCTCTGACGAGCATTATCCCACCAATACCCCACTTCCTCATCCAACATATGATTACTGAACATAACTTTCTACTTGTCTGAACAAATGATCACCTTGAAGATCTTCTCAATCTCTTGCAGCCAAGCTTGAGCACCTTCCGGGTCGTACCTCCCTTTAAAAGTTGGCGGATTATTCCTATGAAACTTACTCAGCCAATAAAACTCATTTTTCATCCCATGTTGGTTATGCAATGCCTAATTCGCCTGATCCATCAGGTGAGCCATAACTTCTAAAGCATCAATGATTGTGAAATCATTTCTTCCAGCTATTTCTTTGAACACTAGTAAACAACCATTAGAAGAAACATTGCATCAACATTGTTTGTAGACATGTCACATACTAGGGAACTGATAACATCACAAAACCCGATCGAATGGACCAACCTGCTCTAATACCACTATGTAACACCCTAAAACCCGAATCTTTATTTAAAGGAATAAAACCATCATTTTATGATGCTACTCAAACATAACATGCATGCTTTCCAAATAATTTCAAAACTCGTAGGGGAACTCAAGATAAACAACATAAACTTCAATTTTCTCTTCATATGAAGTACTAAATGAAATTAAAAGAATTCAAACATTAACTCATCAATTAAAATGAAATGTTCCACAATGTTACAGACTAGAGCAATAGTTCCAACTAAACAACAATAAAACAATAAAGAAAATGAACAGAGTTTCATAGTCCTCTTTCAACTCACAATAACACTTACTCCACCAGAGTATTTGTACCACATTGTACAGAACAACACAAAACAAACAACAAAGGGGTTAGAATATGATCAAATATATTAATGGTGTAAAAGAATGCAAGGGCAGATTAAATCACACAATCAATAATACATATTCAATTTACACAACAACATAATAATCAACTCGCATAACCTTTATGTATGCAATGTAACACACAATTCGACTCAATGCATGTGGTAACAATTTGGACATCAGAGGTTTGTTACTAATCTCTTCCACTCAATACTGGTTCTTCATTCGAATCAGGTCCCCACTTCTGAACCCCGGGTCCCCACTACTGAACCACAGACGATCACCAGTTCCCACTTCTGAACTCGTGACTCACATCTTTCCACACTGACATGTATGATGCATGATATACAAATAATACAAACAACTCTCATGGTTCCACTTATAACCATAAACAACAATCATAGTGCATTTCACAGTAGTTCCCACTTCGAACTACACACCTCAACACAACACACATAAGCACATAATCATACAATTAACTCAATTATCATTTCATCATCAATAATAATTCACCTTAATCATTTAAATTCATCAAATATACCAAAACGATAACCAAGCATTAACTGCATGAGAAAACAATATCAAAACCCGGACCGAAAGAAGAAAAATGGTATCGGATGGTCAACTCGTCACCAGGGTGACGATCGTCACCCATCCCATCACTCCCTTCCGTCACAAACCCGTCACCCGGTTGACGATTAGAAGAGAAATCTTGCCTGGGGGCTATGCCGATCATCCCGTCACTCAGCTAACAATTGTCATCCCCTTCAGATGCATGACAGTCAACTTGTCACGCTCTTGACGACCGTCACGCTGTTGCAGGAACCATATCTTGCGTTTTGGCCATCAGTGCTCATTCGGAACTCCGATTCCGACCCCTAGCACCCAAAATTGTATATAAAATAATATATACATATTATACAACAATTAGACATCACACATGCATCAATTATCATCCAAATTTATCAATTAATTATGAATTCAAGTCTTTGTTCATAAAAACAAACAAACAACAATGATAATGATAACATTCTTTTTCATACTCATTCATTATACATAAAATTCAGTAATACTCAGAGCCCAATTTTATAAATTAAACATGAAAATTAGCATGCATTTTATATGATCAATAATAAACTCATAAAACACAATAATGGTGAAAAAAACCTAGAGGAGGGTGATGATCCCTTTCTACCTTTCATGCAATAACACCTATATTAGAGTAGTTCCCCTTACTTGAATTTCCAACTGCTAAACAAGTTTGATTATAATTTTTTTCTTCTCCCTCAAGCCCCTGTTGTCCTTCTCCAACACTTGCCTCTTTTTCCAATTTACACAACTTCTACGTATCAGTAACTTTGACTCCCCTCACATATTCTATTTATTTTAATCTAAAAAATATTTTTTAGTTAATTATCACACTTTTACCCCTCAACTCTTGTGCACTCCCTTCTTACCACTCATACTTTATCAAAAATTCTAATTTCTAACCCCAATCTCACTATTCCTTCTATTTTATTATTATTATATTATTTTAATAAATTAAAGCTCCACTAAATTCTAACAAATCCCCAAAAATCACATAAGACATGCTATCACCAAAATAAATTATTAAAAGTATATCAAATCACCTAAGTAATTAAATATAATCAATGATAATTCAATTAAATAAATTAATTGAATTCGGGGTGTTACATGTTGCGATCACGACTCACGAAGTCCTCATCTCCCATTTGTTGTCTATGGATGTATTTTGTTTTTGTTTTTTCTCCTTGTTCAGCTCTCTTGCTTCACTTTTAACTTGTTATAGGTATAGAAAAATTATTAACTTGAATGGTTGTATTTATAAAGCACAAGCATACAATTATCAGAAAATAAAGTTAGTACTAACCAGAAAATCCTCAAAACTACGATACTTCACGAACTTTTTCCAAACCTTCTTGTCAAGAAAATTGTATCTCGCCCACAAATGCTCAAGATCATGCTTAAGATCCCTAATATAGTCATGCGTGAGCCATGACTTAAAGCCCCTCCAATATGTACCAACATAAGTGATCCACTTTTTTTTTAACTTTTCATCGTCAAAAAACTCAAACGTCAACTACAATTACTTCAATAAGTATGTATTAGTAATTATAGAAAGTAATATCAAATCGATGAAAATTTAAATTAATACCAATACGTGTTTGTTCATATGCTCTCTTCCACATCCTCTGGTGCTTCTTTCCAATCATCTATCAATATACTGACTTTGCTACGTCTAAGGAGTGAAATATAACTCTTAAAAATTGAAGAATCGGGACCATCAATTATCAAATATACAACATTAAAGTCGATCGACAATTTGTTACCCGAGTTGTGAACTTTTGTTAATTTAGCCATCATTGTGACACCTCTTTGTTTTCTTTTATGATTTTCGTTTATAGTTTAAGAATAATTTGTACGAGTTTCATTTGTATAAGTTTTGTCGCTACTAGATGAAGAAGAGACCATCTATCTTTAAAAACAATAATAAAAGATTAATTCAATCTCATAACAAAACAAATGTTAGCATACACATTCAACAACACCAACAACATAAACAACAACATAACCAATGTGTCTCTTACACATTCAACAACAATAACATAAACAACAACATAATAATTATGTATAATAGACATTAATTCAACAACTACATAAACATAAAACATTCAACATCAAGACTGAAACGTAAACATCAACCACAATGACATAAACAACATAAACAACAACACCGACCAACTACATAAACAATAACACAACCAACAACGACAACATAAACAATAAACTCTTTCATCTAACCCTATAATACTATTTTCAAATATAAATATGAACACCAACACTAACAACAAAAGATTAATTCAATTTTAATCAAACAAATGTGATCATACGCATTCAACAACACCACCAACAACAACAACAACAACATAAACATTTAAGAACAACCACAATCAAAAACACCCAACATCAACAACTTAAACATAAAATATTCAACATCAACACAAAAACATAAACATCAACAAAATGGCAACTGAAGTTTACTGTAGATGCATGGAGAAAACGTTTACTTACCAAAAACGGGATGAATAAGTAAAAAAGCTAAATAAGTGTTATCAGGTTCTTCGTCTTCCTCCTTGAAGGTTGTTATGCCAAGAACGATGAATTTGGTGTCGTCTTCCTCATTGGCAGTACGTAAGTCAAGAACGATGAATTTGGTTGAACGATGAAGATGAAGATGACGTTGGTTGAAAAGAGTTTGATTTCGTTAATGAACGATGCATATGCAGTTGATTGAAAATGGTGTCGTTTCTCAACACGAAATGTTAGGGTTGAAAAATGTTTCACTAATGCAAATGAAAAATTGGCAACTGAAGAGGCATACTAGTTATGTTTCTTTTAAGTGAATAAGTCATTCCACCATGCTAATTTTTAAGTATTTTTTTTTAAATGAACAATATATCACAATGTCTGGGTTAAACAACCGTAGTGATATAACTTTTAATTTTAATTAAAAATTAAATCAAAACGAAAGACGCAACTAAAATATTGAAGAAATCATATTTTTTGACGCTGATATTCGAACGCATGAAAAGTTAAAGATATCACCAAGATTGGTCTAAACAAACGTGGTAATATGTTAACAATTTTTAATTAAAAATAAAAAATTTATATTGATGTCTGAGTTTAGAAATATCACCACAATCTTTCAAAGGACCGTGGTAACTTGAACGTTATTGTATATAGCTTTTGTAATAGTTTTCCAACAAAAACATAAGCAATCAGATTTATTTATTATCTTAATATCTTTCAAATTAGGAGCTCCTCTAGACAAAGGTGAAATGATAAATTATTACTTTTTAAAAACAATAAAACTATATAATATTGAGAGAAAATTAAAAAGCACACCGATAATTTATTGACTTTTTTATTTGATTGTTATTTCGAGCATTCACTAATATATATATATATATATATATATATATATATATATATATATATATATATATATATATATATATATATATATATATATATATATATATATATATATATATATATATATATATATATATATATATATATATATATATATATATATATATATATATAAAGAAAGAAAACATGTAACAAAAAATTAAATAATATTAATATTACATAAGTAATTTGAATATTATTAAAATATATAATCAATATTTAAATATAGAAAAACTAAAGATGTATGAATATTGTAAAATAATTTTATACAGTTAAACAATAATTATTATGTGTTCTTTCAAATCACCTTTAATTAAAATGACGAAATTTTATGATATAAAATAATTTTAAACCGTCATCTTTAATTTTTTTTAAATATACACCTATTTATTTTTAATAAATACAATCCATTCTTGAAAAAGGACTTGTGTCTTAAAACTAAAAGATATATGTAAGGGTTCTGCAGTAGTTTTGGTAGTAGTTGTATCTAAAGTTTATATAGAGATTAGAGTGATTTGATTTCATTAGACATTTCAAAGCATCTTCACATCTATTATTTGGACCTACTAAGGGAGTAGTGATCGATTCAACAACATGATGATATTTGTTTTTTTATATAGGGTTGAATTGTCTTTTAAACAGACGGCTTCAGAAATTAAATTCATTTTTTTAAAGATTCATATTTTCAATTCTCCCAACCAACATTACGTTGGTTTAGCTTTCCATTTTTTAGTGAGCTCAAAAAAATTCATACATAAAATAAAATATTATTAATTAAATGATTAAAATGATTTTGATATAATAAATTTTTATTTAATTTTTTTCATTATAAAAACTATTTAATAATACAACAATTATTATTGTATTTAAAAAAAATAGTATCTTTCTTCTTATCTCGTCTCCATGATCTTTTATACTTTTTTCCATTATTTGTTCTATATTACTACATTATTATTTTTATCTATTGCATAAATCTAAAATACATATTACCTATCTTTGAGATCAGAACAAACTTTTGAAAATTAACTTTATTTAAAAAATTAAAATTTATTATGTTGCAGATATATTAACAAAATTATTTGGTTGTTTACTGAAATTTGTTTCAATAACTTATAAATTTGAAAAAAAATAAAAAAATATTAAAATTTAAACATATATCCAACTAAATTTACATATTAATTATCAAATATATTTGGATAGTTTTAAGGAAAAAGATCTCGAGAGATTTACAATGATAATCCTAAGACACGCGGAAAGGGAGAAATACGACGAATATCCGTTGTTAGACTTATAACTCTTTAACTTGAATTTCTTATGTCTTAGACACTTTTGATATGAAAAGGAAAATCAATTTGTAGGTTAACCGATATATTAGGAACATTATATATATATATATATATATATATATATATATATATATATATATATATATATATATATATATATATATATATATATATATATATATATATATATATATATATATATATATATATATATATATATGACGTATACTGAGAATGATAATTTTATTTGAGAACATAATAATGAATTTGAACTATTAAATTTAAAATAAATGAGTGAGAGGAGGGAGAATTTTAGTCCCTTGAGCGAGACTTGGTTGAGTCTTCTTAACAAGACTTAGCTTAATCTTTCGGTCGAGACTTAGTTGAATCTTTTTAACAAGACTTAACTGAATACAAAAGTAAGTTTTATAAATATTATATTCATAGAGACTAGTAGTTTTGAAGACCATACAATAGTTTTGAATGTTAAGTAGAGAAGGGCTTATAATTGTTCTGATGTAAAAAAATAAATGACAAAAAATAAATGCACAACTATAAGTCAGTAATAAAACTTGTTAGGGGGAGATTTCATCGTTACATATTTATCATGCAAACTATAAGTCAGTAGTAAACTTCTCTACTCTCTATTAATATTATCATATGTTACTCTCATTTGTATCTCTTGTCAGTCTTAACACCGTGAGATCAATGCATTACAAAACATTATGTTCCAGTAGTTATAAAGCAGCAAGACTCCACAGTGATCTCACTAGAGTACGTGCATATATTGAACCTAATCCGACATTAGTATCCAATAGATGATTATCTTATATCTAGTAATGACAAGTACCTTTTGAATGTCAATTTATACCATTAAAACAAGTTTCAGGTAGAAAATCTAGAACATGCATTAAGATTAAAAAATCATCAATATTAAAGCTTGAGTTGACTTACATAAAACATCATGATCTATTTAATACATGAATATAATGACTACATCTAATTCCCGACAAATAGATTTTTAGCTACGATTATTCATATTAGTTGTATCAATAATCCTGAGATGTTGAGCTTGAATGTTTTTCTGCTCTATCACTTGAGAAGCTCTTCCAACTTTAGGCTCCCTCTCCTTTTATCCTATTGTAGACCACGATGAATCTACTCCAATTTTGTACTACCTCACTCCAACGAAACCTTCTTTAAACTGAATTGGAATCCTCTATTTATAGGCATGGATTTAGGGCCCTCGCTAGATGTACCACCCTTGCTCCTAGAGAGACTAATTTCTTTTGAATTAACTAATCCTAGTTGTCTGACAAGTGGCCCTAACTTCCTTGGTCACTAAGGGCACCGCCTCTACGCTTAGTGCATAAATATTTGCTTCACCATGAAGTACTTGAACTTGGAAATTCCATCTAACCTCCTGAACTCGCCTAGCGTGCATATGTCCTGGCCTAGCAAGCTTTGATTTTTAGGGTTTTTCTCTGATTTGGTCTTTGTGTGATGAATCATGGTTTTCTAGTCCTTTTTTAATCTATTTTTAGTTAATACAAGATATGAAAGTCTAGAAAAGTGTTCTAACACTTTTTATAGATAAATTGAGGGGTTTTATATTAATTACTTATAAAATAAGTAATAAGTGCTTACGTATTTTACATACATTTGGAACTTATCAGATTCAACAAGAGGTGTTTAATTATTTTTCTGAGATTTTCAAGGAACAAAATCTTTATAGGCCTCAACTGGATGAGATTCTTCTCTCTCTCTCTCTCTCTCTCTCTCTCTCTCTCTCTCTCTCTCTCTCTCTCTCTCTCTCTCTCTCTCTCTCTCTCTCTCTCTCTCTCTCTCTCTCTCTCTCTGATAATCTTGCCTTGACCTCTTATTTTTCTCTTCAAGAGTTAGATGGTGCGATTTCATTGTGTGATGGTAATAAGAGTCTACGTCCTGATGGTTTTTCTTTCTCATTTTAGGAGGTTTTGGAATTTGCTTAGGGAGGGTTTTGGGGTTATATTTCCTCATTCCTCAATTTGCTTTGTTACCTCGTAGTTTTGCTTAATACTTTGTCACCCTAACTCTCAAGTCTATTTTCCCTATTGAGTTAAGTGATTTTAGGTATATTTTCTTAGTTTGCTGTTTGTACAAGTTAATGGATGACGTGGTGGTTGTAAATGAAGTGATTTAAATGACTAAGAAATATAGAAATCCTTGTATCATTTTCAAAGTCAATTTTGAGAAGGCGTATGATTTTGTGAGTTTGTAGTTTCTAGATTATTTTTTGGTCAATTTCGGGTTCATTGATAAGTGGAGGTTTTGGATCAGAGCCCGTATATTTGTTGGGAATTTAGCGGTGTTAGTCAATGATCAGGAACCTCAAGAGATCAACATCAAAAAGGCTTTGAAGTAAGGGAACCTTGTCCCTTTCCCTATTCCCGCTGGAAATGGGTTTCTTTTTAAGGATCTAAATAAGAAGATTTTTTTGAGTGGTTTGTGGATGCTATTTTTAGAGAGGTGGAATCATGGTATAAGTGTCTTTTTTTTCTAACCCGTGGATTAGGAATATACCCCTTTAGTATATGATCCTTAGGTTATTCTTGATATTTAATTATTCTAAGGGGGTGAGGAAGAGTTAGGTATGTGGGTAGATGCGAACTTTATTTAGAACTTCATATGGAGGAGGTCTTTCTTTGTTCATGAAGAACATGTTGTTCCCGAGTTCCTTTCGGTTATCTGAGAGCATGTTTTTTTTTCTTAAAAAGAGAAAGGTGGATTTGGATGTTTTATGGGATATATCATGAATATATTGTTACTCATAAATCTTATAGGAAAGCCCATTGAAATGACATGTCTTTGTAGAGTTACTAATTGATAATGTAAAGGTAACACCTTAATTGAGATGCATAAAATTATTTAAACATTAAATTAAATGCTAGTACTCATTTGAACTTGCCTTAATATTAAACATGTGATTTGGATACTTCGTAAAGTGACATGAGACACCATGAGTTGGATCCATGCAATAAAATTTGCATAAATATTGATCTCAATGATAAAACATCTGAAATCTTAATTATTATGTATTCAGATCTTTTCACGGTTATATGATTGAAGAATCAATTCATTATCATTGTCAAGATAATTTGTTGTTATTTGATGTGTGTTGGACGACCACTCATTTGTACTTGTATCTAATGTTGAAAATGTGATTTAAATGTTTGATGGAGTGACACAGTACACAACCAATTAGATTCAGACAAGAAATCACGTATAAATATTACATTAATATATATTTGAGTACAATTGTATTATAAAAATTAATTTAAATTTGTTGGATATTTAACTACTTAACTTTATAAACACTCACAATCAAAGAAAACATCACATGATAAATTTTTAGAATAAGCATAATCTACTCCATAAATACTCATTAAAAGGATAGAGAACATCCCTATAAATTTTATCATAATATACGTACAAATCTAATTCTGATTTTTAGTAAAACCATAAAAACATATAACTCGTATGAGAATGATAGGTTGATCACTCATTATCTTTAGCTTCCAACTTCTCTTCAAGTATCATCATCTACCGGCACAAATTATTTCTAACCTAAAAAATAAAATCAAAATCAAAATTTATTCAAGTTTGATTTTCAAATTTAAATTTGTATACCGTAAAAAAAATTGATTCACGCAATATAACTAGTTTAAACTTGGCATGATTTTATAGAAAAAGGAACCACTTGTAATCATCAATATGAATATGAAACAACACAAACTTCTACCCGTACGATGCACAGGAGAAATTATGGATAAATATTATATTTTTTATAGCAAAAATATGAATGTATGAAAATAAGAAAATATATATTTTCATATTATCAAACAAAGAATTAATTCCACCGGTTGAATAGAAACATATAAAAAAAATCTCAAAACATAAATAAAACATGTAATATAAATTGTCTTTTTCCGACTTTCCCTGCAATTAAACAAAAATATAGAGCAAATTCATCTTTGATAATTACATATAACTTGGAAAATATTAAAAATTATGGAAGTTGGATCTATTTGTACTAAAATCATCATGATGGGTTAGTGTGAATAGGTGCATTAAGTGTAGATTGATATTTGAAAATTGAAAACATATAGACTTTAAAATAGAGAAGAAGTGAAGCGTTTGATTCAAAGAATGGGAGAAAAGATAACGCAGCCAAACTTTAGGGATTTTTTTTCATTGAACCGATGGAGTAAAGAGGTGGTAGGGTAATTAGATGGAATCATGATTAATAATTAAATCTCATTTATTACAAAGAGAAAGAGATTAAGTGGTTTGAGAAAAAAGGGAATAAATTTTATTCAAAATCATATCCTATATTTATTTATTTATTTATTTTAGGTTATCATATATTTTGTCTCAATTAAAGATATTTTTATTCAAAACGTTCCATTTTACAAAAATTTTAATAGGTCTTAGTAATGACATTTTATTTATACGGTTTGTTTGGTATATAACTGAATAATTTAATTTCTGTGCTCACTAAATTTATGTTGCTGCCCTTGCTAAACTAATATTGGTATTGTGTGTAACAATTATGATATTTAAAAACAATTTTCGGCAATGATTTTGAAAAAAAAAAATCAAATGTCCAACCATATTAGAGATAAATTATTTAATAATTAGTTGATTACTTATTTTTTAAATAAATTAAACATACAATAATTTTAAAATAGATTTTGTTTCAACTTAAAACTTTTAAATCAGTTCTTAGTTTTTATTATTTTAAAATGAAATATATTATATTTCAACTTAAAAATTATAAATCAGTTCTTAATTTTTATTATTCAATTAAAATTTTAATAAATATTATCACCTAATTGAATTACAAATTAATTAAACATACAATAAATATATTAGGGATACATATATATTAGGGATACATGAATTACATGAATAAACACACTTGTATCAGAACAAATTTGAGGTATATACTATAAAACTACACAAAAACAATCAAATTCTAATTTATACCAATAAGAGGATCTTTCAGATGGATGGAAAATAAAGATGACGTTATGAACTCAGAAAAAATAAATGTATTAATTTTTTTTTTTTGCGAAGAATGTTGATAAAGAACATACATGAGTGTCGAAGTCAAACTGAGTGAGGTTATCAATGATTTTTGAATTGTTTTTTGTGTCGAAACAGGTTACTCGACAGAAGTAAGGAAGTGTCGAATTGTGATAGCTATCGAAACATCAAAACAAGTTGTTCGACGGAAGGAAGGAAGTGTCGAATTGTGCTAGCTGTCGAAACGTCGAAGTAGAGTACCTCAACAGGAATTTTGACTTAGGTCTAATTTTGTAGTGTTAGCAGAATTATGTATTTTGTACTTTTCTTGAGGAGCAAGCAAACTCAAATCTATAAGTAGGGAGTAACCCCTATCATTGTATTACATCACAGAAGTACAGTTGCACAGTTGAATAAATTCTAAGTTTGAGAGCAGAGAGATGCTATGCAGAAAATCCTTTCTTCTTCCTTATTTTGCATAAACCCTAATTTCTTTCTTCTCCAAATTCATTTTTTCTTTCTTCTTCCATTAACAATTGTGCAGCGAGAATAACCTTGCAACCAAGGTTGGTTTATTCACTCGAGTGAAGAGTGAATAACAAGAGAAATTCAATCAGTGTGATTGAATCTTGTTCATCAAGATTGCAGCGGAATTGTCCATAGGTTCTAGTGAATTTCCAACATCTGGTATCTAGAGCACTGGCTAAGTGATTCTTGGAAGCAGAACATGATGAATCATCCTAACGGGATTTTTCCAACAAGTCTCTAAATTCTGAAGAATCAAAATTACAAGAATTTGTGCAAGCAGGTAAAGATTGTCTTTTACTATCAAGATCTTTGGGATCTTGTGAAGGAGGAAGTGGCGTCGCTTGAAGCAAATGTGACGGATGAAGAAAATGCTGCACACAAAAAATTGAAGAAGAAATATTATAAAGATCTCTTTATGATCCATCAATGCGTTGATGCAAATAGTTTTGAAAAAGTTAGTGATGTCGAATCAGCGAAAGAAGCACGAGAGATCTTGGAGAAATTGTTTGGAGGCAAAGAGAAGGTGAAAGAGGTGAGGTTACAAACTCACAAAAGAACGTACGAATTGCTTCAGATGGAAGACAATGAAACCATAACTGGTTTTTTCACTAGGGTTATAAAACTGGGGAATCAAATCAAGGTATGCGGAGAAGTGTTGACATCAAGATCATTTGTTGCAAAGATCTTGAGGTCATTTGCTCCAAAGTTCGACCACGTGGTAGTAGCCATAGAAGAGTCGAAAGATTTGTCAACATTGACGAAGAAAGAGCTTTAAAGGACGCTTGAATCTCATGAATAAATAATGACTGAAAGATATGCATGCAAGTCGAAGAGTGATGTGGCTTTCCAAGCGTAGTCATCAAGAGAAAAGAAAGGCAAAGGAAAGTGGTTCGACAACCAAGGTAGAGAAGGTTACAAAAATTTGAATAGTCGAAATCAACAAGAAGGAGGTTTGTTGAATCAGAGGAAGTCATCATGCCAAAGCAAGCAAAGAGGTGGTTTTGCAGGTAAAGGAAGGAGTGGTGATCAAAAACCTGACAAAAGTCACATTCAATGTTTCAACTGTCAGAGGTATGGTCACTACTCTAGTGATTTTCCTAAAAAATAAAAGAATTGAGATAATGATGCAAAGTTTGCAAAGCATGAAGAAGAAGAGATTTTTTTGATGGTCACAACAAGAGATGAAGAAAGATTCCAGGACCAATGGTACTTGGACTCAGGATGCTCATCACACATGACTGGTAGGAAATATTGGATTGTCAACATAAAACCTTCAATGAAGAACATGGTAAACATACCAGGCATGAGGAGATTCTGGAGACCGTTTCTTTCGGTCTTCTTGCATGAGAAGACGTTGCAGCGTTAACAGCCGACTCCTCCCGGTTAGGGTTGCATGACTCAGTGCTGGGGGAATCGGACAGGGTCGTGTAGGAGGTGGAATCGGATTGGTGTGCCATGCTGAATATCTCGGAGGAGAGTCGAACAGTTTCTTTGGAAGAGGGTTTGCACGACTGAGAGTTGAAGAGACAGAATGTGGAACGCTTGTTGCACGAGTAAGGTCTATTAATTTTTGACCACTCAGAGTGCACTATTTGTTGTTTAATAAGTTGACTTAATAAACAATAGCTAACTAACTTCATTAGTTGCTATAATTTCTCAGACGTACACATTCCCTCTTTGCCCCTACCATTGTCAAACTGAGTAGCATACAATGTCATGACATTCTGGGTGACATTGTATTCAGTCTGCATCAGGTTCATCCATGCTAGTGATGACCACCTGCTGCCAGAAGCTAGGTATTTAGCTTCTGCAGACGACAATAATACACACATCTGTTTATCCCTAGCTACCACACCATTTGTATGATGACCAATAGGTGCCAATGACTCACAGCTTTCAATCAGACATTTTCCACAGTCTGTTCTTTTATCCAAAGACAGATATGGGATTCCTCTCATTGCTCCCTTGGACATGCTCTTCTTCATTCCTTTTCCATGAAGTTGACCAAGTCTTCCATGTCCCAGCTTCCCTTCCTGCTTTCCCTTGGCTAAGGGGCACTTGGGGAAGTAGAGTGAGTCTTTAGATTTCCATAGATAGCAGTTATCTTTGGATCTGTCTCCTCTCATCACTTCCTGATTACAACCATTCAACACCACACATCCTTCCTTAGTGAATTCCACATTGAATCCTTGGTCACATAGCTGGCTTATGCTGATGAGATTTGCAGTCAGTCCTTTTACTAACAGTACATTACTCAGTTTTGGAGCTTCAGGACAATCCAGCTTACCAACACCCTTGACTTCTCCTTTAACTCCATCACCAAATGTCACAAACCTGGTGGTAGGGGGTTGTAGACTCACCACTAGGTTGCTCATCCCAGTCATATGCCTTGAGCAGCCACTATCAAAGTACCAGTCTTGTCTGGTAGGTGCCCTTGAAGATGTGTGAGCAAGGTTAGCAACACATTGTTGATTCTCAAGGGAGAGATTAAGCTTAGATGCCTGCTGCTTAGGTTTGACTTGAGGTGTCTGATTCGCAGCCCATTTTTGTTTCTTAATGGGGACATTATGCTTAGATGCCTTCTTCTTAGGTCTGCCCTGAGAAGTCTGGTTTGGATAACCATGCAGCCTATAGCAGAAGGGTTTTATGTGACCGAATCTACCACAGTAATGACATCTCCATCTCTGAGATTTCTTCTTCTGATGGTTACTCATTCTGGTTCTCTGATGTTGAGACATCGAATGTGACTTCTGCTTGAATTTCTGAACTCCAGCCTTAGACTTTTTGAGTTCAGATGAAGAATTCTTAGAGAATCCTAAACCAGACATGGTTCCTAACTTCTGTCCCACCTTTAGAATCTCTTCCAAGGTGTCAGATCCTTTATTCAACATTCTGATGGATTTGGTCATTTGGTCTAGCTTAGAAGTTAGCAAAGAAATCTCCCCATTCAGACCCTCTATGACTTTCAGCTGCTCCTATTTCTCAGCTTCCAGCTCTTTGATGAGTTTCTTCTGCTTTTCTCCTTGGATACATACTTCTGCACTTTTAACACATAGTTCTTTATATGAGGCAGCAAGTTCTTCCAAGGTGAGCTCATCTCCGCTTGAGTTATCCTCTGAGGCACAGACACTGGTCAGAGCTGTGACATGTTTGGCAGATTCTCCTTCAGATTCACTCTCAGTGTCTTCTTCTGACCAGGTGGCAGATAGCCCTTTCTTTTGCATCTTGAGCAAGGTAGGGCATTCAACCTTAATATGACCATAACCTTCACATCCATGGCACTGGATTCCTTTGCCTTGGGTGACCTTTTCTTCATATTTTGACTTTCTACTGATGTCATATGAAGAGTTCTTGACATTAGGTCTACCCTGTTGATCAACCTTCTTTATGAACTTGGTGAACTGTCTTCCAAGCATGGCTATGGCTTCTGAGATGCTTTCATTTCCTCCACTGTTTCCTTCTTCTGAATTCCCTTCAGTATTTGACACAAAAGCTATGCTTTTGTTCTTCCTTTCAGCATCCTCACATAAGCCCATTTCAAAGGTTTGGAGAGAACCAATGAGCTCATCCACCTTCATCTTGCAGATATCTTGAGCCTCTTCTATTGCAGTGACCTTCATGGCAAACCTCTTAGGTAATGACCTGAGAATCTTTCTTACAAGTTTCTCTTCATCCATTTTCTCCCCTAAGCCACCAGAGGTGTTTGCAATTTCAAGAATATTCATGTGAAAGTCATGAATAGTCTCATCCTCTTTCATCCTCAGATTTTCAAACTTGGTGGTCAGCATCTGAAGTTTGGACATCTTCACTTTGGAGGTGCCTTCATGAGTTACCTTGAGGGTATCCCACACATCCTTGGCCAGCTCACAGTGGTGCACTAGTCTGAAGATGTTCTTACTTATTCCATTGAACAATGCATTCAAGGCCTTAGAATTTCCAAGGGCTAATGCCTCTTGCTCCTTGTCCCATTCTTCTTCAGGGATCTGCACAGTGACTCCATCCTCACCTGTCTTCGTTGGATGTTCCCATCCTTTGTTGACAGCTCTCCAAACTTTGCTGTCTAGAGACCTTAAGAAGGCTATCATACGAGGCTTCCAGTCATCATAGTTAGAACCATCCAGCATGGGTGGTCTATTTGAGTGTCCTACATCCTTGTCCATGGTACTAGAAAGTAACTTCCCTAGATCTCACCCAGAACTCACCAAGCAGGGTGCCTGCTCTGATGCCAATTGAAATTCTAGTTAACAGACTTTCGATGTCACACGGGTTGTTATGACATCCAATTCTGCGCAGACAAGGATTATGCAGAAAACAGTAAGTGCAGTAAATAACACAAGTAATTGTTTACCCAGTTCAGTCCAACATGACCTACGTCTGGGGGCTACCAAGCCAGGGAGGAAATCCACTATTAGTAGTATTAATTCAAAGCTAAACTCCCCCATTTACAACTCTTCACTTAATCCCTACCCAATGCAATTTCAATCTTACACTAAGATCAGAGTTCCTACTCACTCCCCCTCAATCACCTCAGTGATTACTACCTTTAATCAATATTAAAGACAATTTTGAAGTCACACTTCAAACAACTCTTGATTGTGCTTAACAGCTTTAATCAAGATACACAACACTCACGCTTAAAAGCTTAGAGTGACACAACACTTACAACTCAATGAACACCCTATACCAATGCAATCATCTACGTGATAATAGCTTGGCTTACAAGATATGTCTAATACAAGACTCACAAAAATACAGCAGTGAAGTATGATGGACACACTAAATCTTCACGCCTCAAAATCCCCAGTTCTGAATGAAGGAATGACTTCCTTTTATATTGCAGTACTTGGGCCTTGTACTTGTATTCTCCTGAATTTAAGGACACGCGAGTTCCCCTAAATTCCATATCTAGGTTACTAACAAATAGGCTATTTGTTAGGTTCATTAAATGTAGCTTGGTTATTGATTTCCTGGATTTTCTCTCAGCTGTTGACTCCCTGAAGAATAGCCTGAGAAAAAGCTGAAACAGAAAAACTAAACAACCTACAATTTAGCATATGCTGTCAGGAATGAATGTCACAACATTCAGCTTGACATCAAGGTCCATATGCTAAGTCTGTTTTTCCTGAAAACAGACTGTACAAATTTGCTGAACTGTACAGGACCAATCTGTCCATTCTACAGTAACAACTTACATTAATAAATGTCAAAGCATCCAATTTGACATTTACACATTTAGCCTTAAGTCAGTTCTGTTATCCTCTTGAAGAACAAACTGATAAACATACTGAAGTGTAGCAGAACACCACTTTGTCTATTGTTCAGTATATGCTGTCAATGATGAATGTCATAACATCCAGTTTGACATTCAGACAGTAGGCCTTATGCCAGATCTGGTATTCCCTTGATAACCAAACTGAAAATAAATACTGAGTTCTAACAGAACACCAACTGTTCTATTCCTCAGTATCTGCTGACAGGGATGAATGTCACCACATCCAATTTGACATTCAATAAATCCTGTATTAGCTAATCCTGCAGTAGACTACTCAAGTGTGTCATGACATCAGTCAAGACATCAGAGTACAACTAGATATTCTAACCTACAATGCAGTCACACAAACACCTTCACAGCATGTCATGACATCAGTCAAGACATTAGAATCCAACTAGTGTTTTACCATACAATGCAGCCAATTAAACACCTACACAAGGGTTGGTTGTGGGTTTACGTGTTTGTGGGTTGGTAATTTTGTTGAGTAGGGTGTTGTATGTAAGTTGTTTGGTAATTTTATTGGGGGGTAGATGTTGAAGCTTGTTGTGTGTAAGTGGTTTGACATGGGTCATATAAATACTTATCTTTACAGAAAAACCTAATTATAACTAATTTATACCAATACATATAATTATGAGTTAGTTTAGTTTAGGATGGCATGACAACGTTGGTTAAGACTCGATGATGACAGTGCCTCCATTGACAACACTTAACTTTAGCGAAGTCTTTCCGATCTTTAAAGGCCCATTGTTCATTAACTTTACATTGATGTCATTGTCTGCGGCACCTTGGGGAATCTGGGATTTGTTGATGCATGTTGAATTGCAGTTTGACACAGTCATTATGGTGCGCCTCCATAGTGGTGAACCTGATGATCAGTGTCCTTGTAGTCCAAACAACTGAATCTTCTTTGTTGGTTTCATGATGATGTTCCAGACCCAGATATGGTCTCCAAATGAATTGTAGTGGAAAAATAAATTAGATTAATAAATGGTTAATATTAAAATTAAATTATGATGAAATGATTAGTTTAGTGGCAGTACATCGTTTGGTGTTAGATGATCCAAGAGATTTCAATATTGGGTGATGCAGTGTCTAGGAAATCTGTTGTAATTCATCACATAGGTCAACCACCTAAACCAAAAAATTTAATTAATTATTTAGAAATAATAATGGATAAAGTAAGTAAATGAAAATAATGTTATCAACTTACTATTTTGTGTAGGGGAATGTGAAGTTATTGCGATTGACGAGCGCTAGGGACGGTAATCTAGACCAACTTCAGGCTTGTAGTAAAATGGTGCATTCGTAAAATGTAGATGTATCTTTCTTTGCATTTTTACACAGAGAGCTATAACGATAGGACAAATACACTACAACAAATAACACTTTTTATAACGAAATTTTCACCACGAACAATATAAAATTGAGGTATAAAGCCAAGGTACAGTATTTTTTATTATTAAAAAAAAATAAAAAATGATATATTCCCTCGATTTTTCATAATAACAAGGTGAAAATACAACTCAGTACAAACTTCGATTCCTAGCTATCGCAGTTTATGATTTTATTTGTTTATAAGTGTGAATAAAATATTCTAACCCTTCGATTTTCTATTTAACTGAGACATAAAATCATGAGACTTTATTATAAAATCACTCGTTAAACAGATTTTGCCCTAGTACTTAATAATATGAAGATGCCCCAAACACACAATCATCATTCTTTGGGATGGATTACAAGACAGAAAAAACTTCAATGTTCTTCTATCTTGAACAAAACATTTTTTCTTCCCTTGCAATCTATCTCACACAATGGTGTTGATGTTGTCATTTTTGTATTTTTGGAATAATCATCAGTTAAAGAAGGGGGCTCAACCCTTGAAGAGTACTCAGTTGATAAATTGCAAGTGCAGAAAATTTTTCTTGTTTAAAAAAATTTATTTTAAAGGGTACGCAACAAAATTTGGATATCACTGAAGATTTATTGTAAATAATGTATTTTAATATTCTCTGTAAGTAATGTAATTTTAAAAAAAATTATTCACCTCGATTTTATAATAAAACTGAGGTGTTTAATAATCATATTTGACTATAAAAATACTCGTTAAGCAGATTTTACCCTAAGACTAACTTATATGTAGCCGCCCTAAAGAGAAATTCATCAAATATTATTTTACCCTGGAGATCTATTGGAAGAGTTTTGATGAATATCTTTTGGAAGTTGATCATGAGTTGACACTACAAATCTCTAGGATGAATTGCAAGTGCATAAAATAAAAATTCTCATTGAGAAACAGATCTCTAGCATCTTGGATGAGACCCGAGCATGAAAAATAAAAATTCCCATTGGGGAACAGATTTTACAATGTATTTTTAATATTCTGTGTAAACAGTATAATTTTAAAAAAATAACTTATTCACCTCGATTTTCTTCGTGACTGAGGGGATAGTTAAGCATTTTTTTACTATATTCAACGCCCTTAAACAAATCTTTATCGTCCGTTTAGTGTTTATCAACGCTCAAGAATCTTCAATTAGTGATCCACGTGAAACCTAAGAGACATCTATTATAAATTATGTTGAATGTTGAAAATCTAACCTAGATGGAATATGAAGCGCTTGAAACATAAAGATGTTTGTAAAAGTTCTCTAAGATGAATTGCAAGAGCAGAAAATTACTTAGGTTTAAAGTTTGTTTTCTTAAATATTTATTTGAGCACAAAATCATATATTTGAATATTAATTTTATTTATCTAACCCTTATTTTATTTTGCTTCAGAATCAAATGCATGCCAGATCCGTAGAGAATAATAATCTTGCATCTAATATTTGATCTTCTCCAAGATTCAATAATTTGAAGATCTAAAATCTAGATCTTCAAGCAATTTAATTTTTATCAAGATCCCTAGTGAATTTTATTTTTTATCTATATCTCTAACGAATTTGATTTTTATTTAAATATTCTTACCCCATTTTTAAAAATAAAATAAAAATCTTATCCCTCAATTTTCAAGATAAACTGAGATATAAGATACGCTACTTTTGAAAATAATAAAAGTGTTGCTGTTGGGGTTCGAACCCATGTGCATATAAAATTACCCTTGGGATTTGAAATCGCCGAGGTGATAAGTGACAACTTTTTATGACGCCCTTTGTTACCTCGTTACTGCAGTCGAGGTAAAATGCATTTCACTCCAATGTTAAAAGCATTATTTGTAGTAGTGACAAGTCGAACCCAACTATATGTTCCTATTTTATTTATTTTTCTTAATTAAGGTAAATACATAACATGTACACTCTAACGAGTACCATTGGGAATAATAATTAACCAATTAGTAGCATAATATAATATCTAGTTAAAAAAAATTGTTCTTCGGTAGAATTTTCATCTAATATTAATAGTTTTTTTTCAATTTTTGTGGGAAATGGTGGGGATAGATATTATCAATTTAGTGTAGTTTTTTTCGGGAAATATAAGTTACATAATAATATTAATTCAAACTTATTGATCTTGATTCCCAAATCTCCAAGGGCTAATAGAGCGGGTGACATCCGTCCAATCGCGTTAGCCAACTTTTCAATTCAAAATTATTATGAAAATTTGGGTGGATCGCCTAGCTCTAGTGGAAAAAAATATTATTTCACCTCATCAATGTGGCTTTATCCCTGAGAGAATTATTGTTGATTGTGTGACTATTTCTTTGGAAGAAGTGAATGTACCTGATAAAAAAAATGTTATGTGGGTAATATTGCTTTAAAAATTGATATCAAGAGGCCTTAGATACTATGAACTAGAACTTTATCCTTAACGTTTTGCGCCAATTTGGTTTTAGTAACACTTTTTGTGACCGGATTATAGATATTTTACACTCGGCTAGATTATCTTTTTTGTTTAATGGTAAGACGGTTGATTTTTCAGTTGCATCATGGGGTGAGGTAAGGTGATCCGTTGTCTCCGCTTCTATTTTTTATTGTAGAAGAAGTTATTTGAAGAAGTATTATTAATGCTTATAATAATGATAATATCTATTTTATCTCCCTATGTATAGAGGTTTCTATTTCTTCCTATGTGCTGATAACTTTATGGTTTATTGTAGGGTCTCCAAGAAAAATATCCAAATTTTTTTGAGACTTTTTAGTAAGTATGGGGAGGCTTCAAGTCAAAAGATCAATCACACTAAGAGTAAGTTATATGAAACCTCAATCTCCAATATTTGTATAATGCAAGTGGCTATTTAACTTCGTTTTAAAAAGGGAAATATTCATTTCATATATCTTGGTTGTCCTATCTTTTTAGGGAAACCTAAAGCTTCACATTTCCAGGTATTGCATATAGAATTAAAATTTAATTAGGTACTCTGAAAGGTTCTATCCTATCTATTATGGGTCGAATTCAATTTATTAGATCAATTATTCATGGAATGCTTGTATATTCTTTTTGTATATACTGATGGCCTAAAAATACTATCAAAAGTCTTGATTGCTGGATTCGAAACTTTGTCTGGAATGGTGATCTTATGGCACGTAAATTTTGTACAGTTTCTTGGAAGCAAGTTTGCACTTCATATGAGGCCAATAGGTTGGATTTACGGGCTTTAGTTGATATTAATGAATCTCGTATGCTGCATCTTTGTTGTAAATTCTTGTCTAGCAATGAGCAGTCTGCATTAATTTATAGATCTCGTTCCCTTTCGAATGGTACTCCATGTAGCTTTGTTAGTAGATCATCGGTTTAGCTTGGGATAAAGGGTTGTGTTGATATAGTTATTTAGAACTCTACGTGCATGATAGGTAAGGGAGATAAAATATCTTATTAAAAAGACAATTGGTTAGGTACCCCTCTAGTGGAATTGTTGAATATCCCAAGGGAAACTCAGAAATCTCACACCTCCAAAGTTGATGATTTGATTGATAACTTCTCTTGGCATATGTCAAATGTCATAGAAACTCGTGCCTCTAAGTTGGTGGAGGATATTCTCTTGGTAATTATTCCAAAACAACTTATGCACGATGATTATATCATTTGGAAGGAGTCTAAAGATGGGTATCTTACGTCGAAACAAGCTTACCAGTTCCTCTATCCTCATTATCCCGTTGCATGGTCCGTTAAGATTTGGCATGATTTTATTCCTCCTTCTAGTTCCTTCATAGTTTGGATCGTGTTGCATAAGAAGTGTCTACAAATGAAAATCTTCAAAAACGCGGGTGTTTTATGGTTATAATGTGTTCCTTTTGCATGAAAAATCAAGAAAGTTATGAGCATATATTTTCACATTGTACTTAAGTCATGGAGATTTGGAGTTGGTTGGGATACTTTCTTGGTGTTTCTTTTGTTTGTGCGAGTATATTATCCATCTTTAATAGTTACAAGACCTCTTGGAGCTCTCATGTCCAATCTATTTCTATAGTAGTTATTATTCACACTTTTCACACTATCTAGATGGCTTAAAATGTTGTTAGATTTAATAGTATTTAGGCTAAATTGCATGCAGCTAGAACAAATATTCATACAAAAACTGTCATGAGTTCCATAATTGCTAAAGTTGGTACAGTAGGTGATCAGTCAAATATTCAAATCCTTCAAAGGTTCGTTATCCCTCAGTGTTGATTGCGGCTCCAAAAATTTCTTTAGTTCTTTTGGAAGGGGTTGATTATGCTTTCGGTGAAAGCTAATACATATGCTTTGTTGGTTGAGAACTCTGCAACATGTGGGACTATCTTCAATGATCATTTGGATAATTTTTTGGGTGAGTTTGCCTTGAGCGTTCCATATAATTCCGTTTTGCATGCAGAGTTAATGGCTATTATTTTGGATCTGGAAAACGCGATTGATAGAGGTTGGTTGAATATTTGGATTGAGAGCGACTCCTAGGTAGCTATTATGGCTTTTCAAAAGCAGAATATAGTTCTTTGGGATTTACAAAATAGATGGGACAATTGTTTGATTGGTATTAATGTGAATTGCTCGTATATCTATTGTGAAGGAAACAATTGTATAGATAAGTTGGGTGCTTCTGGTCATTCGATAATCGATTTAATTTGCTGGACTCCCCATC
This sequence comes from Lathyrus oleraceus, assembly GCF_024323335.1. Lineage (NCBI taxonomy): Eukaryota > Viridiplantae > Streptophyta > Magnoliopsida > Fabales > Fabaceae > Lathyrus > Lathyrus oleraceus. Next base: position 192,133,963 of record NC_066579.1, on the reverse strand, counting down.
GAGATTGTATCAAAGAAGAGTTCCATAGGGATAAACTTGGATTATCTGGTTACCATTTTTCTTAATTAGTTTATTTGATCCTTTGCATTTGTTTTTGGGGTTTTGGCCTAGTCCCCCCTTGTATTAATCTCTTTTTTTTTCTCTTCTGTTTATATTTATGAGCTATGGGTAAATGATGGGGTCTCTAAGGGTACCAACATAGTTGAGATGTTTAGTTTCTTCATGATGTTAGTATGTTCTTAATTTAGTTAAAAAATATATAATATTAATAGTTTTTATTTAATTTTTTATTAACTAATTATATTAAAATAAAAAAAGTATCCAACACATTAGAGACAAATAAATTGGTGACTTCTCATATGACTTGTACACAGTCGCCAAGTCAATTGGCTAGATTAGGTGTAGTCGCCAATCAATTGTCTATGCCACTTATTTTTCAACAGAGTCGCGAATTGGATTGGCTAGTACTCTGCGTTGCAAAATTTTTGTTTGAAACATGGGTACTTTGGAAATTAATGGGGAATGATTCTTATTTGGAGAATTTTATTGAAAAAATTGGTTATTTTGAAGAAAAAAATCGATAATACTTGGTCTAGTTTATTTAATCAATATTTTTTTATAAAAATGAATAATAATTCTCATAAATTTTATATCTTAAGATTATAAAAAAGTAAACCGGTAATAAAGTTATTCAAGTTAAAGATGATGAAATAAATTCAATTAGTCGAAGCGAGGGCTTCAACACCCTGAATTTTCGATTAATTATTTAATTGAATTTTGAATTGCTTTTATTTTTTTTATTTTTGAGTGTTGGTGAATTTATATAATTTATTTGATAATTGTGGAATTTATTATATTTAATTAAATAATAGAAAATAGAGAATTCGTGCGATTTGGGTGGAAACTATGAATAATAAAAATATGGGGTAATATGGTGAGAAATAAAGGTAAGTTAGGGCCAATGTGAAATAATTAAAAATATGGAATTGGGTTTATTTTAATAAGAAGGATTAGTGAAGCCTTGGAAGCTTCAACATGTGAAATTAGAGGAAATTAGGAGAAAGAGAAAATTGTGAGAAAAGGCAAAATTAGGGTTTGAGAGAGAGGAAGAAGCCATAGCCGAAGTTTGCTCTTGCTGGAAATTAAGGCAAGAGGGAGAATTACTTGAATATAGGTGTCAATTTCATGAAGGGTAGAAAGGGATCTACACCATCCTTTAGGCTTTTTTATTTGTTTCACCATTGTTGAATGCTTGATGTGTTTGAGGAAGATCTATGTGAAACTTAATCCATATGTTTTAATAATTATGATTTTGTGTGTTAATTTTGATGGTGAATTGCATATGCCTTGGTGTGCATAAATTCATTGAGATGTTCATGTGTTTGGAGTTTTGGTATTATGATCATGGCTAATTGATGAGATATTGTTGACTTGGATGTTGAAAGGTGATGAATTTCATATGTTTTCACGTACAATGATGTATGGTATATTTGAGGACTATTAGAGGTAAAAAAAATCAAGGTTTGAGGTCTGATGCAGGGTCGGAAAACAAGAGTGATAACACAAAATCGAATAATAACTTTTGGGCTTCCTATAGAACGCTATGGGTCGTAACAGCTGCTACGAGTGGCAATAGTAGCCCTCTGGTTTTTGTACCAGAGGCGTTCCCAAAGGGGAGAATGGATGGGATACGCTACGGACCGAGTTGGTTAACACAAGCGGTCATAACAGCTCTTTGGATTTTGTACCAAACACATCATTTTCGTGTGTAACTTGAGTTCCATGACTCTGTTTGAGGTGCGGTTTGAAGCGTTAGGTAGCTAGCGTGTAACACTGCCTTAATAATGCCTTAGAGATTAAACATGTACATAGAAATTTGAATGATGTGTTTTACTTGTGAAAGTATTATGAGATCATTATTGAAGAATTATATAATCATGAGTTTGTGGGTTGTCACGAGTTGACGAAGAACGTGACAAATTGTTATGATAAAATATTATAAGGAATTGTTATGACAAATTGTCATAATACAACTCAACCTATGAACACACACTTTTCCAGATCAGCCTCCAAGATCATACCAAGATTGAATATGATTCAATACTAGCAGAGTTGTCCCACACAAAGGCCAATTGTCAACCTCCAGAGACAGGTACACACAGATCCTGTCATGAATAGTCCATCCACCTACTTCAAGGGACCATTCAGGGGAATCACAGAACCTTCCACAGGTTCCAACAACAGTACTGACATAACTTCTTGCAAGATACCAGAAAGTATCACCCATGGATCTCATCCAAAAACAGAACAGGATGCCTGCTCTGATACCAATTGAAATTCTGGTATAGTCAGAGTTCAGATGTTCTACACGAAGTCATGACATCTGATCCAACATTGTTACTAATACAGCAAGACAGTTATAAAAATTAAAACCCAGTACTCATATGCACACAGTCACAGATGTCATGACATCTGCTACTATACCACCATGGACAGAAGAACATCCAGTTTTGTCCATCTAGTACAAAGACACAGTAGAGATCAAACATAACACTTATGTTTATTGATCCTGCGCAGTTATCAGCATGATGTCTCAACATTGATTTGAATATCACCTGTTCCAACATTACAGATGGTTGAGCTGTAACAGACCAACCAGTCTATACATCAGTATTAGCAGTCAATGATGAATGTCATAACATTCTGTTTTGCATTCAGACTGCAGGCTATGTGTCAGGTCTGTTATTCCCTTCATAAACAGACTAAAACCAGACTGAGTTATAACAGACAGAATATAGTGTGCAGAAGGTAAAAACACCAGTAATTATTAACCCAGTTCGGTACAACATTACCTATTCTGGGGGCATACCAAGCCAGGAAGAAGATCCACTATTAGCAGTATTAATTCAGAGTTAAACTCGCCCGTTTACAACTCTTCACTTAATCCCTACCCAATGCAATCTATACCTAGGCACTCCTAGATAGAAACCTCCAGTTTCCATTCCTATCACTATAATTACCATGTAATGCTTAGACAACTTGAACATGCTTCACAGCTTCGTTCAAGAACATAACAACTCTTGCCTACAGGCTTTGAGTTACAAATAATCTCATGCTTTCAAGCACTGAGAAACACCTGGTAACCTTCCCACAGGTTGGGAGGTTTACCTCACACACACCCCTAATTTTTTACATTGTTTGAGGCTTACAAAACCTAGGTTACAATCTGCTATTTATAACCTAACCACCCAACTGGATTTGGGCCTTCAGAAATCGCAACAAAGCTTTTCCTTTGCTGTTACAGAGTTGGCAGAATTCTTCTGCTACAATCAAGGTCTTCAATCTTTTAGTTCCTAAAACATCTCCATATATATCTCCATATTTAGAAACTGTATATTCACCAAATATTCTGATTGAGTCTTCAAGACCTTCACAAATAACGCCACATAGTGTCGCATTACGCGAAAAACCGGCGGGAAAAGACACAGAGCCGCCACCGTGCGTTATTTATCCCAAAAGGAGGGAAAGGAAACGCTCGAAGTAAACCTGGAAAGGAAATGGTCTCGCGACCAGAGATGCAAGGATCGGGAGTCGGTTATGCGAAAGGAAGGTATTAGCACCCCTACGCATCCGTCGTACTCGACGGGATCCACGCTCGGAAGAATAGAAGAAAGGTTGCTAAATAACTGCTCAAAACTGCACAAAACTGGAATAAAACACAGATGAAAGACGGAAGAAACCGGACTCGGCAGGATGTCGCATCCTGGGCCTACGTAGTTTGTTAGAAACAAACATCAGAGTCGACGTAGTTCGGGGAAATTGGAAACGTGCTCGCTAGGATGTCGCATCCTATGCATACGTATCTTCTCTAACCAGAGAAAGAATCAGAGCACTCGTAGCTCGGCTAACGCACGCCAAACAAAACTCTAAACAGGAAACCGACTGCCAATCGCTGGACTTACGTCAGACTCCGAACAAGCAAACACACACAGGAAACCAACTGCCAATCGCTGGACTTACGTCAGACTCCGAACAAGCAAACACACACAGGAAACCAACTGCCAATCGCTGGACTTACATCAGACTCCAAACAAAGAAACGCAAACAGGAAACCGAATGCCAATCGCTGGGCTTACATCAGACTCCAAGCACACATGCAAGAAGAAGGAGGGTCTCGATTGCAACTAGGGCAAGAGAAAGGGAAAGTCTCAATCGCAACGAGGGCGAGAGAAAAGGATCAAAGTTAGTTGTCAGTCAAACTCGACAAGACATCGCATCTCGTGCCTACGTATCTCATCTGGACATGAGAATCAGAGTTGCCGTAGTTCGGCTAACGCACGCCAAACGAACACCAACAGGAAACCGACTGCCAATCGCTGGACTTACGTCAGACTCCAAACAAACAACCACATACAGGAAACCGACTGCCAATCGCTGGACTTACGTCAGACTCCAAACACACACAAGGGGGTTGAAAAAGAAAAAGGGCGCCCGGAGAGATCAGCTCATCTCCTGCCTACGTACCTCATCTGGTATGAGGATCAGGGCGACGTAGTTCCCCTTAACAGGGAGAGAACTTCTATCCTAACCAGAGACTAGGGAGATAACAAGCTACTAGGGAGACTACGACTCGAGCCTAGAAGTTGTCATGCATACGATCCCTATGTTGAGGTCTCTAACAAGAGTTTGACTCATGCAGGCAGTGAGTCAACTCAAGTCTATCTCTACGTACGTTCAACTTCCTCGAAAGTTGATCATACGACTCCTACAGAAAGGAGATGAGAAGCAAAACAGATAAACATCAAAAGCAATTAGCACACACTATACACAACCAAGGGGGCTCAAGCAAGGTTGGGCTTTAGTCAAGGGGTCATATCGACCTTGACAAACAAGCCAAATACTGGAATGGGTGGTCAGGCTCTTAACCTCTAACATTGAGAGTTAGGGTGAGAAGATGAACTGGACATGAGGGTTATGCCTCATAGCTCTTAACCCGGGCCTGGGTGAGCTTGAATCAAAGAATGTGTGGGAGTCCAGAATGTGGGACTCTATTCCACAATGACTGACTCTATGTACAAGATTTTGGGCTCTTATTCAAAGTGCATCAACACATGGTGTGAGCAAGATGAAAGACACAACTGAATAGCAGGGGATGGATTACACATCCCTTTTATCTGCCAATGCCTCTTCACTTAGGAGGTCTTTGAATGTACAAGATACAAAGATAAACAAGCACAGACATTGCCTCTTAAGGAGGGCTTCAGACAGGTGCCTGCCAAAATAACATGACAGGTCTTCCAGACTACATGGAGAATAGGAAGTTACCTAGGTGGTATGCCAACCACAAGCAAAGCAACTCAAACAATGAGTTAAAGCGGCTAAAGTACCTGTGAGAAAAGCTAAACCAGTCAATATTTACATTCAGACAAATCAAATAATCAACAACAGTCAGACAACCAATTATAAGACAACAATGGTGCAAGGCCTAAGGTGCAAGCAAACTAAATTGATTCACCATCCACAAGACCTACAAAACAGCAAGGTTAGTCAACCAAAATAACTGGTATCTCAAGTGATGAGATCATATCAACCAATGTGGCTAATTGCTTGAAAACCTGAAATGCACATCTCAAAATGTGAGTCCAAACCCCTAAGGCAAAGCCTAGGGTCAAAAGTGAAGAAAAAATTCAAAACAGAAGCTAAAAATCAACATGAATCACATTTTAACAATCATGAACGTGTCCTAAAAAGTGCCACATCAAAATCATCAAGCAAGGTCATCATTCAACCAAGAGAAGGCAATGCACACAACATGATCATCAATTGGACATACAAGATGAGAAAATGCACATTAAATCATAAATGGCTCAAACATTTCTGGAACTTTTCATGAGCATTAAACACATCAAACACAATTAGCATACCAAAAATTGTAAACAGAAGAGATCAAATGATATGGAAATGAAAATGATCAAATAGGACATCCAATTGTGTGACATGCATTGTCACACCATGTTAACATGTACATAAAATAGGGATGGAACATGGGAAAAATATCAAACCAAGCCTAAAATGCCAATCAACATGTTAAGAATCATCATGCAAAATCTCATGGCTATTGGATCAATATCAAGCGTTTCACAATGGAAAGAACAAGGCAATGTCACAAAAGTATACATGTTTACATAGTCTAACACAATTCAAAATCCATCCAGGAACAATTCCATAAATTAATATCATAAAATTCTAGACATTTCAAGGATCAAGTAGCAAAAAACCTGGAATTATTTGGATCATTCTACAATTAGTTATGATTTTTTGAAGATCATGAAAAAAATGAAATAAAAATTGAAAAAGAACATGAAATAATGAAAAGAATTGAATAAAATGGAAAATGCTCCCAGCCGGAATCGAAGCGAGGGGAACTTCGCTGGCCAAAACTACGTCGTTTCATTCAAAGCCCTAGTCAAAAACTAGTGACGGACCAGCGACGACCACTAGCGGCGGAAATCACCGTCTTCTTCATGAAGACAGTGGTGAACAGTACACGATTTCTTTTTCCAGAATTAGCGAAATTATATATGGTTGGACTCGTCTTGACGTGTAGATCACGAATCCACTAATATTTTTCTCCAATTCATCATATATTTCAAGAATCGATCAAGAACACTTATGAACACCAAACTTTAATCTCTCATAACTCTCTCAATATTTGTCTGTTTTTCATGAATTTTATATCAGTAGAATCAACAAGCAACGAACTACAAGATTATATGCATATAAACATGAATTAAGAGATGCGAAAGTGTGACCTCTTGAAGCTCCAACAATGGCAGTGGTAGATTCAAGTGTCCAGCAGCATCCAAACCTCTTCCATCAACCTTGTTAACACCTCTGAAGCACAAATCAACCCTTGGAATGGCTTGGATCTAGCTAGATCTTCAAAACTCCATGTTCATGTTCATGATTGGAATTGCTTGATTCTTCACCAATTTCTGCAAATCAAGGCTTGATCTGTACTAAATGATGATCAAGAATCCAGAATATGCAATACAAATTAAGTGTTCTTTGAAGATTTTTTGAATTTGGAAGAAGAGAAATTTTGGAGGGAAATTTTGGATCTAGATCTAGAATTGTGTAATTGTGAAAATTCTGTTATGATTAGCTATTTACATGAGATCTTAATCCATTTCCTAATCATGCTTAGGCTTGGCTTATTAAATTTTAATGAGAAAAGAGGTGTTATGCACAATTTGGTTTTTTCACCCCATGCATGCAATCCCACATGAACAGTAACAAGGGCCATGCAATTTCACTTAAAATCCTCTTATGAACATGTTGGAATGGTTAAAAAGTCCACATGATGCACCAATTTTGAATTCATGATTTTCCCTCCAAAAATCACATGTATGCACAAATGACCATATGATGAAATTTCATGTAATGTGGTGAATGATTTGGAAACTACATGTCATGAGAAGATGTATGCAAAAAGGAGCACTCAATTTGGAGTCTTGGTTCAAAAGATATGGCATTTTGAAGTTTCAATCACACTTGGCGATGATTTGATCATATCTTCCCAACCATTCATCATAAATTCATGATCTTGGACTTTTTGGAAATGGGAGAGAAAGATCTTCAACTTTCATGTTGGACAAAATTTCAGTTGAAGCCTCTTTGATGTTGGAAAGTTGAGTTGAAGTTGGTCCAAAAACTTGCCATTTTTGGAAACTTGAAATTACAGGTCACTTTCCATTTTTGGAAACTTTTGATATGGCTTCAAATCCTTCAAGGTAGATGTTTGACATGATGAATAAACCTCTTTTGGACATGAATGAGGTGTCTCAAACCATTTCTCCACCTCCTAGCCCTCAGTTGACTTGCAGTTGACTTTTATGGGTCCTAGATGACTTGAAACTGCACTGTGGACTTTGAGCCTCTATCACTTGGTACAATGGTTTCAAAATGAACCTTGGCTCATGTAAGCTCCCTAGAACAACCATAGGGATTTTATCTCAAGGAAAAACCTTGCTCTTTTGCACTGAGGAATTCTCCTGATGCCAGTCTTGACTGATAAGATGCAATGTACTATGCATTATTAATGTAATGTTAATGTAATGTCAATGACCTAAGAATGAAATGAATGGATGAATGGGGGGTGCAAATTTGAGGTGCTACAGCTGCCCCTATTCAATCAACTGAGAACCTGAACGGATGAGAGCAACGACTGTCAGACCTTCAAGGTAAACAGGGATTGAATACCAAAGAACCGTAGAATTTGCACTCTGCGGGAGACGAAGTGAAGAAAAGCGAGGCTCATTTACCAGATGGCGGCTTTCACTGAAAGGGCTTGATATACGCGGATATCAAGGAAAGCGAGGCACATTTACCAGATGGCGGCTTTCACTTGAAGGGCTTGATATACTCGGATATCAAGGAAAGCGAGGCACATTTACCAGATGGCGGCTTTCACTGGAAGGGCTTGATATACGCGGATATCAAGGAAAGTGAGGCACATTTACCAGATGGTGGCTTTCACTGGAAGGGCTTGATATACGCGGATATCAAGGAAAGCGAGGCACATTTACCAGATGGCGGCTTTCACTGGAAGGGCTTGATATACGCGGATATCAAGGAAAGCGAGGCACATTTACCAGATGGCGGCTTTCACTGGAAGGGCTTGATATACTCAGATATCAAGGAAAGCGAGGCACATTTACAGATGGCGGCTTTCACTGGAAGGGCTTGATATGCTCGGATATCAAGGAAAGCGAGGCATATTTACCAGATGGCGGCTTTCACTGGAAGGGCTTGATATGCTCGGATATCAAGGAAAGCGAGGCACATTTACCAGATGGCGGCTTTCACTGGAAGGGCTTGATATGCTCGGATATCAAGGAAAGCGAGACACATTTACCAGATGGCGGCTTTCACTGGAAGGGCTTGATATACTCGGATATCAAGGAAAGCGAGGCACATTTAGCAGATGGCGGCTTTCACTGGAAGGAAAAAGATGTTTATGACTGGAACAAGACCAGACGTTTACTGACGACTCTACTGAGGAATTGATATTTGTCAAAGGAAGGATATATGACCAGACATTGACTGATGACTGGAAAAAGGATACACAACCAGACGTCAACGGACGAATGGGAAAAAACTCGACGTTTACCGACATTGAAAGATGATGTTTACCAACACCAAAAGAAGGACGACCAGACATCAACGGATGAATGGGAAGGGACTCAATGACCAGACGTCAACGGACGAATGGGAAAAAACTCGACGTTACGGACATCAAAAGATGATGTCTACCGACACCAAAAGAAGGGAGACCCACACGGGGATCAACACGACATCTACCGGTATCGCAAGGATGACATCTACATATGTCAAGACAAGGCAGACACTTGCCGGGGGCTAAGCTGGGGATGATCAAGCTCTTCTTTCACTGACGGGTGAGGAAATAAACCTCTTTGGGGATTGCTGATTCTGAATGATACCAAGAGCAACTGCTGCAAATGTGCCGTACAGATGTTGAGCAGATGATCCGCCTCTACTGGGGATTACTGATTCAAGCTGCAAGGTGCGAGGGGAGGAAAACTCCTGCTGGGAAGAAAACGATCACTTTGCTGAGCACACCATCTCTGATTCGATCTTCCAACTCTGTGGGGACTAGTATTGTTGGGGATGCTCGCTGATCTGTCATTCTCGAAACGGCAGATAGACCCACTCAACCAGGGAGTCACTTGTTGGGAAAACACCAACCTTTCAACCATGCTGGGGAAACCCATTCTGAAATCGACCCAATGTCGTGATGCTAAACTCCTCCGAGTGTCATCTTTACCTACCACTTGAACCCATTCTCGGATGGTCACCACGGCTTAGGGCTAGTCTATGCTTACAATGCTGATGCATGAGTTTTTTTTTCCAGCGCAATGCTCCATAATCATGGAAATGCTACGCACTTAATGATGCAATATGCTATGCTTATCTAAATGATGAATGCATAAAAACATGTCCCCTCCGGGGACAACACTGGGGAGCTCGAGGAACTCTGCTGAGGAGCTAGATACCACTCCAATCTCCACCCTGCTGGGGAATAGCGCAACTGCTGGGGAACGGAATAATCCTCACTGGGGACGATCTCCACTGAACCCGATGCGCTTGGGGATTCCGCTGGGGAAACAACGACCTTCCGACTCGTTCGGGAACTAACAGTCTCCACCCTGCTGGGGATCATTCTCAACCATGCTGGGGAAGATAACCAATCTCAGGCCTGGTTGCCGAGGAAACATCGCTCTTGAGTCTGCTGGGGATTGCAGCACACTTCAGACTTGGTTGGGGAACTAACCGTCCTCAGACTTGCTGGGGAACTAACAATCCTCAGACTGCTCGAGGAGATAACACTCTCAAACCGCTCGGGGAGATACGACCTATTTGACACGGAACGCCCGTCGACTTGTCGTGCACTGGCGCTTACCATCTAACCACAGTGTCGACTTTCCACTTTTGAGAACTCCCAGACTCATCTGGTCTCTTATGATTCATCACCTTGTAGTCTCGGCTTCTCTAGGCTTCGAGACAATCGATCTCCTCATATTCGGGCCAACTCTCTAATCCTCAGACTTTAAAGAGTCTTCTTGATTACCCTCTAGGATCGTCGCACTTTTTCGTCGTCTTTTCACCGTTATTCAATCTCTTGCCCCTGATTGGACTCTGCGGGGATCTCTTGTCAAAACGAACGCTTTGTATCACAACCTGCAAGTGAGTGAAAATAACCAACAGCACCTGCAAAAAAAGATCGTCAAATAAAAACGTGCCCTAGGCGTGCCAAGATTTCAACACCTAGGTCACTCAGGCTTCCGAATAAGATTTCAAATTTTCAATCTTATAAGCATGCATCGGAAGGGACCTCTATGTCTCAAAATGCAAAGATTCTTTATCAAAACAAACGGATATTTTTGCAATCAAAGCGGTAATGAAGACAAAAACAAAATTATTTGACTGAACATGCATTTATTGACTGAACAAAAGGTGGCTCAGAACCGAGCAACACACAGGAAGCAATCCCTGAAAAGAGGTGATTACGCACAAAAGGAAAAATCTATCCTAATGGCAATGTGAAACCGTGATCTCATCGAGTTCCAACTCGGTTACACCCCATATGTCCTCAAGACTTTCCGCACTTTCTGCCTTCTGAATGAGACGCTTCCAATCGATCCCTTCGGGGACTATCCAGATGTCTTAGCCAAAGTACAAACGATCATGCTAGACGCAGTTGTTCGTTTCATTCCCTCTTTTGCCTGGACCGCCCTTTCGGGTTTTCAGTCCACCGAGATACCCTTTTTTGCCCAAGCCGCCCTTGTGGGGTTTTCGACTTGCTGGGTGTACAGTATTTTTGCCCGAACCTTTTTCTCTTTTTTTCTTGGTTCGCTGGGATGCCCATTTTTGCCTGGACTCTTTTATTCTTTTTGTCCAACGGGTCTCTTTACGAAGTATCTTTTAACTGCGTCCGCATTCACAGGGGATGGAAAGTCCTCATCATCCGTGGTCATCAACAACAAGGCTTTTCCAGTGAAAACCTTCTTGACCACGAATAGACTTTCATAATTGGGTGTCCACTTGCCCCTACGATCGTTCTGAGGAGGAAGGATCCTTTTCAACACTGTATCTCTCACATGATACACACGAGGTCGCACCTCTCGGTCAGAAGCATATTTCATCCATTGGGTACAACTGCCCGCGACAAATAACTGTCAGCCTCCTCAATCAGGCTTAACTCTTCGTACCGAGTCCTTACCCACTCAGCCTTTTCCGATTTTACATTCCTCAGGACTCTCCACGATGGGACTTAGGCCTCAACTGGTAATACCACTTCTATCCCATACACAAGTGAGAAAAGCGTTGCCCCAGTAGATGCACGCACTGAGGTTCGATACCCAGGATATCGGCTTCGTATTTAACCGCATTGTCGGTGCATTCAAATGTTAGCCGGGCAGCAAAAGGAACGTGGGATCCCTTTGGCGTAACCAAAGCAACACCAACTCCGCTTCCATTCACGTTAACGACCCCATCAGACATTAGAATCCGTTCGGATTCGGGGTCAGGTCCCTCCTCCGGGATCGGTTCCTCACAATCTTTCGATTTGAGAACCTCGATGTCCTCATCAGGGAACTCAAACTTCATCGGTTGATAATTCTCAGTGGGTTGTTGGGCGAGGTAATCAGACAGTACACTCCCTTTGATTGTTTTCTGAGAGGTATACTGTATATCAAAATCAGTCACAATCATTTACCCTCTCGCAACCCGTCCGGTCAATGTCGGCTTCTCAAATATGTACTTGATCAGATCCATCTTGGAAATCCACAAAGTGGTATGAACCATCATACACTGTCTCAGTCGGCGAGCAGCCTATGCCAAAGTACAGCAAGTTTTCTCGATCAGTGAATGTATTGCTTCATAGTCGATAAACTTTTTGTTAAGGTAAACTGCATGCTCTTTTCGACCAGACTCGTCATGCTGACCTAGTACACACCTAGTAGATCCCTCGAGGGCTGTCAAGCACAGAATTAATGGTCTCCCTCCACGGGAGGCATCAGAATCGGAGATTCCTGCACATATTCTTTTATTTTTCAATGCCCCTTGGCAATCATTATTTCGCCTGACCGTTTGATCTTCTTTTTTTCTCTCAACAGCTTGAGTGGGTTCCCACGTGGCTGTTAGATGAGATGTGAACCGTGAAATGCAGTTCAATCTACCTAAGAAACCACGAACCTCTTTTGCTGTTCTCGATTCAGGCCTTTCTTGTATTACTTTTTTCTTTCTTCTTTTTTTTCTCTTTTTTTTTTAGCAGGACCGACCTCGATTCCTCTTTTCCGCTCACAATAAGCCTCAGCAACTTACCAGACCGCACTCCAAAAGTGCACTTATTCGAGTTCAACCTCCGTTTGAACTGTCTCAACCGGTCAAACAACTTGGCCAGATCTGCCAGATGCCCCTCTTCAGTTTGGGACTTTGCTATCATGTCCTTAACATAACATTTGATTCTACGATGAATCATATCATGAAACAAAGTCACCATGGCCCTCTGGTAGGTAGCACCGACATTCTTGAGACTGAATGGCATCACCTATAGCAACAAGAAGGTGCCCCACGGTGTGATGAACATTGTTTTCTCCATGTCATCTGGCGACATTTCAACTTGATTATAGCCAGAAAAACCATCAATGAAGGAAAACACCGAGATGAGTTGTACTATCAACCAATACATCATTGTGAAGTACTGGGAATTCCCCTTTCGAACTAGCTCTGTTCAAATCTCGGTAGTCGACACCCATTCTCGCCTTCTCATCCTTTTTCAGCATCGGCTTCCGCTTCGCTGGAGGAGAGTCTTCTCTCAATGGTAGCTTGAGCGCCACGCTTTTGGTATCCAACCCTGGCATATCTTGATAAGACCAGGCGAGGATATCAACGCACTCTTTCAACAGTGCTACCATTATGCTCTTGACATTTGCCTCTGAAGCGGCCCTAACTTTCACTTTTTGACCTCCTCGGTGCCTGGATTAACAATCTCAACTCGCTCCTCGTGCGGTTGAATCACCTTCTCCTCTTGTTTCAACAATCTGGTTAATCTTCCAGCAGATCATAATCTTCTTCGCCTTCTTCTTCGGCATGATAGATCGGATTGTCGAAGTCATACAAAGGTGTAACCGAATTGTTATCAATGAGATCCGGAGAATTACTTTTAAAGTCGGAACGAGACAAATCAAAAAGGAAGGAGAACGAAAACAAACATTGCCATTTTTATTTTTGTTTTTAAACTGCAAAAATAAATGAAAAACAGGGAACACCGCTTTCAATACAAAATCATCCATTTATTAATGATGCAAAATGTTGCAAAATGAAACACATGAGGTGGCCCTTACAATGGACTAATACGTTTCGGGCAAAACGTATGGCTTTCATGCAAACAAAATTGAAAAACAGAAATGTTACTCTTCATGATGAGTGACAGTGATGATCTTTGAGGCCTTCCAGTTCCTTGGTACGCACGATTTTATCCACGAATCAAGCTCGCAGTCACTGTCAATCTTTTCATCCACCGCACAAGCGTGACCTGGATCCAGCATTCCAGCACTGATGAATGTGAACGGTTGACGACGTCCTCTGTTCTGTCCAGACGAGTCTTGGTTTTCCTGATAACCAACCCCGAACCTATCAGCTTTTACCATAATGTCTACCATTCTTCCCCAGCCTAGGGCTTCTCCGTTCTTCACCACCTCCAAGGCCTGTTTGTAAGAAGAAATGGACAACTTCTTCTCTTTCTCAGCACAGATGGCCTTCTCCACCTTGACGGTTTCAACTGCCTGACTCAGTGTTTCACATTTTTCATCGTCCATTTACACCTCCGTCATTCTATGAATTGTTTCCCTCACCATTACACACCCATTTGTGGCGACAGCCGCACGACAATTATCAACACCAGGGAAAGCTCCACTCTTCATTAGATGCCTCTGGACCACAGACATTGGAGTTTTTAACTGATTCGCATCTGGCACCTCCATTTTTCTTTTGTCCTTCGACACCACGTTCACCCCCACAGGACCATGCATTGGCACGGGGTCAACATCAACATTTGGCGTCGATGCAAAATCGATGGCTTTAGAATCCACCAAATCTTGGACGACATGCTTAAAAGCTCTATAACCCTCAATGTTATGTCCGGGTGCCCCAAAATGGAACTCGCACCTGGCGTTCTCATCATAATTTGCAGGCCTCTGATGCAGTTCTACAGGAACCAATATCCTCGGCCGAACTAACCCAAGATCCCTCAACCTCTTAAACAGAAGGGTATAAGTCACGGGTGGCTTATCAAACTGACGATCCCTCGTCCCCTTCTTCACTTGGCACCCAGCTTTCTGTGCTCTTTGTTGAGGTGGCTGCTGTTGCTGTCGTACAGATTGATTACCAGCAGGAATAGTCACTGCAGCAGCATACGGGTGGTAACGGTCTCTACCATGTTCCTTTCTGGTATGCACACCACTTGCTTCGACCTCCTTCTTGTGCTGACCATTTCCTGAGAGCTTCTTTACTACGGATGACGGAGCCTTTCCCTGGATTTTCTCCATCCTCAGCCAATTTTCAATCCTCTCCAACCTCTCAGCAATTGCTTTTTGCCCCAAGGCGAGCCCTTGTACGACATTGAACAACCCCCTCACCATCTCTTTCAATTCGAGAAAGTCGGCGTTGGGTGGGTCCATCAGTCTGGATTTGTTGAGTCTGGCAGGATATCTGAGCGGAAGAGCTATGTGCACCTGGTTAGATACTGACACCTAGAAAACAAAAAACAGGTTAATATGACTCACACATGCAATGTCTATCCGTACTAGGAACATTCGGTCCTTCGATTCTGGCTTCATCGAGACGGATAATAATTTGACAATAACACTCTGACATCAGGATGTCTCTCAACCAGAATCTCAATCAAAAATGGACCCTGAGTACGGATAGATATGGGTTGGATGCAGATGAATGCGAAATGTGAATGATGCAGATGCATAAATGCAAGTCACTGTGTATCCTCCAGGTCATCTGAAGATCAACTGTACTGGACCGGTCTCTGAACTGATTTCAATCATCTGGGGGCCCAAGTAACCATAAATCCAACTTGGGGAATTCCGAAATAAACGGAACTGGAGGTTATATCACCCTAATCACAGGGAATCCACTGAACAAATGACATCACAATCCTCTGAACAAGTACCTTCAACTTTAACCCGGG
The DNA here is from genome assembly GCF_024323335.1 of Lathyrus oleraceus. NCBI lineage: Eukaryota > Viridiplantae > Streptophyta > Magnoliopsida > Fabales > Fabaceae > Lathyrus > Lathyrus oleraceus. The sequence continues at coordinate 192,118,179 of NC_066579.1, read as the reverse complement.
GATCCGAAATAAACGGAACCCGCTGATAAATACCACTGACAAACCTCCAACGTCCAGAAATAAAGATCCAAAAATCCACTGTACCAAAGTCACCATCACATAACCACTGACGGAACCTGTACTTGTAGAAATCAGACCCTCCCCTCACAGGTGAATTCTAATAAGGTCATCCTAAGGCGGATAATAGTCTCGACAATCGGGCAAGATACTCAACGGGTTTGCCCTTTCGGGTGTGCCGTTATAGCTCTCATAAGATCATCTCAACCGAAGATCCGGGAAAGAACGGTCACCGAAGTCAATAGCTCAAAAGAGATAATCCAACCTAAGCGGAATAACTCCACCCGGAAGGACTCTCTCAAATGAACCTCGTCCGGCTGTGGTATGTCACATCTCCGCATCATGTCGTACAACATGTGAAGAGACATGAGACCACGCTAATCCTAGATGTACACTCGGGCCTGGGTATTGGGCCTCACTCAAAACACCCACCCCAAATCAGAGCAACAACCTGTACAGGAATCCAGCACAATGATAATATGATGCATGCAAACATATATGCAAATATATACAATCACAACATAATCATAGATGCAATAAATAAAGCAGTAAAGCAACCAAAACTATCCTAGAGAGCTCTAGGATTGACTCGCTTAGGGAAGATGGACCAGCAAGAGGTCAACTTCTCTTTGATCCCCAGCAGAGTCGCCAGCTGTCGCGTTACGCGAAAAACCGGCGGGAAAAGACACAGAGCCGCCACCGTGCGTTATTTATCCCAAAAGGAGGGAAAGGAAACGCTCGAAGTAAACCTGGAAAGGAAATGGTCTTGCGACCAGAGATGCAAGGATCGGGAGTCGGTTATGCGAAGGGAAGGTATTAACACCCCTACGCATCCGTCGTACTCGACGGGATCCACGCTCGGAAGAATAGAAGAAAGGTTGCTAAATAACTGCTCAAAAACTGCACAAAACTAGAATAAAACACAGATGAAAGACGGAAGAAACCGTACTCGGCAGGATGTCGCATCCTGGCCTACGTAGTTTGTCAGAAACAAACATCAGAGTCGACGTAGTTCGGGGAAATGGGAAACGTGCTCGCTAGGATGTCGCATCCTATGCATACGTATCTTCTCTAACCAGAGAAAGAATCAGAGCACTCGTAGCTCGGCTAACGCACGCCAAACAAAACTCTAAACAGGAAACCGACTGCCAATCGCTGGACTTACGTCAGACTCCGAACAAGCAAACACACACAGGAAACCAACTGCCAATCACTGGACTTACGTCAGACTCCGAACAAGCAAACACACACAGGAAACCAACTGCCAATCGTTGGACTTACATCAGACTCCAAACAAAGAAACGCAAACAGGAAACCGAATGCCAATCGCTGGGCTTACATCAGACTCCAAGCACACATGCAAGAAGAAGAAGGGTCTCGATTGCAACTAGGGCAAGAGAAAGGGAAAGTCTCAATCGCAACGAGGGCGAGAGAAAAGGATCAAAGTTAGTTGTCAGTCAAACTCAACAAGACATCGCATCTCGTGCCTACGTATCTCATCTGGACATGAGAATCAGAGTTGCCGTAGTTCGGCTAACGCACGCCAAACGAACACCAACAGGAAACCGACTGCCAATCGCTGGACTTACGTCAGACTCCAAACAAACAACCACATACAGGAAACCGACTGCCAATCGCTGGACTTACGTCAGACTCCAAACACACACAAGGGGGTTGAAAAAGAAAAAGGGCGCCCGGAGAGATCAGCTCATCTCCTGCCTACGTACCTCATCTGGTATGAGGATCAGGGCGACGTAGTTCCCCTTAACAGGGAGAGAACTTCTATCCTAACCAGAGACTAGGGAGATAACAAGCTACTAGGGAGACTACGACTCGAGCCTAGAAGTTGTCATGCATACGATCCCTATGTTGAGGTCTCTAACAAGAGTTTGACTCATACAGGCAGTGAGTCAACTCAAGTCTATCTCTACGTACGTTCAACTTCCTCGAAAGTTGATCATACGACTCCTACAGAAAGGAGATGAGAAGCAAAACAGATAAACATCAAAAGCAATTAGCACACACTATACACAACCAAGGGGGCTCAAGCAAGGTTGGGCTTTAGTCAAGGGGTCATATCAACCTTGACAAACAAGCCAAATACTGGAATGGGTGGTCAGGCTCTTAACCTCTAACATTGAGATTTAGGGTGAGCAGATGAACTGGAGATGAGGGTTATGCCTCATAGCTCTTAACCCGGGCCTGGGTGAGCTTGAATCAAAGAATGTGTGGGAGTCCAGAATGTGGGACTCTATTCCACAATGACTGACTCTATGTATAAGATTTTGGGCTCTTATTCAAAGTGCATCAACACATGGTGTGAGCAAGATGAAAGACACAACTGAATAGCAGGGGATGGATTACACATCCCTTTTATCTGCCAATGCCTCTTCACTTAGGAGGTCTTTGAATGTACAAGGCACAAAGATAAACAAGCACAAACATTGCCTCTTAAGGAGGGCTTCAGACAGGTGCCTGCCAAAATAACATGACAGGTCTTCCAGACTACATGGAGAATAGGAAGTTACCTAGGTGGTATGCCAACCACAAGAAAGGCAACTCAAACAATGAGTTAAAGCGGCTAAAGTACCTGTGAGAAAAGCTAAACCAATCAATATTTACATTCAGACAAATCAAACAATCAACAACAGTCAGACAACCAATTATAAGACAACAATGGTGCAAGGCCTAAGGTGCAAGCAAACTAAATTGATTCACCATCCACAAGACCTACAAAACAACAAGGTTAGTCAACCAAAATAACTGGTATCTCAAGTGATGAGATCATATCAACCAATGTGGCTAATTGCTTGAAAACCTGAAATGCACATCTCAAAATGTGAGTCCAAACCCCTAAGGCAAAGCCTAGGGTCAAAAGTGAAGAAAAAATTCAAAACAGAAGCTAAAAATCAACATGAATCACATTTAAACAATCATGAACATTTCCTAAAAAGTTCCACATCAAAATCATCAAGCAAGGTCATCATTCAACCAAGAGAAGGCAATGCACACAACATGATCATCAATTGGACATACAAGATGAGAAAATGCACATTAAATCATAAATGGCTCAAACAATTCTGGAAATTTTCATGAGCATTCAACATATCAAACACAATTAGCATACCCAAAATTGTAAACAGAAGAGATCAAATGATATGGAAATAAAAATGATCAAACAGGACATCCAATTGTGTGACATGCATTGTCGCACCATGTTAACATGTACATAAAACAGGGATGGAACATGAGAAAAATATCAAACCAAGCCTAAAATGCCAATCAACATGTTAAGAATCATCATGCAAAATCTCATGGCCATTGGATCAATATCAAGCATTTCACAATGGAAAGAACAAGGCAATGTCACAAAAGTATACATGTTTACATAGTCTAACACAATTCAAAATCCATCCAGGCACAATTCCAGAAATTAATATCATAAAATTCTAGACATTTCAAGGATCAAGTAGCAAAAAACCTGGAATTATTTGGATCATTCTACAATTAGTTATGATTTTTTGAAGATCATGAATAAAATGAAATAAAAATTGAAAAAGAACATGAAATAATGAAAAGAATTGAATAAAATAGAAAATGCTCCCAGCCGGAATCGAAGCGAGGGGAACTTCGTTGGCCAAAACTACATCGTTTCATTCAAAGCCCTAGTCAAAAACTAGCGACGGACCAGCGACGGCCACTAGCGGACGCTAGCGGCGGAAACCACCGTCTTCTTCATGAAGACGGTGGTGAACAGTACACGATTTTTTTTCCAGAATTAGCGAAATTATATATGGTTGGACTCGTCTTGACGTGTAGATCAAGAATCCACTAATATTTTTCTCCAATTCATCATATATTTCAAGAATCGATCAAGAACACTTATGAACACCAAACTTTAATCTCTCATAACTCTCTCAATATTTGTCCGTTTTTCATGAATTTTATATCAGTAGAATCAGCAAGCAACGAACTACAAGATTATATGCATATAAAAATGAATTAAGAGATACGAAAATGTGACCTCTTGAAGCTCCAACAATGGCAGTGGTAGATTCAAGTGTCCAGCAGCATCCAAACCTCTTCTATCAACCTTGTTAACACCTCTGAAGCACAAATCAACCCTTGGAATGGCTTGGATCTAGCTAGATCTTCAAAACTCCATGTTCATGTTCATGATTGGAATTGCTTGATTCTTCACCAATTTCTGCAAATCAAGGCTTGATCTGTACCAAATGATGATCAAGAATCCAGAATATGCAATAAAAATCAAGTGTTCTTTGAACAATTTTTGAATTTGGAAGAAGAGAAATTTTGGAGGGAAATTTTGGATCTAGATCTAGAATTGTGTAATTGTGAAAATTTTGTTATGATTAGCTATTTACATGACATGTTAATCCATTTCCTAATCATGCTTAGGCTTGACTAATTAAATTTTAATGAGAAAAGAGGTGTTATGCACAATTTGGTTTTTTCACCCTATGCATGCAATCCCACGTGAACAGTAACAAGGGCCATGCAATTTCACTTAAAATCCTCTTATGAACATGTTGGAATGGTTAAAAAGTCCACATGATGCACCAATTTTGAATTCATGATTTTCCCTCCAAAAATCACATGTATGCACAAATGACCATATGATGAAATTTCATGTAATGTGGTGAATGATTTGGAAACTACATGTCATGAGAAGAATTATGCAAAAAGGAGCACTCAATTTGGAGTCTTGGTTCAAAAGATATGGCATTTTGAAGTTTCAATCACACTTGGCGATGATTTGATCATATCTTCTCAACCATTCATCATAAATTCAGGATCTTGGACTTTTTGGAAATGGGAGAGAAAGATCTTCAACTTTTATGTTGGAAAAAATTTCATTTGAAGCCTCTTTGATGTTGGAAAGTTGAGTTGAAGTTGGTCCAAAACCTTGCCATTTTTGGAAACTTGAAATTACAGGTCACTTTCCATTTTTGGAAACTTTTGATCTGGCTTCAAATCCTTCAAGGTAGATGTTTGACATGATGAATAAACCTCTTTTGGACATGAATGAGGTGTCTTAAACCATTTCTCCACCTCCTAGCCCTCAGTTGACTTGGAGTTGACTTTTTTGGGCCCTAGATGACTTGAAACTGCACTGTGGACTTTGAGCCTCTATCACTTGGTACAATGGTTTCAAAATGAACCTTGGCTCATGTAAGCTCCCTAGAACAACCATAGGGCTTTTATCTCAAGGAAAAACCTTGCTCTTTTGCACTGAGGAATTCTCCTGATGCCAGTCTTGACTGATAAGATGCAATGTACTATGCACTATTAATGTAATGTCAATGACCTAAGAATGAAATGAATGGATGAATGGGGGGTGAAAAATTGAGGTGCTACACATAGGATTCTAACTAATCCCAGACTATTAAATCAGTCAAATTCAATCATCAATGGATGACTTGAATGACCTACAAGTCTTACGATTAGACACAAACCCTAGCTCTCTCTCTATATTTCGCTCAGTATTGGTTGTGTGTACAAACAGGTTTTCTAAGTCCCTTTTTAGAGAAGCATCCAGCTGGGCTTGGACATCTTGAAAACCCTAAATCTATTTTCCAATCAAATCTTTTTATAACAGCTGTATAGATCTCCTTGGAAAATAATCAAATCTAGTTGAAATCCCTGAAAGAATGCGCCAGCTAGCCATATCTTCAATCAACCAATGATTGCCATTAATTGTGCAATCACAAAACACCAGACATTCATACTGAATGTTCTGTGTACAGGATGTCATGACATCGGGTCTGACATCTGGAAAAATCCTGCATAATCCAATTTCCTTTTATAGCAGGTACAGCCATATCAGATACCATGACATTGTGTATGTCATCTGAAATAATCATGCATGAACATGTCTTCCAATTAAGCTCCAGCAGGTACATCAAATATCAGACGCCTTAGCATTGTAAGTGACATTCTAAAACAATCCTGCTTGCACATGTTCTTTAACTCCAGCAGGTACATAGGATATCTTATGTTAAGACATCACACATGACATCTTGTGAACACTCTTTGTTTTACCAAAATTGCTGCTAACACTTAGAATCAACAAACTTCCCCTTTGGCAAATTTTGGCTAAAACATATATCTGTCCTTTTTGTTCACAAGGCAAACTATCAGCAGTTAAACCACATACCAGTAGTTTAATCAGCAGCAGAAGCAAAAAAACAATTACTAGCTATGGCTACTAGTAATACACACATGCACAAGGGTACTTCTCCTCCCCCTAAATTTGTGCAACAATCAACAGAATTACTAGTTATGGATGCAACTAGTAAGACACACAAATGCACAATGCACCAGGGTACTTCTTCTCCCCCTAAATCTGTGCATGCATCAAATATAACAGCTAGCCAGAATGTCATACTGACATCTGCTTCAACAACAACACCTGTGCTCCTCCTCCTCTTTCAATAATAGTTGTACTTCTGTTCAGCCACATACAACTTCCACATCAACACTTCTCCCCCTTTTTAGTCAAAATTGACCAAAGGTGACCAATTAGACAAAATAAATGTCTATTAGCCTAGCAGAGAACACAAAATATTCAGGAAGTACACACCACATCCATATTTCCTTATGACTGTAAGTTTCAGAAGGAAATACCAATGTTGTCCAAGCCAATGTCATGACATCCAGTCAGACATTCTTCTGCTCACTCAGCCTTGAGACACACCACATCATCCCAATAACTAACAAGGTGCCATACCTTGTTATCTAAGAACACATAGACCATAAGCTTGATGATTACTTGCAGCGCAAAGACAGAACTCCCCCTGTCATGATCAACCCACTCTCCTCTTGAAACTTGGAGATCACACATGAACATATCCAACATCCCAAAGTTGGACCTTCACAAACTTCCTGATTCAAAGAGAACCCAGACCACTAGATGAATGGAAAACATAAGACGCATATTTATGTTTTCAAGAGCACACCCTCTGTTCAACCCTCTTGGCTGAACACATCCACACTCTGTATCAATCTCTCTTCCAACCAGAACAGAAAACCACTTCACCAAAATGTTCTAACATGAGTTAGGGCATCCTTCACAATATAACACCATCTGATAATCTTCAGCTATCACTGAGTCATTAGCTTGATCCACAAGAAACCAGACACAAATTGGGATATATACATGCTCATCCCATTACAAGAGATAGTCTTCCATATATAGCTCAAAACTCCTTCCACAAGCTCCAAGAGATGACTGGAAAACACCTCCTTTTGTCTTCAACTTACTACTTTTCTGCTCAAAAGTAACTCGTCTCAGACTATCTTCAAGAATAATCAGTTGCCATATGTAGATTATCTTGATTCTTCGAACTCACTTCTGAGATAGACCAAGTGCCACTGGTGGATTACCTCCTTCATGAATCCTCATATGAAAAAGTCAAATGCCATTCTTTTGACCTCTCCAAGTTTATCAGACTTCTCCCAAAGATATTCTGACCTTCCAAGTGAGACTTGAACTTCAAGCTTTTTGAAGTATCCAATCTACAACCCTGTAGACCCTTTTATCTCAAGTTGATGTGCCACTTCACCAACTAAGATTTTGATGTTGAACCAAATGTCATAACATTGTGTTTTGACATTTAGCTGTTGAATTCAGCTCCTTCTTCTGCCACTTGAAAGAGCTTCCTCCCTTCACAGAACAAGAGTTCAATGTTCTCATAGACTTGATTGTGGAACCAAGTTTGAGTAAACGTCCTCCATCCTGCAGGTTTGCAGTTAAGTCATCCAAGCTCACACCTTTGATGAATCCCTGCTTCTTCTCCAAAGACATCAGACACTCTGATGCATGAGTCTTCAGAAGGACCAGTTAGAAACTATCCCTTCAGCTATACTGTAAGACCCCAATTTTGTCCCTAAGATCCCTCATGGCATCATATCATATCATATCATTGCCTCAAGGATCATTGTGCACCTTGCTTCCCTCTTTGTGGGTGGGTTACATTGTGAGTGTGGTTCTTGATCACCAAGCATGTTTAGCATATGTATATCATTGCTTTTCATTTGTTTACTAACAAAAAGTACAAAAATATTGTCATCTAACCTTGTTACTTGCAGATGAAGCAATCAGTCAAAATCAGCCATTGAGCAATAGATGGTGGCCATTCTGAAGAATTTGGGAACCATGATCATTCATAAGAGATTCATATGAGTTGTGACATCATTTTGAATCAAGATCTCAAGTGGTAGAGGCTTGAAATTCATCAAAGCATTGTTCAGTCAACCAAAACCCTAACAAAGTCAATTGTGGTCAACTGTGCATTTAATCAGGGATTTGATGGTGGGAAATGTTTTGAGAGGTCTCATTCATGTCCATGTAAGCCTCATATAACATTTCAAACATCCGCAGTGAAGGATTGGAGGTCAGACAAAAAGTTTCCAAAAATAGTAAAGGACCTGTAATTTCCAACTGCCAAAAATGGAAAGGTCTTCTCCTCAAATTTACATCATCAAGCAAGCTTCAAATCAAATTTTGTCCAACATGAAAGTTGAAGATCTTGCTCTTGCCTTTCCAAAAGGTCCAAGAACATCCATTTCTCATTGATGGTTGGCAAGTTATGATCAAATCATTTTCAAGAAAAGTTGAACTTCAAGGAGGCATAACTCTTGAACCATTTGGCCAATTCATGTGATTCTTTTTTGAGCAAACTCCATTTGAAATGCTTTATCATAATCCATCATTACATTGCATCAAAAATCATCACATAAAAAGTCCATTTTTCAAGTGAACCAATTTAAATTTTGATGGGGAAAAAGGTGATTTTGAAAAATACACATGATTTTCACTCCAAACCAATGTCAATCACTTCAAAACAGAAATTTGGACTTGCTTCAACTGGTTTTGCACTGTTCCATTGGTCACATTTGAAAAAGGGCATTTTGGCATTTTTGCATAACATGCTAATCTCACTAATCCAATTCCATTTTGCTAATCATGATTAATAATGCTGATTAACAAGGGGTATTTAAACCTAATTGTAACAGAATTTCGAGATCAACAATCACAATCTCAGATCCAAAACAGAAAATCTCCAAATTATTCCAAACTTTTTTCACTTTGTTCATCAAAATTCACCATTCTTTTTGCTTGTTCTTGTACTAATCTTCATCTGTAGGTAGAATTGAACATCTGTTGAAGCAAACATTGGGAGAATCTTGAAGAATCGTGGCTGTAGAACTTTGAGCTTGCACATGGCAGTTGGAAATTCCTACGAATTCAAGTGGTTTTGAGCTGAAGCCTTGATTCCATACCTTCATCCAAGCATCATTGAAGATATGTTTCACATGTTCGAGCCTTGAATCCAACAAAATCAAGATCTGCATCTTCATAAGGTGAGAATTCGATCATGTCAATTCTTTAAATCTTGATATGGCTTTTGTAGATCCTAGTTCATAGATCACACTGCAAGTTGAATCGTGAATTTTCATTAAGGATTGAGCAAGATATCTTGATTTGAAGTTTGAATACCAAAACTTATTTGAATTGAATCTTTTGCTATGAGTGAAATTAGAACAAATTAAGGTGATATTGTTGATCTATGTTGAAAGACGAGTTGATTGATATATGGCTTGTTAATTTCTGTGATGAAATGTTCTTGATGATTATGAACAACATGAACACGATGAAGAATGTTTGATCCATTTGCCTTGTGTTTGCATGTGTTTAGCTGTTTATGTGCCATGCTACCAATTGCCATACGCCACGTATTTAATGAAACGGAGCGTTTCATCATGAAACGCGCTCCATTTGAAAGGCGCAGGGATTCGATTCCCCGTTCCAGCAAAATCCACTTGCCTTGTATTATTTTTCATGTGATACCTTCCATGTTCATGTATAGCCTTATCATGCATTTTTAATTTTTTCTTTCCATTAAAAAATTCATAAATCAAAAAATACTAATCCAAATCACATGATTCTTTTTATGAATTGTTCATCATCATGTCCTTTATTTTTTGATGATTTTTAATAAATTTGTGCGCGGTTGAATTTTTAAAATGCCTAGGGTTTGTTTTCATATGTCCTTCCTTGCACCTTGCTTACTATTTCTTTCATGAAATCTTGATGCCTAATTGGAAATGTTTGAAATTTTACATGTGTATTCTAGACTCATTCCTGGTCATTTTGGTATATAGTTTGCTAATTTTGCATTTCTGGATTGTGAGATATGATGTGATCTTTGGAGGTGTGACAATGTATGTCACACCATTTCTTGTTCATGATCTTGATTTTATTTCCCATGCTTATGCTATGCCAATTGTTCTGGAATTTTGCATGTTGATACTTACGGATGTCTAGTTTGCTTGTGATTTTTTCTGGGATTTTTGATTGCATTTTCTATTTGTTTGAGAATTTTCCCCCTGCTTGACCAATTGTTGACCTTTTGTGAGTCATGATATCATTTGATTTGTGAAATCCCTGGTGTTTATTGGATGGACTTGAAATTTGGCATGTGTATTATAGACATCTTGAAGTTTGCCATGGCTTTGGTCTCATTCATTTATCATGTTTGATTCCTGTTTTATGATTGCTTGAAGTTGATGCATGATTTGGTGCTTTGTATGAGCTTGATTGAACATGCTTTGACTTAGGGATTTTAATTTCCTTACTTCCACTTGTCCAATTACCATGATTTTTGGTATGTAGCTCATTGAATGTGTTCTGTTTAGGCATGATTTTTCCTGTAATTGTTTGAGCCATTTTGGTATTGATATGCTTGTGTTCATTCTGTTTACATCAATGTGATTCCAACTTGCCTAGTTTGACATGATTTGCTTATGAAATGCAATTGATGAATAGTTTTGACATGAGACCAATTGTACTTTGTTCTTATTTGATAAATCTTGATTTTGATCAACTTTCATGTTCTGTTTTAAATTTTTTCTCCTCCTTTGACCCTAGGCTTTGGCCTAAGGGTTTACTTCTCACATTTGAGTTTGATTTTCAGGTTGAAGAAGCAAATTGCTTTAAGGAAGATTAATTCAAGTTGATTGAGTTTGGTTTATTTGATTGTTATGAACTAACTTGGTTTGTTTTGTAGGATGCTACCCCATTTGATTTGAGTTTGTGCTTTGCACATGTGATTGATTGTGTTGACTGTTGGTTCATATCCTGTCTGTTTTGACTTTGTGATTGAGTACTGATTATATTTGATTGATTTCAGGTACCTTAGTTGCTATAGTTCCTTGTGAACTTGCTATTGCTTTGCTTTGCTTAAGCATTGAGGTATAACATCTCTTGTCTCCATGTAGTCTGGAAGACCTGGCTTGTTACTTAGCCAGGCACCTGTCTGAAGTCCTCCTTAAGAGGCAATGTTTGTGATTGTTTATTCTTGTCCCCAAGCAGGAAAAGACCTCATATGAGGCAATTGGTAGATAGAAGAGATATGTAGCCTATCTCCTACTATTCTGTGTGTCTTCCCATTGCTCACATCACATGTTTGTAGCATTGTGGATCCTAACCCAAGATCTATCGAGTCATTAACTTGTGGAGAGAGTTCCAACTTTCTGAACTCCCACACCTTCTGATATTCAATGCTCTCCCCGACCAGGGATAAGAGTGATGAGGCACACCCCTCATATCCTTTCATCTGCTTCACCTTGGCTCTCAATGTCAAGGTTAAGAGCAACATTTACCCCATTCCAGTTGACTTTAAAGTCTAACCCTTGCTTGAGCCTAATTGCTTGGTTATAGTGTGTGCTAAACGACTTTGTTTGATTGATTGCTTGTTGCATTTGTACATGTTTGCTTGTTTGCCATTGTGCATTTATCATCATTAATTGTTCATTATTGCATGATCATCATTTCATATCTTTGTGATCCATCTTTGGTTTACCCATTGAGGACAACTGTAAGTCCATTCATTGGCCATTGTTCCTATGATTTGGAAGGGATTAAGTGTAAGACCATTTCATTTGGCCACTCATGTCCATTGTTTAGTGCTTGTTTATTTGTTGTATGTGAGGATGCAATTGTAAGACCATGTTGTTGGCATTCGTATTCCTATGATCATTTGTTGGAGATTAGAGTAAGTCCAGATAGATTGGCATCTGACATCCATCTTTTGGTTGTTTGTTGTATGTGAGGATGCAATTGTAAGACCATGTTGTTGGCATTTGTACTCCTATGATCATCCTTTGGAGGTTGGTATAAGTCCAGATAGATTGGCGTCTGACATCCATGTTTGGTTTTTGCTTCGTGAGATTGGAGTAAGTCCATTTATTGGCTTCCGGTATCATTGTTTTGTTTTAGGAGATTGGTGTAAACCCATTTATTGGTATCCGGTATCCGCTTTTGTTTGTGAGATTGGTATAAGTCCATTGATGGCATCCGGTATCACCTTGCTTTTATTTGCTTGTTTTGTTGCCTATTCCTAAGGACACACTTGAATCATCTTCTATATGATTTCAAGAGGTGAACTTCTAGGAAGTTTTACACTCCTTCATCCACATCCTTTTTGTTTCAAAACCCCTTTTCACTTGTTGACTTTTAAAACTTGTAAATACATGTTGTGCAAACATTCTCATGTCTTTTCAAATTAGAAACCGGGACCCTAAGTCCTTGACTTTTCAAACTCCATTTCATAACACTTCTTTGAATCAATCCTAATCATACCTTGACCATATTTTGTGAATAATCATAATCAATTAACTTCACCCATTCAATTGTTTTGTGGCTTTGTCCATTGTTAATATGTTTTCATACACTAGCCATAGGTTTCAATTACCATAGTGGTTGATATAAATCTTACCTTATCCTTAGTGAGTTGATTGTAAGTCTTCCATACTTATTATAGGGTTAACCCCTCACTAGTATGTTGAAGCCGTCCTCGCATGGTGGATTGTTGAATTCAGGTTGAGTTTTCTCCCATTGGTAATGAAAAGCCTTAGTGCTCTTGTTTTAAAATGAACTCACTGATATTTTGGAAATCTTTTAGCCGAACTACGGCGTTTTGATCCTTACCTTTGATGGAAGGTACGTAGGCAACGGGTTCATCCGTTCAAACACAAAAATAATAAAATTGTATATTCTTTTCTCATCATCCCATTCATGTTTGCACAATATGTCAAAAACAAATAAACATTTTTCTTATACAACAAGTGTGAAAAGGGCTCCCTAGGAGTACCTAGGACGTGATGGGTGCCTAACACCTTCCCATTGCGTAATTTACCCCTTACCCAGATTCTCTGATCTTTTTCATTAGTTTTCTACGTGTAAAACTTCTTAGGTTTTTGTTCGCTTTTTAACCAGTCCTTAGGATAAATAAAAGTGCGGTGGCGACTTGATTTCTTTGTATACTTTGCTTATGGTTTAATCAATAAATCATATAGCGACGAATACATCGCTACAGAAAAGTGGCGACTCTGCTGGGGATAAAATTAGACCTTCCCTGGTGGTATTGCCTACTTTTCACCCTTGTTGTATGATATTTGTTTATGTGTTATTTGACATATTTTTGTACAATTTGGGATAACTGTATTGATTGTAATGTTTGAATTGCTTGATATACAATTGCTGTTTCCTTTGGCGATCTCTGTGAGATGAGTTCTATACCCGAACTCGAGTGCACTCTAGGATAGGAGAATGGCGTAGTCTTGTTGACTGGTGTGGAGTATTCCTTAGCCAGTTGACTTGCGAGTCCATTCACTTGGTGGAGGTCATGTTGGATTAATAATGTCACACAAGTTATTTGTGGTTAGGCATTATTCTTTCAATCATGTGCCTTAGAAGCCAAGGACCGTAGTTTACCGAACTCATCTTGGCCTATTTTTAGGACGTAGTGCGGAGGTCGTTCAGATGTAAGATCTGATGCGATTGTTACGCGATACTACACTCATAAGAGTCTCTCTTGAGAATATTTTTGGAATACGAGTATTCGTTTATCCGATAATATCCGAAAGATGGGACGATGATTATGGGAACCTCTGGTAGAACATGTCTGGCAGGTTTAAACCCTAGTACACTCCTTTTGGGTGGTTCTTAACCGAGACTCCATGCTCGTGACTCTCAGCAAACCCGTGATTCGTGGTTGAGTCGTTCAGATATCCTTAATATCAATGGAACTTGGGCGTTGATAAGGTGTAAACCATAATCCGCCAAAATGGATGATTGATATTAAGGATGATTGAGCCGGTTCATGTACCGTTAATATCAATGGAACTTGGGTGTCGATAAGGTGAAAACCATAATCCACCAAAATGGATGATTGATATTAGGGATACAATGAGCTTTCCCACGACCTTTGTCTGGTGTGCTTTGCTTGATCCTTGAGTGTGATTGTTGCATTCATGCATTCATGCATTCATCTGCACCCATATCATCAAAAAATGAGAAAAAAATTTCAAAGAACTTAAGGGGTTTCTTTGCAAAAAAAATTCAGACATGGAAAGACAAAGAATTATCCAATGAGATATTTCCATATGCAATAAAATGATTAATACTTCAAAGTTTGCAAATAAAAACCTCGAGTTCCTTTGAAACAAATCATTTGCACGAGCATTGCATGCATCATTTGCATGAGCGGGCGTTTTGTTCCGGTCTCCCGTCCTGTGGTCTGACCCTACGATCTTCATTTATTTTTGAGACGCACTTTGCCGGTACTAAATTGGGTTATCTCTGCCAGAGTGATGGATCATCTAGAGCAAGAGAGCTGTGAACTCAGAGAGGTATTTGCCAAGCTAAGTGTTGTTGATGGATTTACTCCTGGTTAGCCATCTGTCTTCTTTCTCATATATTGACGCTGAGGATGAAGTTGGGACTCCGTTCCAAGCTTTATCTATTGATGAACCAATTGAGAAGAAGTCTCCTTCATTTGCTTCCTATCGTGATGCGAAACTGGCCATTGAATGTGGTGCAGTTGCTGGTTTAGGGAAGGTGATCGAGCTTGATGACAATAGATCCCGGGCTGGCATTGGCTACTGTTCTGGGGCGTTTAATGAGCAAGGTTTGTTCAAGAGTGGAGGTTTCATCCATGCTGATCGAGCTGAAGAAGCTGCTGCTATTCTGGAAGCGGATGCAGAAGATCTGAACAATTTCGTCATCCCTGGCGGTGTCTGCCACAATTGGGTCGCTGTAGATGTTCCTACAGTCATCCATAGATCAGAGTAATTGTTCACTTTGTTCAAAACCCTTCTCCCATGCCAAAAGGAGAAGTGATGACATTGTTGGCAGCATTTAATACAATGATGTTTTCATTCAATTAATGCATTGTTAAACATTTGTTTTTCCATTTGTTTTCACTTTTTGCTTTTGCATGAAATCAGTGATCACAAAAAACCCTGAAAAACAAGAAAACAGCTTTTTCATCTGCATAAATGATTTGCTTGTTTAAATACAAAAGTTTTTCATTAACCCAAATCATTATGCAGGGATTTCTAAACCCATTGAACATAATGATCCAACGCCATCTCCCAATCTTGAATTCCTTGTATCTGAGGCAGAGGAAGATGATGTTGAAGGGGATTCCTAATGAGATTACCCGTCTTCTTGAGCACGAAAGAAGCTCATTCAGCTGTATCATGAGAATCAGCAAAACAGTTAAACTGGGGCATTGCAAATGCAATAAAAAAAATAAAAAAAAAAGAAGAAGAGGGTGAAAAACAAAATCAAAAGAAAAAATCAATCAAAAATCAGGAAAAAAAATTCAAGTTTTTTTTTCAAAAGAAAAAAGAAAAATTATACCCTCAAATCCCTAGTTGGCTGATGTTGAATGGATTCATAGACGTTATGACCAATTGAATTTGATTGAAGAGAAGCGATTGACTGCCATGTGCCATGGTCAGTTATATCAGCAGAGAATGAAGAAAGCATTTGATAAGAAGGTCAAGCCTCGTGTGTTTCGAGAAGGTGACCTCGTGCTCAAGAAAGTCTTGTCTTTCGTGCCCGATTCCAGGGGCAAGTGGACTCCAAACTATGAGGGTCCATATGTTGTTAAGAGAGCCTTTTCAGGCGGAGCTTTGATGCTTACAACAATGGATGGGGAGGACTTCACTCGTCCTGTGAATTCAGATGCAGTCAAGAAATACTTTGCCTAAAAAAAAGTATATGCAAATGAAAAACAGAATAGCTCGCTAAGTTGAAAACCCGAAAGGGCGGCTTAGGCAAAAATGAGCGTCTCGGTGGAGAACCCGCAAGGGTGATCCAGGCAAAAATTAGAGACTGGAAAAAAGGAGTATATTTGCATCCCGCTAGATTGAGTACCTCACCCTGGGGCAATCTAGGAAAAAGTTAGGGATTTGGCAAATAACTGCATCCTGACAAGACTTTCTGTTCCACAGCCGTCTTTTCGTCAGAGTTCTCGATTCGTCGTCAACTGAAGCTTCGAATACATCGAGATTCGAATTGGTAGAGAAAGGATCATTATGTTCAATGTAGCCCTCTTCCAATATATATCATTGACTTCAAATTTGTACAGATCTATGGAGTCTTGCCATTTGCAGGCTACCATTCCATCAAATCAATTTGAGCCTTTTTATCCAATTATTTGCATTCTTATTTGTTTCAATTCAACAAATGTTTTGCATGTTTTAATTGATAAAATGTCATTGTTTTAAACAAATAAATTTTTCAAAATTGTTGTTTTAGACAAAGTGAACATTCACAATGGTGAAAGGATACTCAAGAATGTCTCAGTGCTCCCCCGAGGGTGGCATGATTTCCAATAGGTAAGACATTTGTTCATATCCCTGGCGGGGTTGTATACTATTTCTCCTGCTTTGTTGTTGGGGTTGCTCCCCAAGCAGAGTTTGTTGGTGGGGTTGTTCCCCAGTATAGTCGCAAGCAGAGATGTTGTTGAAGACTTCGTTTTCTTCTCCAGCAGTAGTCTCTCCCCAAGTGCAGTCGCTAGCGGAGTTGTTGTTTCTCTCCTCAGCATGGTTGCTTTCCATTTTTCCCAGCTTAGTCTGCAGAATAGTTGTTGTGGCAGTTTTTGCCTGTTGAAAGCTCTCTCAGTCCCCAGTAGGGTCGGTTGGTGGCTCTAGCATCCCAAAGATTGGAGTGGTTTCCTGATTTGCTTGTGATCCCAGTAGAGTGGCTTATTGGCAGAATCTATTTGTGCGAACCGTCGGATGTATGTTCTCCCCGAGTAGAGTGGCGTGTTGCAGAATCTACTTGTGTGGTGCTTTTTCCTTCAGTGGCCTGTTCCCTAGAAGGATAGCTGACAGCTTTCCCCAGTAGAGTTGCTTGTGCAGTTAGATTCTACTTGGATGATCCTCCTGCAGTGGGTTTGTTCCCCGGAGTTGTTTGGAGTTGCTTTTGCGGCAGTTATTGTTTGTGCCGTGAACTTTTGTTTCTCAGTTGATATTGGGATCCCCTGCAGAATCTCGAGATTCTCTCGTTCCCCTACAGATTGGTCTTGGTGGCTGTTTTCCTGTTGTGACTTTCTGTACCCTGGTTGGGTTGGTTATGGACCCATCACTCAGAGATACTGTGATATCTCTTGTTTTGCCTCCCGCAGATCTTTGCTTTTTAGCATGTGGATCTCCGCAGATTGGCTTTCCAGTTGGTTTTCCCCTGGAAGTATAGTGTCGGGCGTTTGATTCCTGGATCTGTTTGTGTTAGATATGTCTGTTTTGTCAGCATTCATCAAACATAAATTACGCATATTCATGCATATTCATAAAACATTCAGATATTCATGTTGCATTTTTTGCCATATATCTCTTGTTTGTTGTCTCCTGCTTTTGGGTGATATAGATCTCCTTATAGATCTTCCCAAGCAGATGTCGGGTGTCTAAATCTCTCCATATAGAGTCAGCCCCGTAAGCAGAAAGTGTCTGTATTTTCCTTCTGCAGTTCCCCACTGAGATTATCCTCATGGATGACGGTTTCTTCCGTTTCCTCCCAACACGTATATTGGGATGAATTGTTCCTTTTGAGTTATATCCTCAATAGGACGAACCTTGATTCAGTCTGTCTTTTCGGATCAATCCCGAATCGGCGCTTTGTCAACTGTTCTTGTACTTCCCTGTGGAATAAATGAATGAACTGCCCAGTAACTGGCAATAATTCTTTTATCCCCAACGGAACCTTTTTGGGCCTCTACCCAGTAACCGGTAGTTGTAAGTCCTATGTTCCTTCTTCTTGATGGAATTTGTGGTTATATACCTTTTATTCCTCAGCAAGAGTTGTTGGTTTTCTACCCAGTAGTCGGTAGTCGTAAATCCTGTTTGCCTGCTCTCCAGCAGTTTGTGGTTTGTTATAAACCCTATTTTTGTTTCCCGTGCGGATTTTTGATTTTTCCCATCCCCACGCGGAGTTGTTGGTTTTCTACCCCGTATTCGGTAGATGTAAACCCTAATTCGTGGGTATCCCCACCAGAGTATGGCTACTACCCCGTATTCGGTAGTTGTAAGTCCTATCTCTTTTCCCCTAGCAGAGGTAACCTTTGTGGTTCGTTCTGGTTGATGGTGGATGTTGTGCTGTTGTGGTTTTATCCCTAACAGAGTTGGTGTCTCCCTGTGGTATAAGTTGAATAAGTGCTCAGTATTTGGCCTTCATTCACCCTGTCCCCAGTGGAGTCTGTGGTTTTCTACCCCGTATTCGGTAGTTGTAAATCCCATGTTTTGGTTTTTCTCCCCCATCGGAGTTTTGTACCTTGTGGTACAGTTGGATAATTGCCGGATGCTTGCAATTTTATCCCAGCTGAGTCTTTGGTTGTCTACCCAGTAGTCGGTAGTGGTAAACCTCTTGTTTCCTCAGCCAGATTTTTGGTATTCTACCCCGTATTCGGTAGTTGTAAACCCTAATTTCTCTCCCTTTGCAGAGTTAACCTTGTTGTTCATCCTAACCGATGATGGTTACTCTTTGTGGTTATCTTCATTCAATATTTGAGGTTGATATTCCTCCTTTTGCTTGTGGATAATTGCCGGTTGCTAGCAATTGTATCCCCAGCAAGTTGTCTTCTGGATAATTGTCGTATGCTTGCAATTATATCCTTTGAAGACGCCAGTGGGTCCTTTCATCGTTTACTAGTGATTTGTTCCCCGGATTATTGATTGTTTGTCAATATATCCCCAGCTAGTCTTTATGGATAATTGCTATTTATGCAATTCATCCCCGGATCATTGATTTTTGTACCAATGCATCCTTAGCAGATCGCCTTTCATTTACCCGTTTGCTTGGTAATGATTGTTGCTCCTTTGATTGGTCATCATTATATACCTAGTTTTGGTATCCCGATGCCTTTCTTTTTGGTCGATTTATCCTTTGTTAACCCAGTAACCGGTTGTGGATAATCTTCCATGCGAGTATGTTATCCACGTTCTGACGGTAATGGATAATATATCTCATGCACTCTTCAGTCGAAGCCTTTTATGTTTCCCTTGTCGAGTAAGATTCGTTATTTCCCTTTTGCGGAGTCGAATATTTGTTGTTTCGGATAATTGCCGGATGCTTGCAATTTATCCCTTTGAGTTGTCTTTCGTTTACCCGGATGCTTGGTATTGATTGTCTCTCTTTTTGGTTAGTCACCTATTATATACTTCGGTATCTCTAGTGTCTCTTTCTTTTCGAGTATATTATTCACGGTCTGCCGGTAATGAATAATATGTCTCTTGCGCTCTTTGGTTGGAATCCTTTGTTGATCTTCCCCCAATAGAGTAAGATTCGTATTCTTTGTAGAATCGAATACCCATCCTTTAACCAGTTTGTGTTTTGGATGATGAGTGTTTTGGCATATATACCAATTCACGTTTTCGGTAGATCACCTATTATATACCCAGTAACCGGTATCCCTGGTGTTTCTTACCATGCGAGTGTATTATCTACGTTCTGACGGTAATAGATAATATATTTCATGCGAGTATTCTATCCACATTCTGACGGTAATGGATATTATATCTCATGCACTCTTTGGGTTTGTGTCCCCAGTTGAGTAAGATTCGTTTTCCCGTTGTGGATTCGAATGTCCATCCTGTAAGTCGATTTGCTTTTTCAAGCCCTCCTTTCGGATGATGAGTGTTTTGGCATATATACCAATTCACGTTTCGGTCGGTCACCTATTATATACCTCGGTATCCCTGGTGTTCCTTCCTTTCTGCTCCCTATTATGACCTTGGTCCCCTGTGGAGTCAGACGTTCCTGAGTTGATGTACCTTTTTCAGGTCTTTCTCAGATGTTTGGTTGATTGATATCTCTCACCCTTATACCGGTCTTAGATATTCATTCTTCCTGAGTTTGTTACCCTTATACCGGTAACACCTCATTTCCTTGTTGCTTTTCCCCGTGAGAGTCTCTTTGTTAGACACTTCTCCAGTGGAGTATCCTGTTGTGATTTTTACCCTTTGCTGTATTGGCGTTTTCCCCAATATATGCATTTCCCCGGCAGGGAGGTTCTTTGTGAACCTTTTCCTGGTCCGAGTCCGGATTTTTATCCGAAGTATCCTTTATGGATAGTTTGAGTCAGCTTGTGTCTTTCCAATGGATGTGTTTTCCTTTGGAATTTTTCCTGATCCCCAGTGTGAGTCCTTTACTTCCCCAGTAAAGTCTCCAGTCTATTTTCTGTTTTTCCCTAAATCAGAGTCGTGTCCTGCTCACGCATTTCTTTTCCTATTATCCCTAATAAGAGTCCTGTTAGAGTCTCTGTTCATGGTGAGTGTATTACTCCGATGGATCGTCTTTTCTTCTGGGCCAACCGTATCCCCACAGAGTTTGTGTCTTTTACATGCATACATTTGCATCATGAGGTCTCTTAGGGACCAAAATTTGTCTCATTACTGTTATTTAAGCCCATTCTACCGCGTCAAGATGAAGATTTCTAAACTTCACTTCTCCGGCTAGAATGACCTTAAATAGGGGCATCTGTAAGACCCCAATTTTGTCCCTAAGATCCCTCATGGCATCATATCATATCATATCATTGCCTCAAGGATCATTGTGCACCTTGCTTCCCTCTTTGTGGGTGGGTTACATTGTGAGTGTGGTTCTTGATCACCAAGCATGTTTAGCATATGTATATCATTGCTTTTCATTTGTTTACTAACCAAAAGTACAAAAATATTGTCATTTAACCTTGTTACTTGCAGATGAAGCAATCAGTCAAAATCAGCCATTGAGCAATAGATGGTGGCCATTCTGAAGAATTTGGGCACCATGATCATTCATATGAGTTGTGACATCATTTTGAATCAAGATCTCAAGTGGTAGAGGCTTGAAATTCATCAAAGCATTGTTCAGTCAACCAAAACCCTAGCAAAGTCAACTGTGGTCAACTGTGCATTTAATCAGGGATTTGATGGTGGGAAATGTTTTGAGAGGTCTCATTCATGTCCATGTAAGCCTCATATAACATGTCAAACATCCGCAGTGAAGGATTGGAGGTCAGACAAAAAGTTTCCAAAAATAGTAAAGGACCTGTAATTTCCAACTGCCAAAAATGGAAAGGTCTTCTCCTCAAATTTACATCATCAAGCAAGCTTCAAATCAAATTTTGTCCAACATGAAAGTTGAAGATCTTGCTCTTGCCTTTCCAAAAGGTCCAAGAACATCCATTTCTCATTGATGGTTGGCAAGTTATGATCAAATCATTTTCAAGAAAAGTTGAACTTCAAGGAGGCATAACTCTTGAACCATTTGGCCAATTCATGTGATTCTTTTTTGAGCAAACTCCATTTGACATGCTTTATCATAATCCATCATTACATTGCATCAAAAATCATCACATAAAAAGTCCATTTTTCAAGTGAACCAATTTAAATTTTGGTGGGAAAAAATGTGATTTTGAAAAATACACATGATTTTCACTCCAAACCAATGCCAATCACTTCAAAACAGAAATTTGGACTTGCTTCAATTGGTTTTGCACTGTTCCATTGGTCACATTTGAAAAAGGGCATTTTGGCATTTTTGCATAACATGCTAATCTCACTAATCCAATTCCATTTTGCTAATCATGATTAACAATGCTGATTAACAAGGGGTATTTAAACCTAATTGTAACAGAATTTCGAGATCAACAATCACAATCTCAGATCCAAAACAGAAAATCTCCAAATTCTCTCAAATTCTTCCAAACTTTTTTCACTTTGTTCATCAAAATTCACCATTCTTTTTGCTTGTTCTTGTACTAATCTTCATCTGTAGGTAGAATTGAACATCTGTTGAAGCAAACATTGGGAGAATCTTGAAGAATCGTGGCTGTAGAAGTTTGAGCTTGCACATGGCAGTTGGAAATTCCTACGAATTCAAGTGGTTTTGAGCTGAAGCCTTGATTCCATACCTTCATCCAAGCATCATTGAAGATCTGTTTCACATGTTCGAGCCTTGAATCCAACAAAATCAAGATCTGCATCTTCATAAGGTGAGAATTCGATCATGTCAATTCTTTAAATCTTGATATGGCTTTTGTAGATCCTAGTTCATAGATCACACTGCAAGTTGAATCGTGAATTTTCATTAAGGATTGAGCAAGATATCTTGATTTGAAGTTTGAATACCAAAACTTATTTGATTCGAATCTTTTGCTATGAGTGAAATTAGAACAAATTAAGGTGATATTGTTGATCTATGTTGAAAGACGAGTTGATTGATATATGGCTTGTTAATTTCTGTGATGAAATGTTCTTGATGATTATGAACAGCATGAACACGATGAAGAATGTTTGAATTTTGTTCCCAGCGCGCGCTTTGATCTGTTTGCCTTGTGTTTGCATGTGTTTAGCTGTTTATGTGCCATGCTACCAATTGCCATACGCCACGTATTTAATGAAACGGAGCGTTTCATCATGAAACGCGCTCCATTTGAAAGGCGCAGGGATTCGATTCCCCGTTCCAGCAAAATCCACTTGCCTTGTATTATTTTTCATGTGATACCTTCCATGTTCATGTATAGCCTTATCATGCATTTTTAATTTTTTCTTTCCATTAAAAAATTCATAAATCAAAAAATACTAATCCAAATCACATGATTCTTTTTGTGAATTGTTCAACATCGTGTCCTTTATTTTTTGATGATTTTTAATAAATTTGTGCGTGGTTGGATTTCTAAAATGCCTAGGGTTTGTTTTCATATGTCCTTCCTTGCACCTTGCTTACTATTTCTTTCATGAAATCTTGATGCCTAATTGGAAATGTTTGAAATTTTACATGTGTATTCTAGACTCATTCCTGGTCATTTTGGTATATAGTTTGCTAATTTTGCATTTATGGATTGTGAGATATGATGTGATCTTTGGAGGTGTGACAATGTATGTCACACCATTTCTTGTTCATGATCTTGATTTTATTTCCCATGCTTATGCTATGCCAATTGTTCTGGATTTTTGCATGTTGATACTTATGGATGTTTAGTTTGCTTGTGATTTTTCCTGGGATTTTTGAATGCAGTTTCTATTTGTTTGAGAATTTTTCCCCTGCTTGACCAATTGTTGACCTTTTGTGAGTCATGATATCATTTGATTTGTGAAATCCCTGGTGTTTATTGGATGGACTTGAAATTTGGCATGTGTATTATAGACATCTTGAAGTTTGCCATGGCTTTGGTCTCATTCATTTATCATGTTTGATTCCTGTTTTATGATTGCTTGAAGTTGATGCATGATTTGGTGCTATGTATGAGCTTGATTGAACATGCTTTTACTTAGGGATTTTAATTTCCTTACTTCCACTTGTCCAATTACCATGATTTTTGGTATGTAGCTCATTGAATGTGTTCTGTTTAGGCATGATTTTTCCTGGAATTGTTTGAGCCATTTTGTTATTGATATGCTTGTGTTCATTCTGTTTACATCAATGTGATTCCAACTTGCCTAGTTTGACATGATTTGCTTATGAAATGCAATTGATGAATAGTTTTGACATGAGACCAATTGGACTTTGTTCTTATTTGATAAATCTTGATTTTGATCAACTTTCATGTTCTGTTTTAAATTTTTTCTCCTCCTTTGACCCTAGGCTTTGGCCTAAGGGTTTACTTCTCACATTTGAGTTTGATTTTCAGGTTGAAGAAGCAAATTGCTTTAAGGAAGATTAATTCAAGTTGATTGAGTTTGGTTTATTTGATTGTTATGAACTAACTTGGTTTGTTTTGTAGGATGCTACCCCATTTGATTTGAGTTTGTGCTTTGCACATGTGATTGATTGTGTTGACTGTTGGTTCATATCCTGTCTGTTTTGACTTTGTGATTGAGTACTGATTATATTTGATTGATTTCAGGTACCTTAGTTGCTATAGTTCCTTGTGAACTTGATATTGCTTTGCTTTGCTTAAGAATTGAGGTATAACATCTCTTGTCTCCATGTAGTCTGGAAGACCTGGCTTGTTACTTAGCCAGGAACCTGTCTGAAGTCCTCCTTAAGAGGCAATGTTTGTGATTGTTTATTCTTGTCCCCAAGCAGGAAAAGACCTCATATGAGGCAATTGGTAGATAGAAGAGATATGTAGCCTATCTCCTACTATTCTGTGTGTCTTCCCATTGCTCACATCACATGTTTGTAGCATTGTGGATCCTAACCCAAGATCTATCGAGTCATTAACTTGTGGAGAGAGTTCCAACTTTCTGAACTCCCACACCTTCTGATATTCAATGCTCTCCCTGACCAGGGATAAGAGTGATGAGGCACACCCCTCATATCCTTTCATCTGCTTCACCTTGGCTCTCAATGTCAAGGTTAAGAGCAACATTTACCCCATTCCAGTTGACTTTAAAGTCTAACCCTTGCTTGAGCCTAATTGCTTGGTTATAGTGTGTGCTAAATGACTTTGTTTGATTGATTGCTTGTTGCATTTGTACATGTTTGCTTGTTTGCCATTGTGCATTTATCATCATTAATTGTTCATTATTGCATGATCATCATTTCATATCTTTGTGATCCATCTTTGGTTTACCCATTGAGGACAACTGTAAGTCCATTCATTGGCCATTGTTCCTATGATTTGGAAGGGATTAAGTGTAAGACCATTTCATTTGGCCACTCATGTCCATTGTTTAGTGCTTGTTTATTTGTTGTATGTGAGGATGCAATTGTAAGACCATGTTGTTGGCATTCGTATTCCTATGATCATTTGTTGGAGATTAGAGTAAGTCCAGATAGATTGGCATCTGACATCCATCTTTTGGTTGTTTGTTGTATGTGAGGATGCAATTGTAAGACCATGTTGTTGGCATTTGTACTCCTATGATCATCCTTTGGAGGTTGGTATAAGTCCAGATAGATTGGCGTCTGACATCCATGTTTGGTTTTTGCTTCGTGAGATTGGAGTAAGTCCATTTATTGGCTTCCGGTATCATTGTTTTGTTTTAGGAGATTGGTGTAAACCCATTTATTGGTATCCGGTATCCGCTTTTGTTTGTGAGATTGGTATAAGTCCATTGATGGCATCCGGTATCACCTTGCTTTTATTTGCTTGTTTTGTTGCCTATTCCTAAGGACACACTTGAATCATCTTCTATATGATTTCAAGAGGTGAACTTCTAGGAAGTTTTACACTCCTTCATCCACATCCTTTTTGTTTCAAAACCCCTTTTCACTTGTTGACTTTTAAAACTTGTAAATACATGTTGTGCAAACATTCTCATGTCTTTTCAAATTAGAAACCGGGACCCTAAGTCCTTGACTTTTCAAACTCCATTTCATAACACTTCTTTGAATCAATCCTAATCATACCTTGACCATATTTTGTGAATAATCATAATCAATTAACTTCACCCATTCAATTGTTTTGTGGCTTTGTCCATTGTTAATATGTTTTCATACACTAGCCATAGGTTTCAATTACCATAGTGGTTGATATAAATCTTACCTTATCCTTAGTGAGTTGATTGTAAGTCTTCCATACTTATTATAGGGTTAACCCCTCACTAGTATGTTGAAGCCGTCCTCGCATGGTGGATTGTTGAATTCAGGTTGAGTTTTCTCCCATTGGTAATGAAAAGCCTTAGTGCTCTTGTTTTAAAATGAACTCACTGATATTTTGGAAATCTTTTAGCCGAACTACGGCGTTTTGATCCTTACCTTTGATGGAAGGTACGTAGGCAACGGGTTCATCCGTTCAAACACAAAAATAATAAAATTGTATATTCTTTTCTCATCATCCCATTCATGTTTGCACAATATGTCAAAAACAAATAAACATTTTTCTTATACAACAAGTGTGAAAAGGGCTCCCTAGGAGTACCTAGGACGTGATGGGTGCCTAACACCTTCCCATTGCGTAATTTACCCCTTACCCAGATTCTCTGATCTTTTTCATTAGTTTTCTACGTGTAAAACTTCTTAGATTTTTGTTCGCTTTTTAACCAGTCCTTAGGATAAATAAAAGTGCGGTGGCGACTCAATTTCTTTGTATACTTTGCTTATGGTTTAATCAATAAATCATATAGCGACGAATACACCGCTACATATACCAAGGATTCCACTTCCTAAAGCAAAGCTGTTTCCATGATGTTAAGAATGCTGCCACTTATTCTTAACTCCACAGTGTGCATTAGCCAATTCACTTCCTTACCTAGATCAGAAGTAAACTGATCCAAGTAACCACCATCAAGACTATGATGTTTTCTTCTTCTTGTACACACCAAGGCTGAACATGTTTCTTGCCAGGAAACCTTTTCAGAGATCATATGCTTTTGCTTCCACCAAAGTGATAGATCATAAACCAATGTACTATCCTTCCTGTGATTCTGCACAGTGTCTAGAAGACGAGATGTTCCAATATCTTTTAAAACATCAGTTAACTTGATCTCCAAGGATAATCAATTAAGTACTTGTACTTGGCACAAGTAGACATTGATCTTAAATCCTTTCCCAATTTTCCTTTCAGATACTTCTACCATAAGAATACTTTGAGAATACTCTTCTTGTGTCAACATCTTCTGTTTGCAAGCACCTCAACAGTTTTGAGAATCTTTCCAGATTAGATTCACCCTTAGGAATGAGAGAGATGAATCCTTCCTTGCAAATGTGTCACCTCAACAGTTCTGAGCGTGGTGTTTGAATAACAAGATTCATGGTCCCAATCCTCTTAATAGCAATCGGGTTACCCCATTATTGACTTCTAACATCCAGGGGACTTGTCTTCCAACCCAACATAGTACTTCATGGAACAACTATCCAATCCTGATCAATTTATAGGAATAAGACAGACAGCAGGAAATCGCACCATGTCACATCTCAACCAGCTTCACTTCTAGAGAACAGACGTCTAAAAGTGACCTTCTTGAGCACACATACAGTTGACCCTACCCTTGTCAACTTAGCACGCACAGATGTCTCCTCTTCCAGGTCAGGAGTAGGTTCCAAACAAACGTATCCCTTTGTTTGACACCTAAACACATCTGCTCTTCAACCAGTAGCTGCATACTTGTTGAACAACATGTTCTAACATCACATAGAACATTAGTTCCACCTCCTTGGAACAAAACCCTCCTTGAAAGTCTTCAAGGTCTTCATATACACTACCCAAGAGAGTAAAAGAATCAGTGATCAGGTGATTCTTACAATCCTAAAGTGAGAATGTCATGATGAGTGTACTTGAGGAGACTCAAGTATCTTTGACATCTTCAGTAGATTATGATGCAATCTTGAATACAGCAGCCTTTCATCCACATGAGGGGAAACTACATCAGAGTTTGAGTTTTGTCAGGTATTATGCAGCGAAAATCATAATACCACTCAACCTATGAACACACACTTTTCCAGATCAGCCTCCAAGATCATACCAAGATTGAATATGATTCAATACTAGCAGAGTTGTCCCACACAAAGGCCAATTGTCAACCTCCAGAGACAGGTACACACAGATCCTGTCATGAATAGTCCATCCACCTACTTCAAGGGACCATTCAGGGGAATCACAGAACCTTCCACAGGTTCCAACAACAGTACTGACATAACTTCTTGCAAGATACCAGAAAGTATCACCCATGGATCTCATCCAAAAACAGAACAGGATGCCTGCTCTGATACCAATTGAAATTCTGGTATAGTCAGAGTTCAGATGTTCTACACGAAGTCATGACATCTGATCCAACATTGTTACTAATACATCAAGACAGTTATAAAAATTAAAACCCAATACTCATATGCACACAGTCACAGATGTCATGACATCTGCTACTATACCACCATGGACAGAAGAACATCCAGTTTTGTCCATCTAGTACAAAGACACAGTAGAGATCAAACATAACACTTATGTTTATTGATCCTGCCCAGTTATCAGCATGATGTCTCAACATTGATTTGAATATCACCTGTTCCAACATTACAGATGGTTGAACTATAACAGACCAACCAGTCTATACATCAGTATTAGCAGTCGATGATGAATGTCATAACATTCTGTTTTGCATTCAGACTGCAGGCTATGTGTCAGGTCTGTTATTCCCTTCATAAACAGACTAAAACCAGACTGAGTTATAACAGACAGAATATAGTGTGCAGAATGTAAAAACACCAGTAATTGTTAACCCAGTTCGGTACAACATTACCTACTCTGGGGGCATACCAAGCCAGGAAGAAGATCCACTATTAGCAGTATTAATTCAGAGTTAAACTCCCCCGTTTACAACTCTTCACTTAATCCCTACCCAATGCAATCTATACCTAGGCACTCCTAGATAGAAACCTCCAGTTTCCATTCCTATCACTACAATTACCATGTAATGCTTAGACAACTTGAACATGCTTCACAGCTTCGTTCAAGAACATAACAACTCTTGCCTACATGTTTTGAGTTACAAATAATCTCATGCTTTCAAGCACTGAGAAACACCTAGTAACCTTCCCACAGGTTGGGAGGTTTACCTCACACACACCCCTAATTTTTTACATTGTTTGAGGCTTACAAAACCTAGGTTACAATCTGCTATTTATAACCTAACCACCCAACTGGATTTGGGCCTCCAGAAATCGCAGCAAAGCTTTTCCTTTGCTGTTACAGAGCTGGCAGAATTCTTCTGCTACAATCAAGGTCTTCAATCTTTTAGTTCCTAAAATATCTCCATATATATCTCCATATTTAGAAACTGTATATTCACCAAATATTCTGATTGAGTCTTCAAGACCTTCACAAATAACGCCACATAGGATTCTAACTAATCCCAGACTATTAAATCAGTCCAATTCAATCATCAATGGATGACTTGAATGACCTACAAGTCTTACGATTAGACACAAACCCTAGCTCTCTCTCTATATTTCGCTCAGTATTGGTTGTGTGTACAAACAGGTTTTCTAAGTCCCTTTTTAGAGAAGCATCCAGCTGGGCTTGGACATCTTGAAAACCCTAAATCTATTTTCCAATCAAATCTTTTTATAACAGTTGTATAGATCTCCTTTGAAAATAATCAAATCTAGTTGAAATCCCTGAAAGAATGCGCCAGCTAGCCATATCTTCAATCAACCAATGATTGCCATTAATTGTGCAATCACAAAACACCAGACATTCATACTGAATGTTCTGTGTACAGGATGTCATGACATCGGGTCTGACATCTGGAAAAATTCTGCATAATCCAATTTCCTTTTATAGCAGGTACAGCCATATCAGATACCATGACATTGTGTATGTTATCTGAAATAATCCTGCATGAACATGTCTTCCAATTAAGCTCCAGCAGGTACATCCAATATCAGACGCCTTAGCATTGTAAGTGGCATTCTGAAACAATCCTGCTTGCACATGTTCTTTAACTCCAGCAGGTACATAGGATATCTTATGTTAAGACATCACACATAACATCTTGTGAACACTCTTTGTTTTACCAAAATTGCTGCCAACACTTAGAATCAACACTTAGGTTCGGTGGTGAGCTCTGGTTCAGAAGTGGGGACTGAGAGCAAGTAGTTGATTTCAGTAATAGGATTAGTGAAACGTTAGGTGGCTCTGGTTTAGAAGAGTGAGCCAAAAGCGAGTAGAGACAAAAACCAGTAACATATCTCTGATGTCCAAATAGGTATTGCATGCATGTAGAGTCGAGTAGTGGGTACATTTACATACATACATGCATGTGTCATCGAGTATCATTATGATTGTTTATTGATGTGATTAAGCGAGTGATTGATGATTGTAATGAATATGCTATCCTTGCAATGTTTTGCACTGTTAATATATTTGAGTGTATTCTTACCATGTTTATTTCTTGTGGTGTTTGTACTCCTCTAGAGTACAAACAATCAGGTAGAAGAGCAGCTACTTAAGCTAGAGGATGATGTTGGGGCCTCTTTAGTTATTTATCGTCTGAGTCTTTAGTGGAGTCTCTCCGATATATAGCACTGGGAACGGGATGTTCTAAATATCATTGTTACATGTCTTATTCATTTTGGAGTTGTTGGACCATTTTTTTTAATTTGTTGTTGAGGCATTATATGTCAACCTTTTTATTTTCGTTGCTTAGTTCACATGATTATGTTTTGTTGGATTTTATGTTTGGTGAAACATGTGTGACACTCTAAGTGTTGAGTTAAAGTTGAATTATTTTATTAAACATTGATTCTGAGAATTGGGTTGTAACACGGGCGGTCCTGCTCCCATAATTAAAATCGGTTTTCCCCACACCTACCTCACCCCCAATTGAATCGGTTTTTACTCGTTAGATTCGGGGTGGGGGCAGTCGGGTTTGGACGGTGGCGGATTTTGTTTCCATGCCTAGTTTGTACACCACTGTTAATGTCAATCCACTTACACTTGAATAAAGACACTTTAAATATAACATAATCAATATCCTAAATTTCCTCAATTACCCCAAACTACGGTCTATATTCTATTACAAGATTCTTTTATTTGGAACTAGAAAAGTACATTGTACTACCCTAATATTGTATGCACTCCAAGTTATTACATTAAACTTAGGCATATATGACAACCATTTAACTGTCTTAGATGAACACCTATCTTTAGAAACCCTTTCGTAAAACCAATTTATGAAAGATTTGTTATGCTCTGCTAACATCCATTTTTCACTCATCTAGGGGAGTTTTTCCTTGATAAGTCTTTTGTGATCGGATAAGTAAGGTTGAAATTCATCAACATTATCAATATATACAAATGTCATTGAAGAATTACATTTCAGTTCATTGTCTTAACGTTTAATGACAATAGTTGGGAATTTCTATAGAGTCTGCTTTTGAAAAATAGTTTGAACAAAACTCAATAGTTCTTTTGTGATGTACCTTTCAATGATTGAAGCTTCTGGACAGTGATGATTCTTTCTATACCCTTTAAAGATCTTCATGTATCTCTCTACCAGATATATCCATCTTAAATAAACTGAGCCATAAAATATAATCTCCATGACTAGATGAATAATTAAGTGAACCATAATGTCAAGAAGTGATGTTGGGAAATACATATCCAACTGACACAATATCATTGCAGGCTCATGTTCCAACTCATCTAAATTTCCTAGATCAATGATTTTATTATAAATAACATTGAAGAATAAGCACAATCTAGTTATAGTTTCCTTGACTTTTTATGGCAAAATACCATGAATAGCCACTGGTAGAATTGGTGTATCAAGGCATGACAATCATGATATTTTAATCCAATTAATTTGAGATCTTTCATTGATACAAGTTTCTTTACATTTGAAGAGTATCCTTGGGGAACTTTGATACCTTATAAACACTCGAAAAAACTTTTTTTTCTTTTCTACATAGAGTGTGACATGCTGGGGGAAATATGTTATTTCACCTATTTATTTTAGGTTAAATCTTGTCATATACCCATGTCCACAAGATCAATATGAGCATTCTTATCTTTTTTGTCCTTTCTTGAATGTTGAGAAATATTTCAATCAAACTATCACACATATTTTTCTCCACGTGCATCACATCAAGACAATATCTTACATCAAGGCTAGACAAGTATGGAAGATAAAAGAACACCAGACTCTTTTTCCATATACTTTTCTCCATGGGTCATTTTTTGTTCTTTTCAAAGACAACATTAGTGTGCTGTTGTCATTTATAAGCATCCTCCCCCGTTAAGGGCTTTCCGCAATCTAGGATATGGAATATTGGGTCTTAGAAATTTTTGATATCCAAGGTAAATAGTATTTTTATATTCTTTAGTTGGTGGAAGAAAGTATGAACTTCACATATAGGACACTATTTATGTCCTTTAACATTGTATATATACAAATTATTGTATGCGGGAAAATTGTTGATTGTGCAAAACAACACGAGGCACATCTTAAATTTTCACCCGAATACAAATCATCAACATAAACTCATTCCTCCTACAAAACTTTTAAATATTCAATAAATGGCCTTAGATAAACATCTATATCATTTCCTGGTTGTTATGGACTTGAAATCATCATAGACAATATCATGTATTTGTACTTCATGCACAACCACAGAGATAGGTTTTAATTATTGGAAGAACATGCCATGAAGTATGTTTAATACTCAAATTGGAAAAGGGTTTCATTACATTGGTGGTAAGTCCAAGCCTAAGATTTCTTTGATCTTGGCCAAAATCTGAAAACAACGAATCAATTTTCTTCCCTTGAAAAGAACCAACTACATGGAGAATTTTTCCATCACATTTTATTTCATTTGCAGGTCATCTAATGTTCTTTGCATCATTAATATTACCAAATAATCTCTTTAACCTTGGAATTATTGGTAGGTATCACATCACTCTGGCAAGAGGACCTTTTTTGCTCACACCATCGTCATCATAATCAACATCATTGTCCTCTAACTTGTAGTACGAATCCCCACACCTCGAGCACTTACTCAGTTTTTCATAATATTTCATATATAATATGCAATCAGTACGACATGAATGTATTTTAAAATATTCCAAACTCATTGGACACAATATCTTATTGGCCTCATAATTACGGTTCAACAATGTCTTACCTTTTGGAAGCATGTCTTTCAACAATTCAAGCAATTCAATGAAATTTTTATCCGTCCAGCCACTTCTGTGATGATGACTTAGATGAAACCACCTCTAACAGTGACTCTGCTACTCCATCTCTTTTATTCTCCTTGATGTTATGCTGGTTTGTTAGTGTTATTCAGGTTGTATTATGGATTAGTTTTTTTTATGATGTTATAATTTATGTTGATTATCTTTTGCCATTTTCTCTTTTGAGGAAAATAAGGGGAGAAATGAGACTCTAAAATTTACACTTTAAAATCAACACTTGTTTGCTTGTTTTATGTTTGATTAATGGTGTTACTACTACTTTTTAATCCTCTATTTGCACTATATGTTATCTGCTAATCTATAAGAAGTACTTCAATTTTTGCGTCATTAATTTGGCTAGAAAATGTGAAACACAGAGTTTGTTATTAAAGTTGATTAGCATATTTTTGTAGGCAACTTGTTTAATAGGGTGTCTCAAATCTTGTTGAGACATCTTGGTGACACATCATGTCTCGGGTTTCTCAGTTATCTACTAGTGCGAAAAGATTTGTTTTCACTCGTTTAAATCCAATTTTATTTCAAAAGATATGATTCAGTTTTAATCTAGAAAGATCTATTTCACTCCATATTACGTTAATGTGTTTTGAAAATATTTAATTAGATTTTCATTCAGTAAAATATTTAAATGAATTTCCATTTAATAAAAGATTTAATTGGATATGCCCTCAACAAAAGATTTGATTTTGTTTGAATTTTCTTTTACCCTGTTAGGATTTTTGGATGGACCGAGGCATCTATATAAAGAGATAATCCTCCTTATTTGAAGACACACTAGAAGAGAGAATTTATAGGGAGTATAAGTTTTTTAGTTGAGTCTTTTCTATTGTGTTTTGTAAAACTCTATCCTTGTTAGTCATTTCTATTTGAGAGAGAGAGAGAGAGAGTTTTTGATCTTATTTGTGAATTGTTTCACATCATAAATCACTGGTTCTTACAAACACTTGCGAAGGGATCTCAGATTCAGGGGAGCCTGAGTTCAAATTCACGAGTAATAATAGAAAAAAGACACTAGACTAGGATAGTTCATACGAGATCGTCATGTACTGTTGACTACTTATAATTAGTGAATTTCCTTTAATGTAGTATATAACCCTCTAAATGTAGGTGACAATTGCACCAAACTGGATTACTAAGTCTTTGTATCTCTTACTGTTTAATCACTTTATTGTTCATCAATTATTTATCAGGTAATCTTGTCACATTGTTGTTTCAACATTGTGTGAGACATCTTATTACTAATCAAACACTATTTGTCACATTGTTGTTTCAACATTGTGTGAGATATCTTATTACTAATCAAACACTATTTAAAACTTAACGATTTTCCTATTGTTACACTTTTTAACATATTGTGCTTTCCTGTCTATTCACTCCTCAATCGAGGGAATATGTATAGTCTATTTTTTAAATAAAATTAAAAACGTTTTGAAGAGAGTAAATTGGAAGTCCTAAAAAGCTAAAATATTTCCTATCGGTCCACAGATAACTGAGAAGATATTTATGAGTTTTTCTATAGGTTCGAATTCCAACTGAAGGAATAGATAAAGTTTATTGTTCAAAATTTCAAAAATATCACCGCATTTTTCATTCGCATCAATTATTAGCCATATGAAGACTAGTTAAAAATCTAGTGAAAAGAATAAATAAAAATTTCTTCAAAACTCCATACAACACAAAAAGACAAAAACTAGCGTTAAAGACAATATTGATTTTGGAGAATCGAGATAAAGAAACGGAGAACATTTAAAAACAATAATACAAAGACGTTTTGACTAACACAGACAACAAGCACTCACATTGAACATATCATAACACATAGACTCGATCACGAAACACAAGACAATTGAAAAAACGAAGCACATAACAAAATTGAAAAAGGACAAAGTAAGTCTAACTGCCAATCATCCATGCTTGCAAAAGAATAATGAGTTGCAAAATAAAAAGCTTTATTCGTTTATGATATTACACACACAGTGCCTTACAATTGTCTAAATTCAAAAACCAAGCACTCCAATAATGAGAATAACAATTCATAACAAAACAAAATGGGAAAAGAATAATGACTTTTCTTGAGACCAAGTGCATGGAAACTTTCCTTCCGTTGTTTTTTCCTTGTATATTTTGAAATGCATCTTCCTGCTTTGCACTATGTTCTCTTTATTTCCAATATTATTATATATATTCCTCAAATCCTACAAAAGTATATACACACATAAGAATATCAATATTTTTCGGTAAGATTATAAGAATAAAGTGAAATTAAAGTGAGGTTGGTATTAATAAAAGAGACATGTTTTTTATTTAAAGATTAAGATATCTTAATGATAAGTGTTTTGTGTAGATTGTACGTAGTCATATGCATACCATGGGATACTACGGTAAGCCACTATCTAGTAGTGGTAAGGAGGAGGAGGTGAGGCATATATGTAATGAGGTGGAGGAGGGGAATAGACCGGTGGAGGAGGTGAAGAGTAGACATAGTGTGGTGGAGGTGGTGAGTAAACAGGTGGAGGAGGAGATTTATATTTGTAAACGGGTGGTGGCGAGTAAACAGGTGGAGGAGATTTATATTTGTAAATCGGTGTTGGTGGAGGTGGGAACTTGAATGGCTTTCCAGGTGTTGGAGGAGATATGTGCTTGTAAGGAGGAGGGGGTGAATTGTACTTGTAGACTGGTGGAGGTGGTGATGAGTACTTGTAAGGAGGCGGTGGTGGAGATTGATATTTGTATGGTGGAGGGGGAGATTTGTAAACCGGTGGTGGTGGTGATGGGTATTTGTATGATTTCTTAGGTGGTGGTGGTGGAGATTGATATTTGTATACAGGTGGGGGAGGAGATTTGTATTTGTACACCGGTGGTGGAGGAGATTTATACTTGTACACCGGTGGTGGTGGAGATGAGTATTTATATGGTTTTTTAACCGGAGGTGGTGGTGATTTATATTTATACACCGGTGGAGGTGGTGACTTATACTTGTAAACTGGTGGTGGAGGAGAAGAATATTTGTACGACTTCTTTGGTGGTGGTGGTGGTGAACTATAGTGATAAGGTGGAGGAGGTGAGTGCACTGGTGGTGGTGGTGACTTATATTTGTAAACCGGTGGTGGAGGAGAAGAATATTTATAAGATTTCTTTGGTGGTGGTGGTGGTGAACTATAGTGATAAGGTGGAGGAGGTGAGTGCACTGGTGGTGGTGGTGAACTATAATGATAAGGTGGAGGAGGTGAGTGCACCGGTGGTGGTGGAGATTGGTAGTAGTAAGGTTTTGGTGGTGGTGGTGGAGATGAATAGAGGTAATTGTTTGCTTGAGATGGCAAGGTGAGAGAGAGTATTGTCAATGCAATAGTGAGAGTAATAGAGGTCATTTGAGACCCCATGTTTTCTCAAAATAGGTTTTGTTGTTGCTATTATGAAAGATAGCACCACCCTTTATATAGTTTTTTCTTAACCATTTTAGCTATACTATTCATAGTAGATCTATTTTGATTTGATACCTATTACAATTTACCTAGTATTTAACATCTACCAAAAAAAAAATACTATTTAACTTCTCTAGAAAATATTATATTCCATGTATGAAATTGTCAAATGCGAGTGAGAAAATATATTATCGAAAAAATAATGGCCTGCTTTTGAATAAAAAAAAGGATGCTATTTTGGAGCAATGTGAGGCAAGTTGGTTATGGAACGCGGATTTGGTTTTGACAATGACAGCAAACTATGCATGAATGAAATGTATAAAAATGTATAACATTCATTAGCTGTAAAATGTTGACAATGTATAAGCATTTATTTTTCTTTTAAATAAGTTGAATCTTCAAAGTTATTAAGATTTTCACACCTTTAAAAATTGAATAAAGAGAGTATTCACTATCTCCAATAAAACACAAACACCTTCATTCATCTATGTCTAACATTTATATGATATTTGTATGACATTTCTTCACCATTGACATGATGCTACAATTCCACCTTACTCCAGCTTCATCTCACACAACACCTTGATATCTATTGTAAGCAAATATAATATCATAAATAATTTTCTTAACTATCGTGCTTTAATCAAATGAGTATTATTTTTAATGACTGAGATACTATATAACAATTATTATTTTATTATTTTTGTTTTTAAGCTATTTTCAAAGTAAGTAAAATCAATACACGTGTAGTCCTTGTTTAATAAATTATGGTGTATGTCACCAAATTTACTTGTCCTTTTTTCATAACAAACTTTGAAAAACTTTACATGTTATCTTATGTTATGTTTGACAATGGCCTCCCCAACATTTTTCATATTTATTTATCTATTATACGAATAAAATAAAAAAGTTGTGTTATGTTAATAAAAATAAAAATAAATATTTGCAATTTGTAACACGTAATTGCAACTATCTTACCAATATTAAAGTCATTCTTCAAGCATTACTTTTATAATAATTTCTAAGTAGAAACTATATATATATATATATATATATATATATATATATATATATATATATATATATATATATATATATATATATATCAAAAATGACGCAAAGATAAATTCTTATTATTTTTAATAAAATATTAATGTATAATAATGAAATATGATGCAGTATTTTGTTAAAATTTATTGAAAATAATAAGATACTTTTAGACCATGTCTATATTATAGATGCATTGAAATTTAAAGTTATTTTATTTATAGTAATATTTGAAATGGACATCTCCATTTCTATTTATATACAATGGCTAACACATTGAATGAAGAGACTAAATTATAAGCAGGCTCAATAGTTCAAACCTTATAATTAAAGGCCGTCTCTAATATAGGAAAGGTTTAGAAATCCCTATTCCGTAAAAAAAAAATTATTTACAATTTTTTAAATGATTGCTTGATATTTGACTTGTAAGAAGCCAATCAAAGCAATATTAAGTAATTTATTACTGGCCAGTTAATTTTTGAATCTTACTAATTTTTGTTTTGTTTTATACTTTTCTTTTTAAGAAAAAAAATTCATCAAAAAAATGTTTACGAGTTTTTCTAATTATAGCTTCAGTATAAGTAAAACATTGATTTGGGAATAGAAAGATTTTCCACAAAGTATCAAAAGTCATGACAATGCCAAATTTCTTAAGAATTTTTGTGTGGTTATAACTTATAAGATCTTGGAAAAGAAGTCATCATAAATAATTTTGCAAAGTTTTCCAATAATTTTAGCAACAAAAAAAAACTATTAAAAAAAGTATAAAAAAAAAGTTTAATTTGTTAAAATAGTTTGTTAAATTTATATAAAAAAATTTGTTAGCTAAACATATAAAAAATATAAGACCTCATATTGCATTGGTCATGACTTTAACTTCTAATCTCTACAAATTTTAATTTTTTATTTATTTTAAAACATCTCATAATAAAAATTGCTTAATACCCTTGTTGGGACAGCTCTAGATAACCCTTTTGATGTAGAGGAAGTGTGTGCCTTGGAAAATAATAATTCACTTGTTCATAATTTGTTTAAATATGTATAATTTATAAATACAAATAAATATTTAACAATATTTTTAAAATTAATAAATATAAATATCCTTTAAAATATTTGCATGCTATAGTACAATTAATATTCAAACATATTCAAATATTAGTTATTACAATCTATAAACTAGCAAGATATTCGTGCGGTCCGGTGGATAAATCTATTTAATACGGGATAAAGTATATTTGGATACATGTTTAAATTTGAAATGAAAACAAAAATTGAAGGAAAAAAGTAATTTTTATATTTGAAAATAAAGAATTTATCTCTTTATTAAAGACAATTATTAGTTAAAATAAAATAGATATTGTCTTGATAATGACCATTGAAATAGAAATTTGTGGTGTATATCATTATTGAGTGATATTTAATTTGGTACAATATAAAATGTTTTTAGATACATATGTCAATTTATAACGTGTTATTTAATTGTAAAATGAACAATTATCATATAAATCCGTTATATTAAATAATCATATAAAAAAGGAACCTCTGAGATGAAGAAAAAAAAACTCACACATCAGTTATAAGTGAGTCGAGATAAAAATCAATTGTATTAAATAATCATATGAATATAATAATTGAGATTTGAAGTTATATTTTTTCAATTTTTATAAGTTTTATATATTTTAAAAAATAAATAAATGATAGCGTTGCAAAACATATATATCAATTATTGGTTGATCGAGATAAAAACTTTATCATAAAAAATATTATTTATATTAATTTTTTTCTTTCTTTTTCTATTTCATTTGTGGAGATGTGAACTTTTTCTTTTTACCACATGATTTTTCACCAAGTTTCATAACCTGTTTCTTCCCAAATAAAAGTTTTCATTTCTTCCTCTCCCCAATTTAATCATAACCTTATTCTTATAAGAATAATGAATAATTTCTTATCTTAGGGACAAATAGACAATTTTTGTTTTTCTTATCTTAGGGGTAAAATTATATAAAATTATACCGCTCCACAATGATGATGAAAACAAGAAAAAAAAAATTAAATAAGAAAGAAGATTAAGATTTGACGGAAATTGGAAAAGAAAATGATTTATACAGCGTCTCTCTGCCCTCAGTTTGTAAAAAATCTCGTTAATTTTATAATTGTAAGTGATTACAAGATTGCTATGAAAATAGGAGTTACTTCCTCTATTTATAATTGAGCTAGTTTGTTCCATAAGCTAAAACCCAAAAATCACAAAGGTCCAAAATACCTATTTTGGTCTAAGTCGAAATCATGTGTCAAACAATCTGCTTCGACACTTCGACATCTAATACAAGTCAACGCACATTACATATTTCGATACAAGGAATTACAATTTGAGCGAAAGAAGTTTTAGAGAAAGTCATTTCTATCATGCAAGAAACTTAATTTCCAAAATATAGAACAATTCCAGTACATGCAATGAATGGGAAACCCTAACCACGTTCAATCAGCACTAGAGATTTTTAATATTCTTAAAATTTTAAACAAAAGCATGAAAAGAAAAAACCTTGAAAGAATCTTATATAATATGCAAAACTAAAGAAACTAGATGCAAAGTAAAACAAGCATATAGATGAAAAACAACATGAAAGAAACTTATATCTATTATGTTTTGTAAGGTGGACTTAATGAAAAAAGCATTTTAAATTTCCATTATACGTAGAATTTTCTAATCATATGAAAAATATCTTAAGCGAATTCAAGTGAGGGGCCTTTTCTTTTACTCATCTCACTTATCAAAATATTCTAGAAAATGGCAAAAATCAGATTTTCCCAAAACTCAATTTATACCCTCATTTTAGCTCCAAATGATGAAAAGTGCAACAAAACACAAGAAAGTGTAAAATAAATGGCAAATGAAAGAAATTTGGGTGAGCTGATATAAACATTTGTTTAAGATCGTTAGATCAATGACTGGTTCATGGAATTTATGGAAGATCAAAAGACTTACATGTGTTAAGCATGTTGCTTAACATTTTTGCATCTTTGACAATTCCTTGATTAATGGCCTATGAAATTAAAGTTTTCAATTAATCCTTTGATTCCTTTTTCAATTGTTAGTGGTGGTCATTTTATGGTATCATGTAGTTTTTCTTTATCAATATGACCCCTTGTGATTCTTATGTGATATTTATTTGAAAACAAATTTATTTGTTTTTAGAATGGTTCTTTGCTCTCTCTCTCTCTCTCTATATATATATATATATATATTAAAAACTCATCTCTTGGTCATGCATTCTAACCTTCATTTTTTCATTTTGAATATCGATTATCATGTGTGTAGTTTGGCGAACCTTGCTTTGTAAGTTACTGATCCAGGAAGATCCAATGAAAATGTGCTTTAAATAATGACAACTATTTTAATGATGACAACTAGTCTTTGATGACAGCAATTAAAGTGAAGCATAAAGTGGTTTAAACGTTTAAATATTCGAACCATAGTATTAGGGTTTGATAGGCTTGACTCTCTAATGATGGAATCCAAATGGAATATAACTCAAGCCTCATCTCAAAGTGAATTCAAGAAAATGCCAATAAGAATGAAAGCATCGGACAAGTCTTGAAATATATGAAAGTTTGTCTCGATACGTCTGAGTGAATATACTTTGTAAAAGTATAAGGGTTTTCTTGTAAATTATATGGATAATCATACGCACACATGTTAGATACCCAAAAGTGCTTATTTGAGCTATCAAATATGGGCATCTTTCACTCCATTTCCTTGCTAAAGTGTTCGAAACCACCTTTGTTTTAGATGAATTGCAATACAATGATAAACGATCTTGGTACCTTTGATTTGTGTGTTATTGTGCAGGAATTAGGTGTGAAATAATAGAAAATGAAGGCACAAGAAAGTTGGAAAAGGGACCAAAAAAGGATGCATTCATCAGCTTGCTCGCTAGGCGAGGGCTGTGGCGAAGAGCTCGCTAGGCGAGCACCCAGCGAACAGCTCCAGTATTTTACAGTAGCAAACATCAACAAACTCGCTAGGCGAGCAACCAGCGAAGGTGGTAGCGAACACGTCCAGACTTGGTCAAAAGCGCAGCCAGCACTCACTCGCTAGGCGAGCCATTAGCGAGCTCCCAGCGAGCAATTCCAGTAGCAAAACCTCTTAAGCTCGCTGGAGCGAAGGTTGAAGCGTGGGCTTCGCCTAGCGAAGGTTTTGTTCGCCTAGCGAACATGAAAATCTGGCAAAGGATATTTCTTTGGGCGCAGGTGCCTCAGGTGCCTATTTTGGGGCTCGCTAGGCGAGCCATTCTGCTCGCCTAGCGAGCATGACAGCTCAGTAGCAGCACTATAAGTAGCAGGGGCTACTTTTTGGAGCCATACCTTACACTTCCATACTTTTATACTTTTGAGATATTTTTCCAGCATTGCTCTAGAGATACTTTGTGACCTAGAAATCATTTCTCTTCTCTCTTAACAATCTTTCACAAAAAGAAGGTGGATTCCCATCCAATCTCGATTATTCGATTCGGATGTTGATCAACCTTCTTCCGAAACTTGTTAACCAAACTACCATGAAAATGAGTAGCTAAGTTCTTCATTTTGTCAAGGTTAGATGTAGATGGTCATAAGCTTTGTGTGTATATGAGATGATCTTCATTTGTAAACTCTTTAATGATGAATATATGGTGAAAACTTTGTTTTATTGAAAACTCTTTGTGTTGGTTTATGATCGAGAGATGTTTACCAACTCTTTACCTAGGTTTTCATCCAATCTTGTTTGTTAGCTAGAGATAGTAATGAATGATTTTGTTCACCATAAGGTTGAACCAAAAAGTTGTCATTTTGATAGATTGTGTTAGAGATAAACAATGGATCAAAATGGGAAAACTCACAATGTGTGTTAGAGATAAACACATTGGGAGGACTTTGTGAAATAGTTTATCATCTAAAGGAGTTTATAAGTTTTGTTGATCGAACATATACATGCAAAATGATCGTCGAACCCTAACTTTGGCAATATTTCTCAAATATTAAAACCAAATCTTTTACCGCATTTTCTCACACTTTTATGCAAGATACCGTGACTAAAACCAAAACCCCCTTGTTACTACGAGTTAAGAATTGAAACAACTGTCGAACGGCGGCGATATCTCACAATCCCTGTGGAGACGATAACAAAAACCCGACACTTAAAAATACAATTAACAACACACACACTCTTACAAACATGAAAAACTTTTCAAACTTATTTTTCTCAAGAAACCACTTCTAAAAATACTTTGAAGTCGTGTCAGACAAGTTAGGAGTTTCAGAAAAACTATGGACAAGTTTTTGTTCTTGCCAATCGATTAACACATATGTCTAATCGATTGGATCAGTTCAAAAATGTGCCCTAATTGATTATGATAGTGCCTTAATGAATGGTAATGGCTAAATATCTTATCTTACCATTTTTAACTTATTAATCAATTAATTTTAGGCCTACAAACCGATTGGAGCTTTGTGGCAATCGATTTTCTCATCATTATTGGTCACAAACTTTTCTGTTTTTGTGCCAACCTCTAGCCTATAAATATAAGTCTCTTCCCACATACTTTCATTCCAAAAAAAAGTGATTTCATTTCTCACTTCTCATTCCTTCTTTAAATATATTTTTGTTTACTTTATCTTACTAATGTGTAGCTGTAGCGCTTACGAGAAAGTCATTTTATGAGTGAGAAAGTTATAATTATGGAAGGGTAGTTTTGTAAGTCACCAAGGAAGTTTTGTTTTTACCTTGGTTGAACATTTCAACCACTTAGGTAGAATTTATTTGGCTTCGAATTGAAACCCTTGAAAATCTTTGGTTTGAGGATTGTGTGATCAAATCTCCATTTAGGTTCGGGATCAACCTGTTGTTAAAATCTCATAAATTCTTGGTTAACCGGTGATAAAACCAAGTTTTGGTTAAATCTCACCTTGTAATAAAACCTTTGTTCGGTTCAAGATCAACCTGGTGGTAAAATCTAATAGGTTCTTGGTTAGCCCGTGAATAAACCAAGTTTCGGCTAAAGCTCAACCCGCGATAAAAGGTTGCTTAAGTTCAAAATCAGTTTGGTGGTAAAATATCAAAGGTTCTTGGTTATCCAGGTATAAAACCAAGTTCAATCTAGTGTTTAAAGCTCTCCTAGGTTCAAGATCAGCCCATGATAAAATCTTAGTTTAAAGCTTGAAGAGTAACCTCTCCAAGTTTCTTGTGGAAATGACACTAACTGCTTCGATTCATTGTTTAGAAGGAAAACTCACAACTTTTGTTTGTGCTTGCTATTTGGTTGGAAGTTTTCCACAAACTTCATTTTTTCTTGTATAAGGATGTTCAAGATTTGAACCTACTAAAATCTCTTTAAAATTATTGGATGCTCTCAAGAACGAATCTTGGGGAGAGGATTATGTTATTTTCCTTTTGACTGAACCTCTATAAATTCTGGTGTTTTTCTCTCTTCCACTAAATTTTTATTTCCACACTTTACTTTCTAAATAGCATTTTTCGCTGCTTAAACTCAAACTTTTCTATAATGTTTTCAAACTCTGATTTTGACCCGAAAAAATTTTATGCTCAAGTTTTTCTGAAACATAGAATTGACACCTTCTTGTGTACGAATTCACGTATCCAGCACAATCTTCATGATTCGTCTATCTAAAATGATAGACAACTCTTTGTCTTCTTTAGTTTCCATTGCAAAAAAAGTCATCTAGAAACATAAATTTGTCAACTTTTACTATAAATTATTTAGCTATCCCATATGGATGGTTTATGGAATCTCATTCTAAGTGTAGTGTCATCTCTATTTGTTTCATTTCTCGATCACCAGTTCCCTCGGTAGCTAAAAGTGGTAAGAGGTTAAAATTCAAACCTAAATCCACTAGTGACATTCTCATGTCTAAGCTTCTTATGGTGACTGAAAAGTTGACTCGAACAGGATCAATTGCATTTTGTGGCATATTTATTTGAATAATGGAATTGCAATAGACCCATAATTGGATGGTCTCGTCATTTTCCTTCTCCTCTTTGTTAGGATATCTTTCATAAAACTGAAATATGCATCCGTTTATTTCATGACTTCTTGTAATGGTATGTTGATTTGCAATCTCTTGCAAATATTTAGAAACCTTGTATACTATATTTCTCTATCTTTCTTAGTTGGAGCATAAGGGTAAGGTAAAATTTTTGTAGGAGGAATCTTTTGATTATATTTTCTTCTTTGATTCTTTAGATTTTTTTTATCTCCTTTTTCTCCAAAAAAAAAATTAATTATTTTTTTCTTATTTTAAACTAAGTCCCTTTTTT
The DNA here is from genome assembly GCF_024323335.1 of Lathyrus oleraceus. NCBI lineage: Eukaryota > Viridiplantae > Streptophyta > Magnoliopsida > Fabales > Fabaceae > Lathyrus > Lathyrus oleraceus. The sequence goes on along the minus strand of NC_066579.1, from coordinate 192,073,408 downwards.
TTCTTATGTGTCTCACTTACTCTCTTCTTCTTCTTTTTGACTTTCTTTTCTCTCAAAAAAACAATTTCATTAGTTCTAATATTGTTATGACGAATCACATTACTTCTTTTTTTTCAATGCTCTTTAGGGTTGGTATGAGTGTTGGTAGAAATTGTTCCTCATTGTTGATCAGTTAGATATTTTGTTATATGTCCTTTTTATACTTCTAAACTCTTTAGTGATGAGTAAGTCTACTTTTGATTGCTCATTGACATACGCATAAATTAGTTAAGAGCCTCATCTAGCTTGATATTTAGTGTGGTTGAGGTTGAATCTAATTATACTTTTGATACATTTGTTGTCTATTGATACACCGCAGGTGTACGACAATATTGTAGTAGTATAAAATATTTATGGTTACCACAAAAACCACTTTTCTAAGTATTGGATTCTACTACTTATGTATTAAGCTAAAACGGTCAAATAGCTTGATGATTGAAGAATATAATTGTTAATTTAAAATGCTAAAAGCTAGACTTTGGATACATGTATTCCATCAGAGACTAACTTAGGTAAACCTCTAATTTCAATACGATAACATATCGTTTGTAGAAGAAAAAAATACAATACCTACTTTTGTCAGCGTGTTCTCCTATCTGAAACAAATAATCTACCAATTTTTGTTGATGTAAATTTTTTGTTCACAGTTATTTTAGCTTATTTATTTAAAATGGTATTTTTCTCTCAATTGAGTTTGAGAAACTTTCGTCACTTCAAACTCGTTTGTCTGGATTTCATATTTGGATATCCCATCACACCATTTCAGCATATGAACATTATCTAAAATAAGTTTAATTTCGTAAAACTATCTAATTTAAAAACTTAAATGAAAATACTGTTATCAACTTAATTTTTTGTGTAGGGGAATGTGAAGTTATTGCGATTGACGAGCGCTAGGAACGGTAATCTAGACCAATTTCAGGCTTGTAGCAAAATGGTGCATCCGTAAAATGTAGATGTATCTTTCTTTTCATTTTTACACAGAGAGCTATAAAGATAGGACAAATACACTACAATAAATAATACTTTTTATAATGAAACTTTCACCACGAACAATATAAAATTGAGGTATAAAGCCAAGATGCGCTATTTTGTTTTATTAAAAAAAATAAAAAACAATATATTCCCTCGGTTTTTCATAACAACGAGGTGAAAAAACAACTCAGTACAAACTTTGATTCCTAGTTATCGCAGATTATGATTTTATTTGTTTATAAGTGTGAACAAAATATTCTAACCCTTCGATTTTCTATTTAACTGAGACATAAAATAATAAGACTTTACTATAAAATCACTCGTTAAACAGATTTTGCCCTAATACTTAATAATATGAAGATGCCCCAAACACACAATCATCATTCTTTGGGATGGATTACAAGACAGAAAAAAACTTCAATGTTCTTCTATCTTGAACAAAACATTTTTTCTTCCCTTGCAATCTATCTCAGACAATGGTGTTGATGTTGTCATTTTTGTATTTTTGGAATAACCCTCAGTTAAAGAAGGGAGCTCAACCTTTGAAGAGTACTTAGTTGATAAATTGCAAGTGCAGAAAATTATTCTTGTTTAAAAAATATTATTTTAAAGGGTATGCAATAAAATTTGGATATCACTGAAGATTTATTATAAACAATGTATTTTAATATTCTGTGTAAGCAATGTAATTTTAAAAAAAAAATATTCACCTCGATTTTATAATAAAACTGAGGTGTTTATGAGTGGTGCGTTCTGATGTATGTAAACCATTTGAAATACCTTCACTAGGAGGAAACAAGTATTTTATGTCATTTGTGGATGAGTTCACAAGAATGACATGGGTGGTACTCATCAAGTTTAAGAATGAGGTGTTTGCTGAGTTTCAGAAGTTCAAGGTGAAGGCTTAAAAACAAAGTGGTCAGAAGCTGAAAATTCTCAGAACTGATGGTGGAGGTGAGTACAACTTATTAGAGTGCGGAAGGTTCTATGAAGAGAATGGAGTTGAACATGAAGTAACTGCTCCATACACTCCACAACATAATGGTCTTGCTGAAAGAAGAAAAACGACTTTTCTTGATATGACAAAGAGCGTGTTGAAGGAGAAGAAGCCCCCTCACACCTTGTGGGAAGAAGTTGTTGTCACTATAGCATATGTGTTCAATAGATATCCAACCAAGAAGTTGAAAGAAATGTTCCTTTTGAGAAGTGGGCTAGAGATAAGCAAAGTGTGAGCCATCTGAATGTGTTTGATTCAGTTTGTTATAAACATGTCCTAGATGCTAAGAGAAGGAAGTTGAATGATAGAAGTAGAGTCATATTGCTTGTAGGGTACCACAGTACAAGTGCTCACAAGCTCTATTATCCTGCCACCCGCAAATTTAAACTCAGTAGAAATGTCATTGTATGAATGAATCAGAAGCGTGGGATTGGAACAAGTCTCAATCCAACTCTGGTGCAGTGTAGTGTTGACACCTAAGTTGACTTCTGAAAACATTTTAGACTCTAAAGGAGAATCTGCCTCTGGAGGAGATTTCGAGTCTGAAGATGAATCAGAATCTGAAGGTGACTATGGTGTTGAAGAAGAGTCTGAAGGCGAGGCTGACTCTAGTCATAAAACAATCAGATTGGTGATTTTTATAGCTGCTAATAGAAATTGACTTATGATGCATTTATATGTGAAATCTATATTTTTGAATGGTCCTTTACAAGGGGAAGTTTATGTGTCATAACCTCCTGGATTTGTGAAAAATAATTAGGAAAGGATGGTGTACAAGTTGCATAAAGCCTTGTATGGACTTAAACAAGCTCCTAGAGCTTGGAATCTAAAAATGGATTCTTTTTTCAAGATTCAAGGATTCAGAAAATGTGAGATAGAGTATGGTGTTTATGTTCAACATACATACGATAGAAATATGATTATGGTGTGTCTCTATGTTGATGACATATTGCTAACATGGAGTTGTTCAGCTGAGATAACTAAGTTCAAGAAGGTGTTAATGAATGAGTTTGAGATGACTGATCTAGGAAATATGATATATTTTCTAGGGATGAAGATTGTGTACTCTGATCAGGGTATAAATAGATGAAGTATTAACTTGAGCTTCTGAAGAGATATGAGTTAACTAATTACATTCCTGCAATCACACCTGTTGAAATAAATCACAAGCTGGATTCTGATGTTGAAGGTGATGATGTAGATGCTACAACTTTTAAACAGTTGGTGGGCTCATTGAGATATCTCTGAAATACAAGACCTAGCATTTGTTGTGCAATTGGAATGGTGAGTAAGTTTCTGAATATACCAAATTGGTCACATTACCAAGCTGCTGTCAGGATACTGAGGTATGGAGTTTGTTCCCTTCTGATGTTAAATCTGATTCAGAGTTGATATCTTATTTAGACTCTAATTGTATGGAGACAGAGTTGACATAAGAAGTACTTCTGGATATTTCTTCAAATATCTGGGTGGTCCAATTTCTTGGTTCTCCAAGAAGAAACTGGTGGTTGCGTTGTCAACCTGTGAAATTGAGTACATTGCATATGCTTTGTCTGCTTGTCAAGTTGTTTGAATTTTGAACTTGTTGTAGAATTGATCAAGGTGAGAAATCCTGTGAAGTTGATGATTGACGACAAAACAACTATAACTCTTGTCAAGAATCCAATGATGCATGGAAAAAGCAAGTAAGTTGACACAAAGTTTCATTTTCTGAGAAATCAAGTTCAGAATGGAGTGCTTGAAGTTGATCAAATCAATCAAGACTGACAATTTGAGGATGGAATTGATGTTGTTGTTTTTAATTAGCTGAATATGAATTAAAGGATGGTGTTAGCTGTAATTTATTTCAATTGTATTTAAAATTAATTTGCATTAGAGTCTGAATTTGAATTTCATTTAAGAGACTCTGATAGTATATAAACTGAGTCTTGTTCAATTGTAACAGTAGTAGAGTAATCAAACTCTAATTTGAAAGTTAGTTACAAATTCAATTACAATTTCTCTCTTTCTCTTTTGTTATATCTTCATCATTTTCAATATTGTACTCCAAATATATATATATATATATATATATATATATATATATATATATATATATATATATATATATATATATATATATATATATATATATATATATATATATATATATATATATATATATATATATATATATATATATATATATATATATATTACTTTATTTTTAACGGCTGATACACTAAATAGTAGTAACTAACGGAAATATTTTAACTTTATTTTAACATTATTTTCACCGATATGTAAAAAAATATAAAGGTCACATATTTATCATTGATTAAAATAAAAAATACGAAACACATATTTATCATTGATGCATATGGGAAATGTGAGTCAATTTTTTCTCATTAATTATTAGAAAATTTAATCTCATACTCCATTATTTATTCCCCTACCCCTATATTATATTTTTTGGACCAAAATACCCTCATATAAATAATTTATTAAAAGTTAAAAATATTTAAAAATTGAGTACTATCGGACACATAAAATAAAAGTTAAAAATATTAAAAAAATTGAATACCGGAACTCTTTTCCAAAGTGTTCTGGTACACAAAATAAAAGTTAATGTTAAAAATTGACTATCGGAACTCTTTTGCAAATTCTTTCAATACATAAAATAAAAGTTAAAAAATATTTAAAAAATGACTACCGGATTTCTTTTTCAAAAACTTCTGATACACAAAATAAAAGTTAAAAATTATAAATAAAAAATAAACTATCGAAACTCTTTTACAAAGTCTTTTGGTACACAAAATACAAGTTAAAAAATGTTTAAAAGAACTGACTACCGAAACTCTTTTACAAAGTCATCTGATACATACAATAAAAGTTAAAAAATATTTAAAAAATAACTATCGAAACTCTTTTGTAAAATCTTCCGATATGCAAAATAAATATTAAGAAAAATATTAAAAAATAACTACCGAAACAGTTTTGCAAAGTCTTCCGATATACAAAATAAAAGTTAATTTTTAAAAATTGACTACCATAATTCATTTGCAAAATCTTTTGGTATTTAAAATAAAAATTAACAAATTTTAAAAAATTAACTATCGAATTTTTTTTTACAAAGTTTTTCAGAAATACAAAATAAAAATTATAAAATATTTTTTTAAATAATAAACTAGTTAAAAATATAAAAGGACAAAGTTAGTTTTTTTTATATAAAAAATCTAAGGATATAAAAACAAAGATAGGGATATATGATAAAATTTTCTCCTAAAATCAATCTTCTTTGTCGAGACTTTTAAGAATTTTATTTTTTTAAAAAAGCTTTAGGAAATAAAAAAGATGTTCTTGAACCATAAATATGACATAGTGTCATTAAGTTGTTACCTTTTATTTAGGACCTGATAACTGTTTTTTTTTCAAAGACTAAAATCTCTCTATTTTTCTTTTACATGCAAATATTTATCATACAGGGGGAAAGATGATCCAACCAAATATATATATATATATATATATATATATATATATATATATATATATATATAATATATATATATATATATATATATATATATATATATATATATATATATATATATATATATATATATATATATATATATATATATATATATATATATATATATATATATATATATATATATATATAAAATCCAGAATTCCAATACCTAAAAAAGTAATGTATCCATCGAATATAATTTATCTATTAAATGCTAATATTTCTGCTCCTGGAGCTACTTCTGATGCAAATGGCAGTCTTAATTGCTTCCCTCTCATGCACACATTGCATTACTTTTCTGGTTTCTTAATTGCAGGAGTTTTGCGTACCAGTTTCTTTGAATTCAGATGCTCTAAGTTTCTGAAGTTCAAATGACAAATCATTTGTGCCACGACTCACTTTCCTTCACAACACTTATTGCGCTAAGACATTCAACGTGTGTAGTTTTAACATCCACCTTGAATGTTTTATTCCTTCGCTGTTCTGACTCCTTAATCAACTTCTGATTACAGTCATACAACTTCAAAAGATTGTCCTTCATGTAAGTGAGAATCCCTTCTCAATTAATTGACTTACACTCATCAGGTTGCTCTTCATGCCTGGAACATACTAGATGTTTTGAATTAACGCATATTTGTCATTATTCAGAATTACTCTAACATTTCCCATTCCTTCAGCATTCAGATACTTATCATCAACACATATGGTCTTGGTCATCTTCCCAGAGTCAAAATCAATCAGCCATTTCTTATTTCCAATAAGATGGTTTGAACAACCAGTGTCTATATACCACCAGTCTTCTAGAGACGCACTATCAGAATGAGAAGCCATTAATAAGACATGTTCATCATCAAAACTTCTAACTATATTCACTTCTTCTGATTTCCTCTCCTTGTTTGACCAACAATTTGCAGCGAAGTGGCCAAACTTCTTACAACTGTAACATTGAACTTTTCTTTTGTCATACTTCCCCTTTCCCTTATGACTTCCATAAGTTGAGGTTTTTGACTTTTTAGACCTATCATGTCTTTTCTTGGCTTCAGACCAAGACTGCTTCTGGTCTTTTTTGACAAAAGAAGCTTTCAGAGCCTACTCTACCTCTCTCTTAGAGGTCCTTTCAGTCAGACGCAACTCTTGCGTCTCTAGACTAATTTGCAGCTCTTATATTCTCATGGTGCTCATATCCTTAGAATGTTCAATTTCTACAACGATGTAATCAAACTGAGGAGTAAGAGATCTAAGTACCTTCTTAATGATACTTTTCTCATAGAGAGTTTCTTCACACGACTTCATCTCATTTGTGATCATAATCACTCTAGAGATGTAGTCAGGTACCTTTTCATTGTTCTTCATGTTGAGATTCTCATACTGCTTACATAGAGACTGAAGTTTCACCTTCTTCACTGATGCATCACCACCGTAGCACCACATCATCGTGTCTCACACAGCTTTCGCCGTCGTCGAGTCATCATTTTCTCAAACACGTTCACATTCACACACTTATGGATGTAGAACAATGTCTTCTGATCCTTCTTCCTCAAATCATTTTGAGCATTTCTCTGCGCATCTGTTGCATTTTTCGAAAGTGCAACTTGAACGTAATTGTCGTTGATGAGATCAAGAACATCTTGAGCTCCAAACAACACATGCACCTGAATCATCTAACGATTCCAGTTCTTGCCATCGAACACTGAAAGCTTGATGCTCAGATTACCATTTCCGTTCATTTTCAACCTTATGCAATACACTCAGATCTCACCTAAACTCAGTGTTTCCGAATCCCGCAGAATCAAAATATGTGTTTCTGTTACGATTCTGAACATAAATTTAACATGAATTCTCCGAACAAAAATAAATCACAACGCTTTACCGTTTCACTCGTGTTTCCCATGGTGTTTTCCTGTGGATCTGAACCGAAGCTTTAAATATCAATTGTTGGTGCACAAGATGATAAAGATGAACAATGAACAATAGAGAGAAGAGAGAATAATAATAAACTTTTACTACTCTTGAAATGCACACAAAATGCGCGCACACACACACTACAATAAAAATAAAGATACAATTTGTTCTCATCATTACTTGATTAAATACAAGTGGGACTTTAAAAAAATACTAAAATATTCTCTAACAAATTTTATTTATAAATTTTTTAAAATGTGAATTAATTGTAACAAAATCAAACAATAAAATTTCAAAAGTTTAGTTGTTCTAAATCCACCCACGAGATTATGTCCACGTCCATCATGAGTTGTCTACGAGAAGGGTGTGTATAATCCTCCCATGAGATTATGTCCACATCCATCGTCACAATATTAATTGTTCTTACGACTTTAATTCGACTTAGTATTTTCTAAATGTGGAAAAGTATATGCATGGAGATGGTCAATATCTCAGGTCATGTTCATTTATGGAATAGGTTTGCTTGATATTTGATGCCCGTAATTTCACAAATTAATGTGACTAAATATATTATAACCAAATGAAGAGAATATCTAGTAAATAAATTGTTACTATATTACCATAGTTCACCTAGCTGAGAGCATCACAATTTGATATGTAATTAATAGGTAGTAAAACTACTTTATATTAAAAGAGATTAATTACTATAAATTGTCACTGTAAAAAGTTTTACATCGTCGATTCATCACCATCATCCGTTTGTATTACTTTATAGATTTTTGAAATAAAAGTCAAACTTCTTTTAATATCCGACGGCTATGATTAACTGATGGTGTAAAATCTCTTTACATTGTCAATGTATTTCAATTAAATTTATATTAAAATTAATTTTTAAATTCGATTAATCGTCTAACGAATCGGATAGTAAGAATAAAAAATAAATAAATATTTGTTGTTATATTATTTTGACAAATTCATTAAATGCAACGAAATAAATTTTTCTTAAAATATTAGCTTAAGATTCTATTATGTATTTCAATTATTCTTGAAAAATAATTGTTATTGTCAATATAAATTACTTTTTTGAAAAATAATTACAATTTCTTTATATTTTTTTAAATTAAAAGAAGTTTTTGTAAAAATGATGTAGAGGTGTCAGACAAACCCCCTATATATATATATATATATATATATATATATATATATATATATATATATATATATATAAAATATTAAGTGACATCAAAATGTCAAACTTAATATATATTTGATAACTATTCTTCATATATTCGTATAATAAAATTCGTTGTTGGATTGAAAGTTATTATCATATAGATCATTTCTATAAAATTTAACATCGATTAGAAATTATTTGATATGTTAACGAAATACATAAAAATGAAAGTCTTACAAAAGTTTAACAAAATCGATTTTGATTCTTCTATTTAACCTATAAAATGATTTTCAATTGATATTTTATTTTATACAAATGATTTATATGATAATATCTTTCAATCCAACTGTAGATTTTATTATTCAGATATGCAGTAAAGAGTTATAGAAAATATCATGTTATTAAGTTTAACATGTTAGTGTTATTTAATTATCTTATATATATATATATATATATATATATATATATATATATAATATATATATATATATATATATATATATATATATATATATATATATATATATATATATATATATATATAACACGTTACATCCCAGCATCAAAAACCACCGTTTCTAAAAATACATTAAGAATAACCCACCTTTATAATAGTTTGAAGACTCTCAAATTATTATTGGTTCAAAGAGAGAATATAATTCTCAAGGCAACTAGAGAAAGGATAAGAGTAGTTCGTAGACCATACAAGATGTTACTTATAAGCTGAAAAATACTCATGCTTCTCAAGTATTTCATATTTTAGGAACTATTTATGGATGTTAATGGGTAGGATACTATAATTAAAACACCCGATAAAACACATATCGTGAATAGCATTATACAAAGAGTTAAATGGTAGTAAAATATATTACATATGTTCATTTATATAAGAGACAATTGATTTTTTAGGTTTATTAAATAATCAATCTATCTAGTATATAAATCGATCAAATATATTGGTTATTCAATGAACTTAAAAAGTTGTCTCTTATACAAAGAAACGAAGGTAGTACATAAGTGCCAAGATGACATTGTAAAATAATGTACAAATACACAAAAGGTATATAATACGGTACATGATAAACATTAATACCTACACAAAATACTAATAAGATCAGCATCGGATGACAAAATAAAACACCATTATCATAGTCTTCAGGCGAGATTTTCTTATCTTATGGGTCCACTCGGCTCAATAGGGTTCACTAGCCTTATTTGTGTCTTACTAGCATTACTCTCATGTGATATGCATAAAACTAAGGATCGAATAATTTAGCTTCACACAAACGTGAAAGACGACTTCCTACTTAACTTTGCCATGCAGAACAATAGAAGCTACGAATTTTGGCCACGTTGAATCGAATATACGAACCACTAAATTTGTTGCCATCGAGGTAGGTTCTTAAGGAAGTTACCGCCCCCTTAGCATGAGACCATGTCAACCAAGACATTATCCATCATTACCTGCCTTATTAGTTTCATGATCAAGTCCTGCTAAGACGGTATCTAGAGGTCGCATACCTTCCTTCTTTTGGGACTTACTCTCATACATTTCAAACTACAAATTAGGCAAGACGCATGAATCAAACCTTCACCTACCAATTCATGTTTTCTCAAAATCTTTATATTTATTTCTATCAAAGGTTGAAGTGTTATTACTTCCTAACTTTCTCACTGTATGATTTTGTTACTTCTAAGATTTACTAACTTATCAAGTTATATCCCTTAGGTAAGAATACACATTGATATCATTAGGGTTTAACTTTCAACCAAGCTGATTTAATCTAGAGTCTTACTCTATTATCCATGGTCGATTAAGCGATCGACTTCCTCAAGAGGACAAATACATTCTTACAACTGACTAGGGTTTCGTATACCACACTTACATTCAATGAGTCTCCAAGTGTTTCCGTTAGTTATATTAGACAACACTTGCAAATCTTTAAATCATATAATACGATAAACATCCAAACATCGACTAGGGTTTGGTTCGGGTTTATACCACTTCATCACAATTCACATGCCAATAGATTTCAAGCAGTGGAACATGGCATGTATACATGATATAACATTATTCATACTAGTACACAACTCCATCATTGCACAAGGAGATCAACAATTGAAAGTATGAAGGAAATAAGGGTTGTAATCGATTTAATCAAGGGAGAAATCAATTGTTGGGTCTATGTTGTCAAAAAAACTCCAAAGAAACAAGGTTTCCAATCGATTAAATCAAGGGACTAATCGATTGCTCGATACATTTTGTAAAAAAAATTTAAGAATTTTCGGGTGCCAATCGATTCTCAAGAGATCAATCATTTTCTTATGTGTAATTTTCCAGAAATCCATCCCTTATAACTGACTGCCTCGAACAATCAATGGATTGTAGCCATCAAATTCATCCAAAACCTCAAACATACCCATATTTCCCGCAAACAAACACACGATTAATCACTCATAACATTATCTAACATATTCAAACAGACCACACCACATCCAAACACCATATGCATGTCACAATTCAACAAAATTCCAAGCATTTCAATCATTTCATCAAACAAGTAAGAAACATGATAGTTAATATAAATCCCACATGCATTATTGCCTAGAGTTTCTACCTCGTGTGTTATATGCTAAATATTAAACCACCTTAGGATAGAAAAATCTAAGACTTGAATGAAAGAATGAGAAGAAGATGATTATGAACAGTTTTACAAATTCAACCTCCTCCAATAACTCTCAAGGCTTGAGCATGCAAGAAGAATTTGGCTTGGTGAAAACCTCTCCCTTTTTTTTCCTCTCACGTCTCACCCTCTACTTCTAGGACAAGGTTTTGATTTCAATTAGAGTGGAGAGATAATTAAATGGAGAAAATGAGAGTTTCTCTCACAATTTGACTTTTATGCACTCTCATGTATTTGACCATTTTTCTTTTTCTCATTGTCCAATATCACTAATGCATGCCACTCACTCCAATTATCATTAATCTAAATGCATTTCCACTTAATTTACCAATTAGTGGGTGATACACATGCTTCGATAAATAGGTTATTACATCCTCCCCCCATAAATGAAAATTTGGCCTCAAATTTAAAACTTACCTGAATAGGTGAGGGTATGATTCTCGCATCTCGGACTCCAACTCCTAAGTTACTTTGCCAGGGTGTGATTCACCCGAGAGGTATTTCCTTCCTCCTTAACTCCTTAATCTCATAATCTACATTTCGGCTCGGTTCAGGTTTGAAGGATATGTATGCTTCTACTTCAATATTATTCGGAATGATATGTTAAAAGAAATAGAGACAAATTTTCAGAGTTGTGATACGTGGAAACATCATGAATACCAGATAGTGGAGGCCACAACGCTAACTAGTATTCCATTTCACCTACCCATCTTATGATCTGATACGATCCAACATCTTTGAGGCTTAGCTTCCTTGACTTGAAAGGTCCCTTTAGTTTTAACTTTAGGGTGACCTTTAAGAATAGGTGATCCCCCTCTCTTAAATCCAACGACTTTCTTCGTCGGTCCGCTTAGCTTTTCTAGCACTCTTGGGCTTTATTTATCTTGTTACGAATCATCTTTATCTTTTCCGTGGTTTCTTGGATGACTTTCGTTCCAAGAATCCCTTGATCGCTAACTTCCACCCAACACAACGACGTCCTACATCTTCTTCCATACAAGGCTTCAAAGGGAGCCATCCCGATGCTTGCATGGTAACTATTGTTGTAGCCAAACTCAACCAATGGTAAGTGATCCTCCTAACTCCCCCAACTTTCTAACACATAGGTCCGCAACAAATCTTCCAAGGTTTGAATCGTCATCTCGGTTTAACCATCCCATTGAGGAAGATTCGATGTGCTGAGGTTCAAATTCATCCCCATAGCATGATGAAAAGCTTTCCAAAATCTTGAAATAAATTTCAGATCCCGATCGGAAACGATGCTAGAGGGAACAGTATGCAATCATACAATTTCCACAATGAACAATCTTGCAAGATGGATGACCTTGTATGTGATTTTCACGACCAGGAAATGGCCTGATTTTGTTAATCGGTCCACAATCACCCAAATCTAGTCTGACCACCGAGTGTGCGCGGTAATCCCATAATGAAGTCCATAGAAATACTTTCCCATTTCCATTTTGGAATTTCTAGCGATTGTAGCATACCACGTGGTCTTTGGTGCTCGATCTTTACCGCAAACACACCACACATCTAGCCTTTGATGTCGAAGAATCTTACAAGTTATTACTTCTACCTCAGACATCCCTCTTCGATGGTATTACAACCTCGTCAATATCTCTTAAACTCCTCATACATTTCATTTTCTTTACAATCGTCATTAAATGAGATAAAGAAAAATAATATTGTGTTAGTTGTTCTCCTCTACATCATTCATGTTCATTCTTAACGATTACTCTTTGATACATACTTAATCCTTAATGGTGGTGTTAGAAAATTAAAGTTGTTCGTTTATTTTATTTTATTTTAGAGTTAAAAAAATATTAAAGAGAAGTTGAACCTTCTCTCGCTAAGATTGTTCAAAGGGTTTAGAGTTTAAAAAATCTCTAATTAATTAAAAGTGTGGAAGTAAGTATCTAAGTCATATTTTATTAATTAATCATACAATTTCTTATTAAAATAAAATAATTGAATGTTTACTCATACAATGACTTATATTGAACTTAAATGTACACAGTACTTTGACAGCATGCAAAACCTTTTTTTTCAAATACGTATACTATTGCTTAACCAAAGTATTCACTTAGTGATTAAATGTCATTATCATAGCATCATTTTCAAATTTGAATAACAATTTGTCTTTTTTGAAATTCTGTTACACAATAGCTGGACATCATATAATACAACCAACCATGAAATTGCGCGTTAATAATAGAAAATAATCATATTACTATTATTAAGCATAGTAAAATAACACATCTTGACAAAACAAAAAACACATCTTTATAGTCTTATTTTTACTAAAGGTCATTTTCTATTATTCTGTGTTTGATAAAAATAGGTGGATCAATAAAAATGACTTTTATGGTCTTTTTTTTAATTACTAAAGGTCATTTTCTTGAGTCTTATGGTTAGTTTAATCTCAGTTTCTTAAGAAAATAGGTGGATCGATAAAAATAGACTTAAAAAGCTTTTCACATTATTTGGGAAAGAATTTTTACCTATATAAAAATTCCGAAATAATCCAGAATATCATGAAAAATACGTCATTTTCATCTATAACTATTAATCGAGACAAAAAATAATAATATGCGTCACTTTTCTTATCAATTGGGATGTTAAAATATATACAAATAATTATTTTTATCTCGGTTGTGATTATTACTTGAGAGGATAGAGATAATTTTTTTATTTTGGTTGAATAAAGGGTAGGAGGTATTTTTTTCACATCAATTGTAATGCTAGTCGATGTGAAATTGCTAGTATTTAAAAAAAAGATTGGTTTTACATATTTTTAGTTATAATTTATATATTATTAAAATATAACTAATGATAAACATATTCAGAGTGTCACAAAAACTACACATATTCATTTTTATAATAAATATCAAACATATTAAATAGTTCAACTAACAAGATAACAATCAACATACCATAAATCAGAATGATTCATAAAACTCAAGAAAACAAGTTGTCCAATATAAACCGACATCATATAAGTCTCCTTCAATGATTGATGTAAGTTGAATAAATGAGTATAAATTAGATGAAACGTAGGAATACTTACACTAATAACAAATTGTCATTCGGTAAATATTATTAATATGCTTCCATGAATCAACATATTGGCCGATACAATATTCAATATATGTTTCATCATATAATATTTAGACTCATTTCTTGATAGTTGTCGTTATCATCTGCAAATTAATTTTATATAATGAGTAATTATACACACAAAAACACAAATTGTTATAGATATAAGTGAATTTCATAACTAATACCACTTACTTTAGGCATAATAAACTTAGGTTTTTTATTTTTAATACCATGTAACAAATGGTGTCTCTCTATGGCTCAATAGGCTCGAAAAAATTAAATATTAATAAAAAATATTTTAAAATAAATTGTACATTATATATATATATATATATATATATATATATATATATATATATATATATATATATATATATATATATATATATATATATATATATATATATATATATATATATATATATATATATATATATATATATATATATATATATATATATATATATATATATATATATATATATATATATATAACGAAACCACACAAAATATAAATTTTCGTCATAATTATATCATTTATCTTTGAATTAATTCATGTGTCTATTGAGAATAACATAATTATGATATTCTCACTAGGATAGCTAATTATTAATTTCTAGTGATTATTTCATGAACATGAGAATAGTTAGTAATGAGTACAATTTTTTTTGTTAAATAAGAGAAAACAAAAATTCACATATACTCATACATGCAAAAATGATGCTAAGCAAAAAACGTTATTAAACTCATTTAACTGATTTTGTATATAGGTTTGTGTATCGTTTGATTGATGCCCTGATTATTGAATAAGGTAGGGGTCCAAAAATTCATACAAACTTATCTGTTTCTCTATAAAAATGATACATGTACCTAAATATTAAAACAAAAGTCAAATATTGAATTGAGACATGACATTAAAAACAATTGGGAAAAATAAATATAAATTGACATCACTTTAAATATTTTACTTACATGCACCAAAATGAAAGTACAAATAGGTTCAACCACTCAGTATCCCACACTAGATATGTAATTCACTTTGGTGAAAGATAAAAATTATCTACATTCTTTGGATAATGCTCTAAGAGTATTCTAACGGGATCTTTAAGATCCATGACCAAGCATGTCAATCTTTTTAATGCATCTAGTTGAGGAACTAACTTCTCATTCTTGTCCAGGGAGGATAAACAACTATATTTTGTGCTTGCACCCACAATTGTTTTCAAGAATAGTCTCCTGGATTTGTATTTTGTTGGAAATTAACCCCATCGATGTCAATTTTTGCATCGTAGAAACAACAAAAATACAACACATTATTTTAAAACTACAACAACAACAACACATATCATATAATTTTAAAC
The DNA here is from genome assembly GCF_024323335.1 of Lathyrus oleraceus. Taxonomy (NCBI): domain Eukaryota; kingdom Viridiplantae; phylum Streptophyta; class Magnoliopsida; order Fabales; family Fabaceae; genus Lathyrus; species Lathyrus oleraceus. The sequence continues at coordinate 192,057,666 of NC_066579.1, read as the reverse complement.
ATGCAAACGAAATGAAAATTTTAAAATTAAAATAATACATTTTGCAATCACAGACTATTATACTCTCTCTCTCTCTCTCTCTCTCTCTCTCTCTCTCTCCTTATCTAAATATTGTCTAACCCTCTGAACAAGCAGCCATTTCATATATTTGTAGCGCAAATCTTCATTCCTTGAAGATGATTTGAAGAATCATCTGAGGTTGATGTCTTATCTAATAACACAAACACACCCACCATACTCATTTGTTTCAATAACTTATACAAATATATCATAGCATGTTTGTGGAACAAAAGCACATTCACCGTTCTTTTCAACTAACGGGTTCTACAATACAAATAAAAATTCATTATCAAAATGAAGTAATCTATAATTAATATTCTTGACAAAAGAATATACTTACAATCTTCTCAACAACTAAGCGTGTAACCTCTTATGTGTACTCTTCTCATGTCCTTTGTTGGGATCTCATCCATTACTCATGGTGTGGTGGTGGAGATGGAATGCAATCAAATGAAGTATCTCTCAACTCTTCTTGTCTTTGATTTCTTGTTGAAGCCATCATTATCTCCTTAAATTTTTCATACACTCCACGAGAAAATATATGTGAATATGTATTTTTAGCCTTATTTTCCTTTACCTTTTGACTCTTATCATATTATAAACATAGTAAACAAATTTATTTTTTTGGGATGTATCATAAAAGGAAGTCTAAGGGTTGATTCAAAATAGGGAAATGCCATTGTCTATTGCATACCGAAGAAAGTATGAACATTGACACATTTGAGTTATTACCTTTCAAAGGCACCCTAGTTGACTTCTCCGGGGAGCAAGTTCAGGTATTAGGACACTTGCCTATCATGACCATTTTTGGAAGTGGAAGAAACGCAAAAGGCATCAGAGTAAGATACCAAATAGTGAATGCATCATCACCCTACAACATTATCATCGGGAGGTCGATGTTCAATGCTCTGAAAGTTGTGTTATCCACTATTTACCTAACCATGAAATATCCCTTGGAAGATGGACATGTAGGAATAGTCAAAGGTGACTAGGGCATAGCTAGGAAGTGCTATAAAGATAGATTGAAGTTAAAAAATAAGATTCATCAGGAGCAGCCTATTTTTGAAGATTCCTTGAAGGTGAACCTTGTAAACCTCTATCCTAGAGAAGATCCTGCAGGTGATAGCTTGACCCCAATCCAAGAGTTAAAAAAGGTACAAACTAGGGCTAAGGAGTTTCAATTTACACAAATAATCTCGGAGCTATCATAGGAGGAGGAGGCATAAATCATCAGGGTACTAAAAGACAATGTCGACCTATTAGCATGGAAGTCATCAGACATGACCGGGATTGATCCAAGTGTCGTGTGCCATCAACTTTCATTAAACCCAACATCAAAATCTGTTATGCAGATAAAGTGAAAGAATGTGGAAGCGAAAATGAAAGCAATCACCAAAGAGGTCGGAAAACTGTTGAAGGTCGGATTCATGCAAGAGATAAAATATCCCACATGGCTATCCAACATGGTCATGGTGATAAAGAAATCAGGAAAATGGTATGTGCGTGGATTTCACCGATCTCAACAAAGCATGTCCGAAGGATCCGTATTTGTTACCACATATTGATAGGTTGATCGATGTCGCTTCAGGTTTCCATCTACTCAGCTTCATGAACTCTTACTCAAGTTACAATCAGATACGGATGAGCCCGACCAAACCAGCTAAAATGGTATTCATGATAGACATAAACAACGATTACTATAAAGTCATGCCATTTGGGCTAAAAACTGTTATGGCTACATATTAGAGGTTAATGGACATAGTTTTTTCATCACAGATAGGAAGAAACCTTGAAGTATACATGGATGACATGCTAGTCAAGACGCAAGAGGAAGGAAGGCACGTGGATGGTCTAAATCATGATAAGTGTACTTTTGGGGTACAGGTCGGAAAGTTCCTCAGCTTCATGCTGATGCATCGGGGAATAGAAGCCAACCATGATAAGTGTCAGGTTATCATTGACATGAGAAGCCCAACATCCATAAAAGAAGTCCAACAACTAACGGGGAGGCTAGCTGCCTTATCCATATATCTATCTTGTGCAGGTGATAAATCAATTCATTTCTTTACAGCTATCAAGAAGTCATCCAAATCTATATGGATTGGATAATGCAAAAAGGTGTTTGTGGAATTGAAGCAATTCTTGTCTTCCCCACCAATCTTGGTCAGACCTAAAGAGAATTCAACTCCCATCTTATATTTGGTAGTATCAGAGAAGGAAATCAGCTCAGTGTTAGTTCAAGATAACGACGGTGAAGAAAGGTCGGTCTACTTTGTTGGCAAGGTTCTAAAAGGAGTCGATATTAGTTTTCATAAGATTGAATGGCTAGCTTTGGCAATGGTAGTGACCGTCAGGAAACTCAAGCAATACTTCCAGGGACACCCTATAATAGTCAAGATAAATTATCGTGTAAAAAGGATCTTGAAGAAGCCACATCTAGCAGGAAGAATGATGGCATGGGAGATAGAACTATCAGAATACGATATCACGTACTCACCTAGAACAAGCATAAAGTAACAAGTGTTGGCATATTTCCTAATCGAATTGAGTGCACCAATCCTGGAGGAATTGTTAGAACAGTGGATCTTGTAGGTGGACGGATCATCTAACATAAAGGGTAATGGGGAAGGGATAGTGTTGGAAGGACCAGGAGAATTGATACTAGAACAATCTCTTTGTTTCAGCTTTCAAAAAAACAACAATCAAGAAGAATATGAAGCAGTAATAGCCGGTTTAAAGCTAGCTAAGTAAGTTGGGGTTTCTCATTTAATGGTCAAAACAGACTCTCAACTGATAGCTAGTCAAATCAAGGGAGACTTTCAGATAAAGGATGCATTATTGCTCAAGCATCTACAACGAGTCCTACAACTAGCTAAATGTTTTACAAAATTTTAGGTGACACATATTCCTCGAGAGGAAAATACTAGAGCTAATAGGTTAGCTCGATTAGCTAGCATTAAGGGGTCGAGGCTAAACAAAACAGTAATTCAAGAAACTTTAGAAGCACCAACCACGGAGGTCGAGGAAGTGATGGTATTGGAAAATGCGAAGATTTGGATGACACCTATAATATAATAGTTACCCATGATTAGCTACCAGATGAAGAGACCGCGGTGCGACACGTCAAAAGGATATCCTCCTGATACCTCATGATAAATGATTAGTTGTACAAGATGGATAGATCTTCCCCAATGCTGAGATGTGTTAACGAAGAAGATGTAGGTCCCATAATGAAGGAAGTACATGAAGGAATATGCGGAAGCCATATTAGAAGAAGAGCTATGTCTGGAAAAATACTCAGGGTCGGGTACTATTGGCCGTGTATATTGCAAGACTATGCATGCTTTGTAAACTGTTGTGAAAAACGCCAAGTTTATGCCCCCTTTTTCATTCACCAGTAGAATTATTGCACTCGATAATATCTCTCTGGCCTTTCTATTAGAGGGGAGTATATATCCTCAGCCCTTTTCCTTTAGATGTTGGGCAGTTAAAGTTTCTCATAGTGGCAGTGGACTATTTCACCAAATGGGTGGAGGCTGAGGCTATATCTCAAATATCAGCAGAACGGGTAAGATGTTCTTATTGGAAAAACATCATATACCGTTTTGTATTACCAAGAATCATTGAATATGGTAACAACGCGTAATTTGCAAGCTCAGTCGTTATAGAATCTTATAGGCACCTCGACATTCATAACCGATTTGTGCCAGTTGAACATCCTCAAGCTAACAACCACGAAGAGGCGACAAATAGAATTATCCTGTCACGTATGAAGAAGAAGTTGGATGAATAAAAGGGGATTTGGGACGAGTACTTACACGAGATCCTATGGTCCTATCACACTACTCCTCATTCAACCACTAAGGAAACACCTTTAGAATGGTGTATGGAGCTGACACGATGATACCGGTATATGTCACTTCTCCGACTTGACATCGTTTGAATTTTGAAAGTAACCATAATATGGAAGGGCTGGAGAACTCGGCCGATTTCATATAAGAGATCAGAAGAATGGCTCATGTGAGGGAATGCATAAAAAATCAAATGATGGCTAAAAGGTTCGACACTAGAGTCCAACCAAGATGTTTTCATAAAGGCGGTTTGATTCTAAAGAAGATTACAGACATACAAAAGAAGGGAAAACTCTACCCATATTGAGAAGGGTCTTATCGGATCAAGCATAAACTGAACAATGGAACTTACAAGCTAGAGAACTTAGAAGGAGTAGAAATGCCAAGGGCCTGAAATGTTTTCAACCTTAGATTTTATTAGAGTTAAACATTATTTAATAACATTATTTAAATAAAAATTAAAGGTAACACTCTTTTCCCTTGAAATGGCAAGGGTTTTTAATGAGGCACCCTTAGTTCATATGGTTGTTTGTCACTTTTATAGAAGAACTAAAACCAACCCAGTAGGTGATGAAAACATCTGACCTATGAAACCAGCTAAGTAAAAAATAAACCTACGGCCGAGTTAAATTCAATAAAACCTTTGACCTCTAAAATCAGCTAAGTAAACATTAAACCTATGGTTGAGTTAAGTACAATAAAACCTCTGACCTATGAAATCGACTAAGTAAACACTAAACCTCTGGCCGAGTTAAGTTCAAAGAAAACCTATGACCTATGAAATCAGCTAAGTAAACACTAAACCTCTGGTCAGGTTAAGTTCAATAAAATCTCTTACCTAAGAAATTGGCTAAGTAAACATTAAACCTCTGGTTGGGTTAAGTTCAATAAAACCTCTGACCTATGAAATCGGCTAAGTAAACACTAAACCTCTTTCCGGGTTAAGTTCAATAAAACCTCTGACCTATGAAATTGGCTGAGTGAAGGACGAACTTCTGGAAAGGTCTTAAAACCTTTAGCTAAGTTGTTACTTAAAGTAGTTGGTCGAAATGAAATAACATTGTCATAAATCAAAAAAGCCCTTAAAGGGCTTAAACGCCAGACAGAAAGACAAAATATTGTTCAAAATATACAAAGGGCACATCACCATTGATGGCCAACAACAAACATAAACAAATTTGAACTTCATGATGCTCGTCTTCCTGAGCCTCAGGGGGTCGAATTGTTCAGCGACACATCCTTCAAACCCTCTATTTCAGGGGAAACTTTCTCCATGTCGACCAATTTCCCGTCGACCACAGTCTTGAAAAAATCCATCTTTGTCACGTCCAGGTCGGGCGTGATGCATAAAGCTTGAGCTTTAGCTCTCTCAAAAGCTTCATCATCGGTAGATAGGAAATCTACCTGGGCATCTTGAAAAGAATTTTTAAATTATCATTAAGAGACTGAGCTTGTGCTGCTTCTAGGGCCAAGTCGGCATTGGTCGATTCCAGCTCCGAGCACTTGGATTCAGCAATTTCCTTCTTCTTAGACGTTTCCAACAACTAGGACTTTGTCGTCTCTTTATGTTTATTCATCTATGAAAGTTGCTTGGTCAACTCCTCTACCTGGATAGTACGGGCCTTCAAATCATCCTTCAACTGGGTTATGTCTTTAGTAAGATGAATCTCGTTTTGTTCATGGGCATCGCCTACTTCGAATAGACTATGAGTCATGACTACACACCTCATCAAGTAGGCCCCGAGGTTTTGGGTCAATTGCTGAGTGCCTATTGACTTCACCTTCTCAACATCCTTATTTTGATTCAAATGATCATAAAAGTATCTCAAACCGTCAAATATTTTGGACAAAAACTTGAATTCAGGGGATGGGCTAGTTCGGTGACTGCTACTTGAATCCCGCATCAAGGTAGTGATTTTCAGGTCGTCCTGGATGAAATCATCACTCATCAGGGTCTTCATTTTCTTTGGAGAACCCAACTTAGAATCCCCAGAAGGGGAAACGAAAGTGGGTTAGGGCTCTGACGCAATGGGGGTTGCTTTGACAAAGTTCATCTTTTTTCTTTTGAGGGTCCGAGTTTGAATACCTGCCAGATCACTTTTAGAAGCATACTGATCCCCACGCCTCGCTCTAGCTTCATCCATCAACTTCTTTTGTTCGGAAAGCTTGAGTTTTGTCATGTTAGCTGAAATGAAAAGACCAAAGTAAAAATAAAAAAATATGAAGATTAATAAAGTTAATAAAAGGCAATAAAAAAGCACATATAAGCATTACCCAAGAAATTAGAAATTTGTTAATTGTCTTCAGCCATATGTAGTAAATTCTTAACTTTCACTACCTGGAAGGCATCCAAAATGGCCAAAGCCCAAATTTCCAGAGCGTTCAACTTGTCATAGTCGAAACCGAAGACCGATAATGGACTATCTGACCATTAAATCCGGAAATGATAGTTCCCGTACAACACATACATAATTTGGGGACATTTCTTCTCGCTCTTCGCTCGAAGGAATTTGTCCTTAAAACCCTTATAATTGGTGGTATAAGCTTGAAGGAAGCTCTTTCCCGGAATCCCGTTGAGGGAAACCCAACCTCCTTTTTCTGCTCTCTTCAACTCAAAGAACGAGAAAAACAATCATAAGGTAGGCGTTATGTCCAGTGCTTCATAAATGATTTCAAAATCCTTGATAAAACCCCAACCATTTGGGCGTAATTAAGAATGGGCTATATTTAAGGTTTTAAGGAGATCAAACTGAAACTCGGTAAACGGGATACGAATTTTAAAATCATATATTACCCCTGAATAGAAATAGAAGTACTCATCAGGCACTCCCTTGGGTGGAGTGATACATACCCTCTCACCAACCACAAAAGGTTCTAGTATAACATCTTCCTCATTCCTGGTGGAGGAGATTATGTTATTAGAATGAAGCCTCGAGATGTAGCTATTGTCAATCACAATATGACCGTAGCTTAGAACCTCTTTGTCTATCAAAGATCATGTTACCTCCATTAGAGTGTCCAAGAAACCTAAGGACGAAGACTCCGAGTCAATGTTACTAATTGATGAAGGGATTTCACCATAAACTTCTCTAATAATCCGGTCAAAATTTGTTCGACTCAAGTGACCCTCACACTCTCTCATGCAATCATTCCAAATTCTATTTCTATCATGGGCAATAAGGGGATATAACATTCTTATGAATGATTATAACCTCGTATTAAAGACATAATTAAAGTGGAAAAAGAGAGTGAAAAGGGGAAAGAAAATGATAGATAGGGCTTGAGATTGTAGAAAAATCGAGTGTTGGATAATGTAGAAGCTTATCCATAACACTTAAAAGGAAGATCACTAGCTTTGGTAAATAAGCAAAGTGAAAGAACAAATCCCTTTTATTTAAAGTAAGTTTGCAAAGGTCAAGAACTTGTACTAAAGTAGAGTAATGTTGACAAATGGGAGTTCCCATAAAAACCATCATGATGAGGAAAGAGAAATATTTGTCATCATTAAAATGATTGGCATCCAGTAACTAGCCGAATAAGAGGTCGACTTAAGGAAGAAAGAATTCCAAGATTATCTTGTCTGAAAACTTCAATCCAATAGGACCTCGTGATCGGGGGGCTATGTATTGGTGTAAGCCCTAGAGGTCAATACTTTTGGTACTTGTATCGAATTGTTTATTAATAATAAAAGGCTTTTCTTTATTATGTTTGTTTGATAAAGTCCCTAGAATAGATAGTCCGTTTAATGTATCAAGTGTGACTTAATCATGAGATCACATTAAACATAAGGACACTATTCTTAAAGTATCCGTAGTCGAGCTTTATTGTGAAGTGGGATAACATTAAAGCATTAAGACTATTATGTATATAGACTGATGATCACATCTCATGGATCATGGATAAGGAGTTATCAAGTCTTAAACATAGGTATGAATATTAAGAGTAATATTTATACTGGATTGACCCGCTATGAGAATACTATATAGAATGTTATGCAAAGTGTCATAAGTTATTCTCATGGTGATAATGGTGTCTACCACCCTTCGACTTGAAACCACTATGGACCCTAGATGTAGAGTCGAGTGCCTTATTGCTGATCAAACATTGTCCGTAATTGGATGACCATAAAGACAGTTGATGGTTACTCCACGAAGCATGCTAAGGGACATGAGTGACCTAGATGGAATTTGCCCATCCTGCGTAACAGGATAAATGTCTATCGGCCCAATATTGAACTGGACAAGGATGACACGGTCTATGCCTTGTGTTCAATATAGACATAAGGGCAAAAGGGTAATTGTACACATAAGTATTATCACAGAAGGATTTGTCATATCACATGACATTTTCGTGTCTTGGATAGCAGTGATGTGTTGCTAGATACCGCTCACTGTTTATTATGTTAAATACATGATTTAATATAATTACCAATGTCGCGAAAACCTGTAGGGTCACACATAAAAGGTTGGATTGATGAGAGATAGAGTAACTAAGGAATACCGTAATGTACGGTGTCCTTAAGTGAATTGTAGAATATCGTAAAGGTACGGTGTACTTAAGCAGAATACGAAATATGGTAAGGTACCACGCGCTTAAGTGATTTTGGCATATTATAAGATATGGGTCACATACACTTGAGTGGGATTTTTAGCTTGCAGCCCACACAAGTGGTTCTATAAATAGAACCATTGTGTAGAAGCATTTGTGCAGTTGCAATTTCGTTTCTCTCTCTCTCTCTCTCTCTCTCTCTCTCACACACACACACACACACACACACACACACACTCAAAGCCTTATTCGTAGCAGCTAGCACTGAGATTAAAGGAATCTGTTCATGTGGACTGAGTAAAGGCATTGTCATTGTTCAACGTTCGTGATCGCTCCGTAGATCTGCATTAAAGGTTACAATCTCCATAAGAGGTAATGATTCTATCACTGATCATGCCCATTCGTAAGGATCATTAAAGGGGAAATTTTAAATTCCACTGCATTTTGGATCGCCCTTCTCCTTCACTATGTACATCCCAGAATTCCTTGAGGCCGAGCTTTTGAAAGCCGAGTATGAAAAGGTAAGTAGATTGGGTAACCATAGACTTACACAACTTGGAACCTGATTAGGGTTCACTTAGATATAACGCAAGAACGTCGGAGTCGGTCTCGTGATAACACTGATAGAAGAACAAGTCGGATCCGACTTCAGTGCTAGGAAACCATATGGACACTCACAAGGGATGGTTATGAAATGTCCCCATGATTACATGTGTTATAGACATTGATGGAAAGGGTGTTATCTGATAATTACAGAGAGCGGCAGACGTTATCCAGAGTCACCTTAATGAGGGATATGAAGAAGCATACTTTTAAGGATGATTGATGAATAAAGCAGTATAAAAGTAAATTTCCCCCATGAGGAAGAGGATGACAACTAATACCTCCTAACTAAATATGACGATTGTGATCTCTGATGGCTAAGCTTCATAGATATTTATCTAAATAGTGTTTAGCAAGAAATTTTTAAAACATGATCCAAAGAGGTGCAATCGTGAAGGAGAATCAATAATCGAAAGTACATGAGAATGAAAGAAATAAGACAAACAATAAAATAACTATATTGGGGTATTCCCCCTGAATCTATTAGGGGCATGAAACTACATTCTTCCCCTTTTTGATGTTTGACAAGCTTTCACTTGGAATTGAGTTGACTTTGAGCCAAAAGCAAAAATGCTTGTGCCCCCTTATAACATTGCATACAAACCCCAACATAAAATGCATAAAAAAATTATAGACTCATTATAATTTCTCCCTCTTTGACAACATCAAAAAGATATAGATGAAAATGCGTCTAAAAACCAAATAAACAACCACAAACAAATAATTTTATATGAACAAATTAGCTAAACCGCTAAAAAGAATATACAACAACATGGATCGGGTACAGAACATGAAGATGGACATGGAACATGCAACAAAATGCATATAGACATGTAACACCAACATTCAACAACAAACAATGAAGTATTCAAAACTTGTATGTAAAGGAATGCATTAAAAATCATAAATAATGCATAAACAAGTATAGAAATTCTCGAGTGCAGATAATTACCAATACACATTTAAAAGGACTTAAATGAAAATTAGAACAATCATAAACATATTCTAGAGATAAATGAGTCAGGTAAGGAGGAAATAAGCAAACTAATGCACAACTCTAGAACAAAGACATAAAATGGTATAAACTGGATACAAGAGTTATAGAGGCATACCAATGTAGTTAGTAAAATCTATGATTTGGTACAAAATAGTGTTAGTGAAAACAAAGTATATAGAAAATGAAACTAAACAAAATCCTAATTCTATTTAAGGCATTCAGAGTCTAAGACTCACAAATCCCTACAAATATTGTGAAAGGGATCCGATGATAATGGTTTTGTAAAAATGTCAGCAAGTTGAGTTGTAGTGTAAACGTATTCAAAAACAAAATCCTTTTTTTCCACATGATCTCTAAGAAAATATTGTTGGATCTCAATGCGCCTGGTCTATGAATGAAGTACCAAATTCTTAGTGAGGCTTATTTCACTAGTATTATCCCACTTAATCAGATTGCAGTCAAGTTTTAAATCATAATCTAGTAGTTATTGCTTTAGCCATAAGACTTGTGCAAAATAATTATCAGCAACTACAAATTTAGCCTTTGCGGTAGGAAGAGCAACACTATGCTGCTTCTTATTGTAGCAATAAACTAAATAGCTTCCAAATAAGTATCACATACTACTAGTGTTTTTCCTATCCGACTTTCACCCTGTGAAATTATAATCATAAAAACCTACTAAGTTATAAGCACTACCACTTAGGATACCGAAGACCATGATGGGAGGTTCCGTTAAGATGCTTCAAAATACGTTTTACGATCTTAAAGTGGTAATTCTTAGTTAATGTTTGATATCTAGCATACATGCCCATACTAACACATGATATTTGTCATACTTGAGGTTAAATAGAGTAAGGATATGATTATACCTCTAAACTTGGTTATGTAGAAATCCATTCCTCTTTCATCTTTGTCAATAAGCACATTTGAGGACATTGGTGTTTATATACTCTTCAAATATTTCATATCAAACTTCTTGAGAAGCTCTAAGAAGTATTTTGTTTGACTTATGAAAGTGCCTTCTTCAGCTTGCTTGATTTGCAATCCTAAGAAGTATGTCAGCTCTCCTATAAGTGACATATGAAATTCTCCCTACATCAAACTTGTAAATTCTCGACAAATATTCAATAGTAAACCCGAAAATAATATCATATACATATATTTAAACTAAGAGAATATGTTTTTCCTTATGTCTTATAAACAAAGTAGTTTCCAATTTCCTACGATTGAATATTTGTTTGATAAAAAAAAATCCACTCAATCGCACATACCAAGCTCTAGGAGCTTGATTGAGGCCATATATGGATATTTTCAATTTAAAAACATGACTAGGATTATCATGATTCTCAAAACCTGGGGTTTGTGAAACATACACCTCTTCGCATATATGTTCATTAAGAAAATCATATGTAATGTCCATTTGGTAAATCTTAAATTCCAGGTAGTAAGCGAATGACATAAGGACTCTAATATATTCTAGACTAACTAGAGGAGAATAAGTATCCTTATAGTCTTTCCTTCAACTTGACTATATCCTTTTTCCACTAATCTTACTTTATTTCTAGTAATTACACCATTTTCATCCATTTTGTTCCTAAATACTCATCTTGTGCCAATGACGGTTTTATCAACTAGACGTGGGACAAGGTCCTAAACATCGTTGCTTTTAAAGTAGATTAGTTCTTCTTGCATAACAAGTAATCATCCCTCGTCAAGTAAAGCGTCTGATATCGATTTAGGGCTAATATGAGAAATGAAAGTAGAGTACTTACAAAAATTATTAACCTGTGACCTAGTAGTTACACCTCTTTTGATGTCTCCCAGGATTTAATATAAGGAATGACCCTATGCAATTTCCCAATCTTGAGGTAGCTGGTTAAAGGTTTCTTGTTTTCCATCCTCATGTAAGCTTTCGTCTTTTTCTTCCGTAATGTCATCATCCTTTGTTGAAGGTGGAGGATCTTCGTTGTTGATCATCTTTTCTGTTATCAAACCTGAAACATCAAAACTAATACTCCTCCCTATATTTTGGGGTGGGGACTCATCAAAAGCAACATGAATGGACTCTTCTACATAAGCAGTTCTATGATTGTAAGCCCTATACGATTTACTCGTAGATAAGTACCCAAAGAATATCCCTTCATCGGATTTAACATCGAATTTACCAAGATTGTCCTTTTCGTTATTTAAAATAAAGCATTTGCAATCGAAAACCTGAAAATAAGAGATATTTGGTTTTCTACCCTTAAGTAACTCATAGGGTGTCTTCTCTAGGATGGATATAAGGACCACTATATTTAAGTAATGGCATGCGGTATTAATCCCATCCGCCAAAAAAGTACTCAGGTGGGCTCATCTCATTAATCATAGTTTGGGCCAATTCTTCTAAAACATGATTTTTATGCTCAACAACACCATTTTGTTTTGGACTTCTTAGACATTATAAATTATGAGAAATCGCATTTTCGGTGCAAAAGTTTTGAGATTTATGGTTAACAAATTCACCACCATGATCACTACGAAGAGTGATGATTTTTAAACTAAAAACATTTTGGACAAGCTTAGAAAAATCACCGAAAAACCTTAAAAGTTTCATCCTTATTGGCTAAAAATAACGTCCAAGTGAATCTATAGTAGTCATCAACAATCACAAATTCGTAATATTTTCCTCCTAAACATCTTGTCTACGAAGGGCCAAACAAGTCTAGATGGAGAAGCTCGAGAGGTTTTGATGTTGAAATAACCTTTTTCGATTTAAACAACACCCTCGTTTGCTTTTCCATTTGACAAGCATCAAACAATTTTTATTTTAAAATTTTCATTTTAGGAAGACAAACTACTAGATTCTTGGATGCTATTTTATTTAACAAGTTGAAATGCATGTGACTTAAGGGTTTATGCCATAACCAAGAATCTTCACTCTTGGCCAATAAACACTTAGTTCCATGCATTGACACATCCTCTAGATCATGCATATAGACATTATCAATCCTAGAAACCTTAAACAGAAGGTCCTTACTTGCCTTATGCTTAACACAACTAAGAGTATCAAAAACTATAGAATACCCTTTGTAACATAATTGGCTAATGCTAAGTGAGGTGTGTTTAAGCCCTTTGACTAAAAGCACATTCCCAATGGTAATTATGGAGGGATTTCCCATAATACCTTCACCAATAATTTTACCTTTCTTACTATCTCCATACATGACGTGACCGCTTTCCTTCTCATCAAACTTGATGAACATGGAAGCATCTTGCGTCATGTGTCTTAAACATTTGTTATCTAGAAACTATAATCTTTTCGCGGAGACAAGACTTTCCTGTGACAATCAAATAGGCAATTAAGGTGCCTAACTAGTGGGCCCTTTAGGGTTAGTTGAGACACACTTAGGAATCCATGTCATTTAACCATTGGGAACTTGAACGTTACTGTCATACGGTGAACTGACTTTGATGTGTTTTTTTTTATCGCAATGTCGCGGTTAGCAAGAGTCGCCACCGACTTTTCTTTTATCCAATAAGGAAAGGTGGAAAAGAACAGGAAAGACCTTAATTTAGATTCTTAGGTTCGGGAGGTACATTATACAAAGGGAAGGTGTTAGCACCCTTTGTATCCATGGTTATCCAGGGGCTCTTAATTGCTCAATCATTTATGTTTTTTCTAGTTGAAAAAGTGTTGGAGAAATGTGCAGAAAATGTTTTGAAAAGGAGAATTTAACTTTGTAATGATTCTTGTAGGAATGTATACAAAGTGGTTATCTCATTTAGTTTTGAAAATAGTTTAGAAAAATATAACTCGGCAATGATTCTAGTAAGAATGTACGCCAAGTGGTGATTTTCTAAAAGAGGTTTTGAAAGGTGTGAGGTGCTGAAAGTATTTTAGGTTATGGATAAGCAATTAAAAGGCATACCTACCCAAGGTCTTTACGGGCATTTCCTATCCTTATGAGGGTAAAACTGTCCTTACTATTGAGAAGTAAGTGGTTTTATCCTTTGGATGTGAAAGGGACATCGTAGGGTCATCGATTGGTCATTGAAGGCAACAGTTGTGAGGATACCTTAGCATTCGAAGGGACTATCATCATTTAACCGTAGGCTACACCGAAGGGTCCTCGAGGGACAAAGGCAACATTCGAGGGACTAAGATGATTTAACCGAAGGGTCTTTGCTAAGTGCATCCCCACATTCGCGGGACATGACCGTAATACCATAATCGTAGGGTAACAAAGAGAGGTCCGAGATCACTTATTTAAAGGCAAAGTTTTACAATTAATTAGGTAGCCGTAATCAAGTAGGTAATTAGGTCCACATTAAAATTAATACATTAAGACCAATTAAGCCATTAGGGTGGATCTTCGCCATAAAATCAATACATTAAAATCCATTGAGTAATTCAGGGTGAATCTCCATAAGGGTACCCCACAAATAAAGTGGGATACCTAACAAGCAATCCTTTCCTGGGGGTATATGAACCTTTACAAAACTCAACAAAACATGTCAGAACACCAAATCAGGGTGCAATCGAGGATTACACCACAAGGGAAAAAAAAAGATCACAACAGTAAATAAGGTCGGATAAATGATGCATGATAAAACATGAGTGAAAAATCAGAGTAGAAAAGTCAGCTACTGTCACGTTCGCTCCTGCCTCGCCTAGCGAAGGCTTAGCGAATACTCGCTGCATGCTCGCTTAGCGATGTGCTAGCGAGCGGCTGCGGATTCTGGTTTTGATATCAGTACACTTTCAGCCAATTTTATGCCTTATGGCCTTCATTACCGCAATTATATGGTTAATCATTTAAGGTATTCAGGTACATACTAAAGTTCACATGCCAAACTTAAGCTATTTTCATAAATCTAATCATAAAGCCATATGCAAATTAAGAACATAAGGTAGTAATAGCGACGTAAACCTGTTGGCAGCTGAATTGCGACTTCGAATCGGCAAATCGGACTGAATTGGGCAGAGGTGGACCTTGGTGCCGCCGAGCTCCTTCAGGGTTTGTCTCCCGTGAGTGTTAGGGTTTGCTTGCTAGGGATCTCCTTTCTCCCTTTTTCTCCCTTTTCGTGACTGAAACTTGGCTATTTATAGTGATTGTGATGACCTAATGGGCTCAGAATGAAGCCCGAAAGTTCTGATATATCACAAGCTTCACTAGGCGAAGGATTTGCTCGCCTAGCGAGCAAGCTAGTTTGGGCCTTTTTTCTGGATCGGGTGCTTCGCTGGGCAAGTTGCATAACGAAGGGTTCGCTAGGCGAAGGAATTGCTCGCCTAGCGAGCAAGCTAGTTTGGGCCTTTTTCTGGAGTGGGTCTGTTGTGAGCTGGGCCTTTTGTTCCTTTAAGATCAGTGCCTTGCAGAATAAGTCGGAGTGTCTTGAAAAATGCCTCGTAATATCAACGGGCAAATTTTGGGGTATGACAGCTGCCCCTGTTTAATATTCTTGAACCGAGAGAGTTAGGATGGTATGTACACCATTCGTGGTCTGAAGGTGGAAGAATATTAAACACTAGAATGCCCCCAAAATTTGCACTTGTTCGTCAGAAGTTATTCCTGATGGAGATGGGCTTAAAGATGCCATCCGGGAAGTTCGATGATGGAAACTTCAGAGTGCGTCGTACATTAGACAATATCTGAAGCCATGGATATCATACCGGGTCATACGCTAGACCGTATAGTGAGTTATCCATTAGGCTGTTGACTTCGCTGGGGAGTCAGGGTGTGCTATACGCTGCTGGGGATAAGGGATCAGAATGAATCATATGCTAGACCGCATCTGAATCCTAGAGTGAGTTGTTCATTGGGCGGATGACTTTGCTGGGGATGAAAAATCAGAATGAATCGTACGCTAGATCGTATCTGAGTTGCAGAATGAGCCGTACGTTAGGCTGTATCTGACGAAGGTGGAATTAGAATGGATCGTACGCTAGATCGCATCTGAGTTGAAGGTTCAAATGGGTCGTACGTTAGACCGTATTGGAGTTGCAGAATGAGCCGTACGTTAGGCTGTATCTGAAGGATAAAGTAGTCGTACGCTAGATTACACCCCGGAATGTACCGTACGCTAGGCAGCATCTGAGGATTTGAAGGTCCAAATGGGTCGTACGTTAGACCGTATTGGAGTTGCAGAATGAGTCGTACGTTAGGCTGTATCTGAAGGATAAAGTAGTCGTACGCTAGACTACACCCCGGAATGTACCGTATGCTAGGCAGCATCTGAGGATTTGAAGGTCCAAATGGGTCGTACGTTAGACCGTATTGGAGTTGCTGAAAGTCAGAATGGATCGTACGTTAGATCGTATCCGAGTTGAAGGAGTCATATGTTGGGCTGAATCAGAATGAACCGTTCGTTAGGCTGTATCTGATAATATTTGTTGTATTTCACATGGATTATATCCGAGAGCCGTATTCGAACCTTGAATGTGATCAGGAGAATAATTAACCTGAAAGATCAAGTTAGTTTCATGCAATGTCATGGTGCATGAGATGTTTTATGCCTGCGAACATGGTATGCATGTGCATGCTATGAAACGATGTAATGTATATGATGCAGAATGAAATAAATATGAACATTGTATGCAGGTATGCGATGTGAAATGACGTAATGAATGCACTATGCGTCTGAAACGTTCTTCCAGGGGACTCTACTGGGGAAATAAATCTAGTCTTCTGGTCGGAGATATTTGTATTGATGACCCTGTCTCAGCTGGGAGTATTTGATTTCTGTCTGATGGTAGAAACATTCGATAGAGCCTGGCTGGGGGATAGAAGAGATGACCAATTTGTCTAGTGATGCCAATTCCGGCTTAGCCGGGGAATAGAATTGGCAACGGATTTATTGGAAAGCATGGTTAGACCTTCTCCTCGATCCTGAAGTCGTATAGTAATTGCTATTACTATTCTAGGCATGCAATTTTTTGTAAACATTGATCATATTCAAATGCATAAATCAATTCAAAGTAAATCAATGGACGTTTACGCAAACAAAACAGAAAAAGTGAAAACAAAAGCATCTTTTTTTTTTTTTTTGGAGATAAAATTGTATTGATTTTGAAAGAGGGCCCATAAACAGGAAATTTGTATACAAGGAGACAGAAATCCTAGTAAGAGGAAATTGTCAGGCAAATAAAGAGAAAGCTATGCAGAAAAAGTCCTATCGATTCTAATTCCACTACTGTCATTATGTCTTCAAGCATCTCATCTCCTGCTGTCGGATAGAAGTGATTGGCTTGTTCAGTCCCTTGAACTTGGTTGAAGCTGACAGAGAACGGGGCATAGTCATACGCTTTAATCCCTAATTTTTGCCTGGACCTCCTTTTCAGGTTTTCAGTCCACCAGGATACCCCTTTTTGCCCAAGCCGCCTTTTCAGGTTTTCGACTTGCCGGGTGTACATTTTTATATGTTTATCCCTAATTTTTGCCCGAACCTTTTTGGTTCGCCGGGATGCCCTTACTTTTGCCTAGGTACGTCGACCTAGCGGGTCTCTTTTATGCGTAGTATTTTTTGACTATGTCTGTGTTCACGGGATGCGGGAAGTCTTCGCCGTCCATTGTAGCAAGTATCATGGCTCCACCAGAGAATACTTTCTTAACTACAAATGGCCCTTCGTATGTGGGAGTCCATTTGCCTCTGGGATCACCTTGTGGTAGAATGATACTCTTGATTACCAAGTTACCAGCCTGATATACCTTTGGCTTAACCTTCTTATTGAAAGCTTTGATCATCCGTTTCTGGTACATTTGACCATGACAAACAGCTGCCAACCTCTTCTCATCAATCAAATTTATCTGGTCGAGTCGAGTCTGAATCCATTCATCTTCATCTAAGCCTGCCTCTTTCATGATTCTTAGAGAGGGAATCTGAACTTCCACTGGTGAAACGGCTTCCATTCCGTAGACTAAAGAGAACGGAGTGGCCCCTGTCGAAGTGCGCACTAAAGTGCGATAACCATGGAGAGCGAATGGTAACATCTCATGCCAGTCTTTGTACGTCACTGTCATCTTTTGTATGATCTTCTTGATATTTTTATTAGCAGCCTCCACGGCGCCGTTTATCTTTGGCCGGTACGGAGAGGAGTTATGGTGTTTTATCTTGAACTGCGTGCAGAGTTCAGTAATCATCTTGTTGTTCAAATTAGTGCCATTGTCAGTGATAACTCTTTCGGGAATGCCGTATCGACAAATGAGATTATTCTTGATGAATCGTGCCACCACATTCTTGGTGACAGAATCAAATGAGGCGGCCTCTACCCACTTTGTAAAGTAATCAATAGCAACCAGAATGAAACGATGTCCGTTGGAAGCAGTAGGTTTAATCTCTCCAATCATATCAATGCCCCACATTGCAAAAGGCCAAGGGGCTGTCAGCACGTTTAATGGAGCAGGAGGCACATGTACTTTGTCCGCATAGATCTGGCACTTGTGACAAGTTCTGGAGTGATGGTGGCAATCAGCTTCCATGGTAGACCAATAATACCCTGATCTCAGAATCTTCTTGGCCATTGTATGTCCGCTAGAATGAGTCCCAAAAATACCGTCATGCATGTCTTCCATAATCTTTTCTGCTTCCTTTTTATCCACACAGCGAAGCAGAGTCGAATCATGATTACGTTTGTATAATACTCCATTACTCAAAAAGAATTTAGCGGAGAACTTCCTCAGGAATTTTCTGTCATTGATGGACGCCCCTTCAGGGTATTCCTGAGTTTCTAAATATCTTTTTACTTCGTGGAACCAAGGTTTCTCCTCTACTCCCTCAGTATCAAGTTCATAACAGTATGCTGGTTCATCTAATCGTTCAATAGCGATCCTGGGAGCTTCATTGTCCCATCTGACTCTGAACATAGATGACATGGTAGCCAATGCGTCTGCCAACTGATTTTCTTCCCGTGGAATATGTTCAAATGTAATCTCTTCAAAGTATGGGATTAATGTCATCACCCGCTCTCGATAAGGGACGAGATTCGGATGTTTAGTGTCCCATTCTCCTTTGATCTGACTGATTACCAAAGCTGAATCTCCGTACACACTCAAAAACTTGATTCGCAGGTCTATAGCAGCCTTGAGTCCCAAAATACATGCTTCATACTCAGCCATATTATTGGTACAATGAAAACATAGTCTAGCAGTGAAAGGTGTATGGTAACCCCTGGGAGAAATGATTACAACACCAACACCGTTGCCCAATGCATTAGAAGATCCATCAAACACCATAGTCCATCGGGATCTCGGTTCGGGTCCTTCATTCGGTCCAGGTTTTTCATGATCAGTAACAAGCATGACATCCTCATCTGGGAACTCAAAATTCATAGAGTGGTAGTCGTCCACCGCTTGATGAGCCAAATGATCAGCTAGCACGCTTCCTTTGATTGCTTTCTGGGTAGTATACTGGATATCATATTTTGTTAAAATCATTTGCCATCTGGCTATCCTCCCGGAGAGAGCAGGTTTCTCAAATACGTATTTGATAGGATCCATCTTAGAAATCAACAAAGTGGTGTGACTCAACATATACTGTCTTAGTCGGCGAGCAGCCCAGGCCAAAGCACAGCAAGTTCTCTCGAGCAGTGAGTATTTTGTTTCACAGTCGGTAAACTTTTTGCTAAGGTAGTATATAGCGTGCTCTTTTCGACCAGACTCGTCATGTTGCCCCAACACACACCCCATTGAACTTTCTAACACGGTCAAATACATGATTAGAGGTCTTCCTTCAACCGGTGGTATCAGAGTTGGAGGTTCCTGGAGATACTTCTTGATTTTATCAAAAGCCTCTTGACATTCATCATTCCATATCATCTCTTGATTTTTCCTCAGTAATTTGAAGATGGGTTTGCAGGTAGCGGTCAAATGGGAAATAAATCGGGCAATGTAATTCAACCGTCCCAAGAAACCTCTGACTTCTTTATCCGTACGAGGAACTGGCATTTCTTGAATAGCTCTCACCTTTGCCGGGTCAACCTCAATTCCTTTATCACTGACAATAAAGCCCAAGAGTTTACCGGATCTCACTCCAAAGGTGCATTTGTTCGGGTTCAATCTCAACTTGTATTTCTTCAACCTCTCAAACAGTTTGTATAAATGATCGAGATGTTCTTCTTCAGTATGAGATCTGGCTATCATGTCATCCACATATACTTCTATCTCATGATGGATCATATCATGGAACAAAACTACCATAGCACGCTGGTATGTTGCTCCTGCATTCTTCAAACCGAATGGCATTACTTTATAACAGAAAGTGCCCCATTGCGTCACAAACGTAGTTTTCTCCATGTCTTCAGGTGCCATCTTAATCTGGTTATAACCCGAGAATCCATCCATGAAGGAGAATACCTTGTGTTGAGCGGTGTTATCTACCAGAACATCGATGTGCGGAAGTGGAAAGTCATCTTTGGGACTTGCCTTATTCAAATCTCTGTAATCTACGCACATCCGTACCTTACCATCCTTCTTCGGCACTGGTACCACATTAGCAACCCATTGAGGATAAGAAGTAACGGCTAGAAAACCGGCATTGAATTGTTTCATAACCTCGGCTTTGATTTTCTCAGACATTTCAGGACGCATGCGGCGAGCCTTCTGCTTAACAGGACGACAATCTTCCTTCAGTGGCAGCCGATGCACCACTATATCAGTATCCAATCCGGGCATATCTTCATAAGACCAAGCGAAAATCTCTACATAGTCATGTAACATCTGAATCAATCTTTCTTTGACACCGTTTTCTAAACCTGCTCCTATTTTGACTTCTTTCTTGTCTACTTCAGTACCCAGATTTACAATTTCGATTGACCCTTCGTGCGGCTGTATAGTCCTTTCTTCTTGCAGTAACAGTCTGGTAAGCTCTCCAGGTACTTCACAATCTTCCTCACTTCCATCCTCGGCTTGGTAGATCGGATTTTCAAAGTCATAATGAACAGTAGCGGAATTATTATCAATAGGATCCAGAGTGGATACGGATCTGCAATTTGTGACGTGAGTGTGTGTAAGAAAGCATAGCTTGTTTGAAAGCTGACAGGAAAGATAAAGAGCGCAATATTTGAATGCGAAAAGTCCATTGATTTATTGAATATGAATATGCTTATGAAAATGACAAAACCCTTAACAAATTAGCTATTGTGCCCCGGGCATAGACACAATGCCTTAAGAAGTTAAATAAAAAAACTAAAATTTGCAACACTAAATAGACAATAACAATTACTCCTGACTAAAGGTAATCGGGATAGGGTCTTCAGCCTTCCAATTATTGAGTATGTCACCAATTGTTGGGAAAATCCAGCTATCCAGGTCGCAATCGCTATCAGCATCTTCTACAACATTGATTTGATCTTTGACCATCTTTTCAGAGTTAAATCCCAGACCAGATTTATCAGACTTGTAGGGTACGTTGATCAGTTGACCCCAACCAGTACGACCACCATTTTCGACCACAGCTTGAGCATCTTTCAGAGAGATCATGGCGGGGGGAGCTCGAACAACCTCGGGCCCAAGGGGAGTTGGCTTAAGGACAGGACTGGGCGGAGGAACCACTTCAAATGACTGAGACGGAGTCTCGAAGAATTCACCATCCATCTCAACGTATCTGAAGGTATGCACACTACTGACAATATACTCTTCTTCCCCACACACCGTGACGATCTTACCCTCTATTGGATATCTCAGCTTTTGATGGAGAGACGAAGCTACATCACTTGCCCCGTGAATCCAAGGGCGTCCCAGCAAGCAGGAATAGGAAGGACGAATGTTCATTACATGAAAGGTAGTATTGAAGACTTGAGGTCCTATCTTGATAGGGAGAACCACTTCACCATGGACAACACTCTTCGCACCATCGTAAGCACGTACCACAATGTCACTAGGCTTCAGTTCAATGCTCTTGCAGTCAAGTTTATCGAGCACGGCTTTCGGTAGCACATTCAACGAAGAGCCATTGTCGATCAACACATGAGACAAGGTGATCCCCTTACACTCAAGGGAGATATGCAGAGCTTTATTGTGATTCTTCGCTGCTGGTGTCAGGTCAGCGTTGGAAAAACCTAGGCCATCGTCAACAATCAGGCTAGCAACATAGTTTTCGAACTGATCGACGGAGGTCTCCTGAGGTACATGAGCAGTCTTCAAGAATTTTATCAAGGCATGGGCATGAGATTCAGAAGATAACAACAAGGATAACATCGAGATCTTAGACGGGGTATGCCCCAACTGTTCTACCACATCGAAATCACTCTTGCGGATGATCTTCAACACTTCTTTCATTTCTTGTTTGGCAACATCTTCAGTAGTAACTTCGACCGGTGTTTCTGACTGAGAAGGGTTGACTGGTTCCTTTCCTCGGTTTTCGGGAACTGGAGGTGAGATCTCTGGAGAGAAGATCCTTCCGCTTCGAGTAACTTTACTAGTCCCAACAATGTCATTAGGATTAGCAGAATTACCAACTTGCTTTACGCCCTGGATGTAAACATCACCTCCATAATTCCACGGAATGGCTTTGCTTGAGGAATACGGTACTGGGCCAGGTGCAGTAATGATTAGGGGAGCTACCTTAGGCTCAGCAGTAATCTTCACAGGTACTCTGCTAGCAGTAATCTTCACTGGAACTTTGGACCTTGCAATCACAGATACTTCTTCAACAATGTTTTCCACCTTAGGAATCCTTTCGAAGAGAATCGTACGATCATCTATCAGCTGTTGAATACCATATCTCAACTTCAAGCAATCACCGGGTCGGAGTATGCATAAATCGCAATTTTCAGCACAACCTGGAAATAAACCAGCTTGCAACAACTTCTTCTTGATGGCCAGGAGAGGAGATGCTAAGTCAGCTATATTAGAAATATGAGAGTTGTCATCCATAGCATTAACAACCTTGTCATGATTAGGCATAGGTGCAGTGATGACATTAGGAGTCTCCGGAGGCTCAAATTCAATTTCCCCAGCGTCGATCATATCCTGAATTTTGTTCTTCAACAACCAACAGTCGTTTGTATCATGCCCGGGGCTATCGGAGTGATATGCACACCTGGCATTGGGATCATAACGAGGCGAAGTAGTGTTGACATTTGCAGGAGGACCTCTGAGAGTAATTAAGTTTGCCTTTAGCATACTTTGCAGTGCTTGTGCTAAAGTCATATTGATCTTGGTAAACTGCCTTCTTGGTCTGTCTTGTCTGTGCTGGAAGTTTTGAGCTGGCGGGGCTGCAATTGTAACTGCTCCAATGGCATGGTCACTATCTTTCTTATTACGACTCCTTTGACCGTACACAGCATTTGATTCATTCTTCCCCTGATAGGACTTTTTGCTGCTTCCAGAGGTAGCCGCCTGTATCTTTCCACGTCGGATGCCGCTCTCCACCCGTTCACCTGTCAATATAAGCTCAGTGAAACCCGATGAAGAACTTCCCAGTAGATGGCTCTAGAACGGGCCCGTCAGTGTACCCATGAACATGTCTACTAATTCTCGATCAGTCATAGGGGGTTTGACTCTGCCAGCCAAATCTCTCCATTTTTGAGCATACTCTTTGAAGCTTTCTTTAGATCCCATAGTCATACTCTGCAACTGTAGCCGAGTAGGCGCTAGTTCAGAATTATACTGGTAGTGCTTGTAGAAAGTTGTCGCTAAATCAGTCCAGGTGCGGATGTCAGAGCTCTCGAGCTGATAATACCATTCCAACTGTGTGCCAGATAGACTCTCTTGGAAGAAATGGATCCATAGCTTCCTATCAGTGGTATGCGGCTGAATCTTTCTCACGTAAGCTCTCAGATGCATCTGAGGACAAGATGCACCATCGTACTTAGTGAAAGTGGGGATCTTGAATTTGCGAGGAATGACCACATCAGAGACTAGACCCAAGCTTTCAAAATCCAGACCGGGCGCTTTCTGACCCTCCATAGCTAGCATGCGTTCTTCCAGCAGTTTATACTTATCACCTTTTGGAGAGTACTGTTCCTTCTCATAATCTTCATCGTCGTCCTCAGAGTTGAAGAGATCAACATCCTCCTCTCCTGAATTATTTTCTGTCTCCTCTTCTTGCTCTTTCGGAAGTCTAATCTTGATTCCTGCAACCTGTCCTTTACGTCTCCTTCCCGGGTTAATGTAACTCACAAGTTTCGGGTCTTTCTTCTTCTCGAGCAAGAGAGCCTTCAGTTCTTCCTGCCCCTTGGATAAGCTCAACATCATCTCCTGGAATTGAGCATTCTGAGCCTGGAGATCCTTGACGGTTTGTTCGAGAGCCATTTTTCTGTTTAAGAGGCAGACCGTGAGAATATGGTCCTTTAGAATACCTGTTATGCGATGTATGTTATGCTATGCAATGTAGGAAATGTTTTCAAGGACTTTTGGAATTTAACTTTGCGTAAACCACCAAACAGAGAGAAGTTTTTATTAATAGTTTCTTTACAAGAAATAATAATAGAAATACAATGAAAGTTCAAGTCTCCCAAGGACGGCTTCTTTTCGGGCGAAGATATGCATTGAGTCTTCGTTCCTCATTAAGCTGGCTGGTGAGCTCTAGTGCCTTCTTCCTTTCTGCACTGAACTGAGCTTCAAAAGTATCTCTTTCCTCTCTCAACTGAGTCCAGGATCTCTTCAATTCCTCAACATCAGTAGGCATATCTGGATAAGGAATGATTTGAGAAGTACTTCCTTCAACCCCTGGTTCAACAATCAATGGTCCGACCGCAAGATACGGCATGACAAGTTCACGAGCTCTGGCGCGTACCCATCTGAGATAAGGCTCCATAGGAATAGAGTTTTTCTGTCCTAAAGTGCTTCTTTTCACCATGCCCCAAGCTCGTACAAACCTTTGACGGAGACCTTGAGAATCATTGTCATAGTCAAACACCGTACCTTGAATAATCATTTCATGTGGACCATCTCTTCGAGCACAACCAAACTGACGTAGGGCTAAAGCAGGATTATAAGTAATACCTCCTCTTATCCCCATGAGTGGTACATTAGGGAATTCTCCACAACGGTCGATGAGGATAACACTGTCTCTGAGATTAGAACACCAACGGATGTCTGAATGGGAGAGTGCCATTATCCTTTGGGACCACTTCAGATTTTGATCATTCTTTAGGACTGATTGCGGAAGGTGCGAAATAAACCACCTAGACAACAGAGGTACGCAGCACATGAGAGTCCCTTGCCTTTTCATAGTGCGAGTGTGAAGGGAATGCAAGATGTCTCCAAGCAAGGTAGGCATAGGGTTATGAGTGAGAAATATCTTAATAGCATTCATGTCTATGAATTGGTCTGGATTAGGGAATAACACCAAACCATAGACTAGTAATGCTAGGACATCTTCAAGAGCATGGACATTCATAACTTTTAGGAATTCTCGGGCCTTATTTACCAGAAATTTGGCAAGTAAACCCTTAACTCCACTTCTTGTTACCCAATTAATTTCGATGTCGGACTTTGTCATGTGTAGAGCTGCGGCAACTTCTTCAGACTTCAGAATCTTTTCTAAGCCACTGAAAGGTGTTTGATCAGGAATAGGGATCCCAAGCAACTTGGAGAATTCTTCTAATGTGGGTACCAACTGATAATCTGGGAAGGTGAAGCAATGATGTTTAGGATCGAAGAACTGGAATAGAACTCTCATCATATCTTCTCTGAAACCAGTGGTAACCAGATTGAGGAGGGAACCATGTCTCTTGATGAACTGAGCATGATCGGGAAGTTCTGACACTAAATCCTTCAGCTGAGGAGAGATTGCTACAAAATTGATCCGGATGGTCTTCCTGGAAGCCATAACCTGTCTAACAGAGCAAAGCTAAACTCCTAAGTCCTTGAAATGATTAGTATAATGCCGTGATGTTATGATGTTATGATGTTATGATGTTACGCAAATAATAAGCATAAACAAGTCACACAACAAACATTCCTAGGTTTTAAGGCTTGCATGTGTTCCAAAGGTAAGTACCCCCCCACTGAAGTTTGGTTGGTTTAACCTGTCCTAGAATAGTAACCGGGTTCTAGAAGGATCTCAAATCATTGACCTTTCCTTAAGTCCACTTCAGTGCAACACCAAGTGGTTGACCAAAGCTTCCCTAAAGTCCAATCTCAAAGAGTGTAGTATCGAGTATCAACCAACCCCAGTCGGAACCGAAGTCAGTTATCTCACTACTTTCTAACGGCTAGGATGAGTCAATTAGGGTTCTAAAGGTCTGGTTAATGCTTTGATGACACCACGCGAATGCCAAATTTTTCCTCAAGTAAACATGAGGAACATCAGGACATCCAAAGTGTCACATTAACCGTAGCCATCATTTTGACCATTCCAGTATACGCCGGATAGTCGCGATGATCTTTTGCTACTTACCTAAGGTACACTAGATTCGGGTGTAGGATCTCTCACTCAAGCATACCCTTAAAAGAAGGAACAATTTAAAAACATAAATGATTTTTTAAGGTGACCTCTCTTAGTTATTCCCCAGCAGAGTCGCCAGTTCTGTCATACGGTGAACTGACTTTGATGTGTTTTTTTTTTATCGCAATGTCGCGGTTAGCAAGAGTCGCCACCGACTTTTCTTTTATCCAATAAGGAAAGGTGGAAAAGAACAGGAAAGACCTTAATTTAGGTTCTTAGGTTCGGGAGGTACATTATACAAAGGGAAGGTGTTAGCACCCTTTGTATCCATGGTTATCCATGGGCTCTTAATTGCTCAATCATTTATGTTTTTTCTAGTTGAAAAAGTGTTGGAGAAATGTGCAGGAAATGTTTTGAAAAGGAGAATTTAACTTTGTAATGATTCTTGTAGGAATGTATACAAAGTGGTTATCTCATTTAGTTTTGAAAATAGTTTAGAAAAATATAACTCGGCAATGATTCTAGTAAGAATGTACGCCAAGTGGTGATTTTCTAAAAGAGGTTTTGAAAGGTGTGAGGTGCTGAAAGTATTTTAGGTTATGGATAAGCAATTAAGAGGCATACCTACCCAAGGTCTTTACGGGCATTTCCTATCCTTATGAGGGTAAAACTGTCCTTACTATTGAGAAGTAAGTGGTTTTATCCTTTGGATGTGAAAGGGACATCGTAGGGTCATCGATTGGTCATTGAAGGCAACAGTTGTGAGGATACCTTAGCATTCGAAGGGACTATCATCATTTAACTGTAGGCTACACCGAAGGGTCATCGAGGGACAAAGGCAACATTCGAGGGACTAAGATGATTTAACCGAAGGGTCTTTGCTAAGTGCATCCCCACATTCGCGGGACATGACCGTAATACCATAATCGTAGGGTAACAAAGAGAGGTCCGAGATCACTTATTTAAAGGCAAAGTTTTACAATTAATTAGGTAGCCGTAATCAAGTAGGTAATTAGGTCCACATTAAAATTAATACATTAAGACCAATTAAGCCATTAGGGTGGATCTTCGCCATAAAATCAATACATTAAAATCCATTGAGTAATTCAGGGTGAATCTCCATAAGGGTACCCCACAAATAAAGTGGGATACCTAACAAGCAATCCTTTCCTAGGGGTATATGAACCTTTACAAAACTCAACAAAACATGTCAGAACACCAAATCAGGGTGCAATCGAGGATTACACCACAAGGGAAAAAAAAGATCACAACAGTAAATAAGGTCGGATAAATGATGCATGATAAAACATGAGTGAAAAATCAGAGTAGAAAAGTCAGCTACTGTCACGTTCGCTCCTGCCTCGCCTAGCGAAGGCTTAGCGAATACTCGCTGCATGCTCGCTTAGCGATGTGCTAGCGAGCGGCTGCGGATTCTGGTTTTGATATCAGTACACTTTCAGCCAATTTTATGCCTTATGGCCTTCATTACCGCAATTATATGGTTAATCATTTAAGGTATTCAGGTACATACTAAAGTTCACATGCCAAACTTAAGCTATTTTCATAAATCTAATCATAAAGCCATATGCAAATTAAGAACATAAGGTAGTAATAGCGACGTAAACCTGTTGGCAGCTGAATTGCGACTTCGAATCGGCAAATCGGACTGAATTGGGCAGAGGTGGACCTTGGTGCCGCCGAGCTCCTTCAGGGTTTGTCTCCCGTGAGTGTTAGGGTTTGCTTGCTAGGGCTCTCCTTTCTCCCTTTTTCTCCCTTTTCGTGACTGAAACTTGGCTATTTATAGTGATTGTGATGACCTAATGGGCTCAGAATGAAGCCCGCAAATTCTGATATATCGCAAGCTTCGCTAGGCGAAGGATTTGCTCGCCTAGCGAGCAAGCTAGTTTGGGCCTTTTTTCTGGATCGGGTGCTTCGCTGGGCGAGTTGCATAACGAAGGGTTCGCTAGGCGAAGGAATTGCTCGCCTAGCGAGCAAGCTAGTTTGGGCCTTTTTCTGGAGTGGGTCTGTTGTGAGCTGGGCCTTTTGTTCCTTTAAGATCAGTGCCTTGCAGAATAAGTCGGAGTGTCTTGAAAAATGCCTCGTAATATCAACGGGAAAATTTTGGGGTATGACAGTTACTAACATGACAAAGAGGCCTACTGTGACCCTTATCCACCACAATAATGACAAATATCTATAGAAGAAATACTTTTTCTATTTTTTTAGTGACATGAGGGTTTTTCCTAGTAGTTGTCTCTATATCACTTGAAGATCTAGAATAAGTACAAGATAGTTAAGTGGTATGAATTAGTTGTCGCTTGAGAGTTTCAATTTCAAGTTTTAAAGATGGACAAGTAACACATGAAGGTGAGAAAAACAAGAAAGGGGGGGTTTGAATTGTTTTGAAAAATAAGCGCTTTTCAAAATGAAAATCACACAAGGATTTTATACTGGTTCACTTATAACACAAAGCTACTCCAGTCCACCCGGCCGAGGTGATTTCGCCTTCAACAAGGACTTAATCCACTAATCTTGAAAGATTACAAACAACGTCTAAGAGAAAAATCTCTTAGTCCTCTCAAGTATACAGACTACACAGAGTCACTTGAGGAAATCAACAAACAATAGATGAAAGATTTATGTAATCTAGAGTGCTTCTAAGATAAGCTAATATTACAATAGTAAGAACAAAGTGATTCACGTTATAAGCAAAAGCTTCGTGAAGATTTAGAGAGCAAGAATGTTTTCTTGTGCGTTGATGTTTCAGTATAATTTCTGCTTATTGGCTTACTGATGCTTCAAAGTTGATTGCAGCCCATTTTATATATCAGTTGAAGTAGTAGTTGAAACTAGTGGATATTAAAATGAATTTACGCCATCACTTAAATAGCTTCTGCAGGATAACTTTCTCTCCTTGAAATGACTACTTACCACAAGTAGTATCTTCTTTATTGAAATTGGAGATTAACGTCTCTTTCTTAATTAGGAAAACCATTTGCAAATCTTTACTTGACTTTAACGTTACTCTTTCATGATTAGCAATTCCATGCTCAGAGTATTTGTGTTTCTGGAGAATCTTGGAATCTTGCTTCTGATGTTAATCTCTTGTGAGTTCAGATAGTTTCTTCAGATAGCGCTGATAACTTCTGGAAGTTAGAGATAGCGTTGTTCAGAGTCAGAACATCTAGAGCTTACTTCTTGTTTAGATGCTTCTGATACTTTGCTGTTTTGCTCAGAGTTAGACTTTTTGAACGTGTTTCCACTTCAGATGCTTCTGATCATATGATAATATGCTTCTGATCTGGTTCTGTATCTGATGACATCATCAGATTTCTTCCTTCTTTCTTTAGAACCCTGCACACTTAGAAAATTTTCGTTAGGGTGCCATTTTTGGTTTCATCCTTTGTTATCATCAAAATCAAGGAATTTGTTGTAGAACAATTTTTGTTCTTACAATCTCCCCCTTTTTGATGATGACAAAACAAACTTAATTAGCAGATGAAACATGAATAATATCAGATCAGATAGATAAGAGCTCCCCCTGAGATAGTGCTAGGGAGTTCAGAAGTTCTTACCAGAGCTTCCAAGCAATGAGGTTTCTGAAACTTTCTGCAATTTCTTAAGTCCAAGTTAGATAATTTTATTTTTAAGAAAAATATGTTGCAGAGTGTTTAAGGTATTTAGACAATATTTTCATCAGAGCTATTAATGACTTCTCCCCCTTTTTGTCAGAATCAAAAAGACATAGTAAAAAATAAATAAATTAAGAGAAAAAACTTGTATTTAGATAAAAGCACAAAGGCAACAAGAACTAGAAAACATCAGATTCAGAGAAAATAAAACAACAGGCAAGCAAAATAAATCCTAAGTGCCTAAGGGTTCGGAGGCGGAGGCATTCTCTGAAGCAACATAGCAAGCATGTTCTGGATGTTGTCGTTGACAGTATCTTGCTTGTCCATTCTGGCCCGGAGTTCATTCTGATCTTGCTTAAGTTCTTTCAGAGTCTGAAGAACCATAGGGATAACAGAAGAGGACTCTCCCAGAGTCAGAGCCTGCTGTGCTTCAGCTTCAGCAGCAGCTTGTGCTTCTGCATCCGCCAGAGCCTTAGCTTCAGCTTCCTTAATCCTTAGGATTTCAGCTTCCCTTGCTTTTTCTTCTTCCAGTCTTCTTGCTTCTTCAGCTTCTCGCGCAAGTCTTTCTTCCTCTAGCCTCCTGGCTTCTTCAGCAGCTTCTCTGGCAAGTCTTTCCTGGAGTCTTACCTCAGCATCTCTGATGTAGCCATTTCTGACTTGTTCAGAGATGTTCTTCAGTCTAAAAGCCTCAGAGGTCATCCAGCCAATGAATCTGTTCCAGTGTGTCCTTACAGAGTCAGGATCATCACTGACTTCAGAGTTAGTGGTCAGAGACTTGACCTTTTGTATTGAAGCCCCTGCTACCAGCATGATGGCTTCCTCAAGGGTAGGTACAGAAAGGTTTGGTTCAGAGGTTTGGGGTGAAGATGTTGGAGGGCTGAGATTTAATGTGAGAGGTTCAGATTCTGCTTCAGGTTCAGATCTTTGGGGTGAAGCGTAAAGAGGGTTTAAGTCTAAAGGTTCAGTTTCAGTTTCTGATTCAGGTGCAGCAGAGGTGTTTGGTGGGTTGATATCAGAGGTGGGAAGGTCAGAGGGTTGGTCTTCAAAAAGTTGGTTTTCAGAAGGTTGGTTTTCAGAAGGGATGGTGGTTGTTTGTTGTGGTGAAGTTATTTCAGGTTCTGTTGGTTGTTGTTGTCGCAGCCCGAAAAAAACAGGAGGTGCGAAAAAACAACCGGCGAGAAAGAAATGACAGAAGAGTCGCCACCGTGCGTTATTTATCCCAAAGGAGGGAAAGGAAACGCTCGAAGTAAACCTGGAGAAAGGAAAGGAAAAGACAAGGTCTTGCAACCAAATCTTGGGTTCGGGAGTCGATTATGCGAAGGGAAGGTATTAGCACCCCTACGCATCCGTAGTACTCTACGGGATCCACTCTTGTTGTTTCTTGTCTAAAGGGGTGTGTGTTTATCTAATGTACTATTTACTAAAAGGGTCAAAGAAAATGACTCGCACGGATATCGCATCCATTGCATACGTATCTCATCTGAATATGAGAATCAGAGTCTTCGTAGCTCGGGCACCTAAGGGTTAAGGATAAGTGTGCTCGCTAAGACATCGCGTCTTATGCCTACGTATCTCATCGGGAATGAGAATCAGAGCAAAAACGTAGTTCAGCTAACTACGGGAATAAGGGTCTCGATTGCGACTGGGGCAAGAGAAAGGGAAAGTCTCGATCGCAACGAGGGCGAGAGAAAGGATCGCAACGAGGGTGAAAGCAAACAAGGATTAGTTGTTAGTCGTTAGTCAAACTCGGCAAGACATCGCATCTTGTGCCTACGTATCTCATCTGAATATGAGAATCAGAGTTGCCGTAGTTCGGCTACACGCACGCCAAACAAACAAACACACAAGCAGGCAAACATGGAGCCTGAATGCCAATCACTGGACTTACATCAGCATCCGAACCAAAACACACACAAAAAGGCAAACGTGGAGCCCGAACGCCAATCACTGGACTTACATCGGCATCCGAACCAAAACACACACACTGGAACCCGAATGCCACTCGATGGACTTACATCAGCTTCCAAGCACACAACAACCAAACAAGTTAATAGGGAGTCGGGAACTCGAGCCTATAACTGTCAAGCACACACACAAAAAGAAAGAAAAGTGTGCCCGGAGAGATCTCGCACGATCTCCTGCCTACGTACCTCATCTGGTATGAGAATCAGGGCGACGTAGTTCCCCTCAGGGGTTGCCATCTGAATATGGACTTAGAGAAGGAGGACACCAGTTGTGTCAAAAGAGAGTGGGCAATGTGTTCACGCCCTAGCAGTAGGTGTCGCAGCTCGCTGAATCGAGTCTTAGGCAGTTACCTCTTTGCAATAGGACGGACTACATGCCACAGGATCGGAGACGCTCGGAAAGGTCTAGAAGTGGGGGAAGCTCTGCCCTAAAGTTGTCATGCAATGTGTACTTAAGTGTTTGGATTTACAAATGGGAATATCTACCTAATGTTAGCATGCAAAGGATATGGGAATCCTACCTATGTTATCATACAAAGGGTTCTATCTAATGGGTGCTACTTAATCGGAACAAGAGTTGACGAGTGGAGCAGGTGTCGCATCACGCGAAAAACCGGCGGGAAAACAAGAACAACAGAGCCGCCACCGTGCGTTATTTATCCCAAAAGAGGGAAAGGAAACGCTCAGAGTAAACCTGGAAAGAACATGGTCTCGCGACCAAAGAGAATGGGTTCGGGAGTCGGTTATGCGAAGGGAAGGTATTAGCACCCCTACGCATCCGTAGTACTCTACGGGATCCACGCACAAAAGGAAGGAAAATTGGTTGCTAAAAATCACTGCTCAAACACACACACACTGGCTGAAAGAGACACAAGAAACTGACTGAAACTGACTCGGCAGGATATCGCATCCTGGGCCTACTTAGTCTATTAGGCATAGACATCAGAGTCGAAGTAGTTCGGACTGGGGAAACGACACATGCTCGCTAGGATGTCGCATCCTATGCATACGTATCTTCTTGGACGAAAGAAGAATCAGAGCATTTGTAGCTCGGCTGACACGCACACAAACAAACAGACAGAGGCAAACGTGGAGCCTGAATGCCAATCACTGGACTTACATCAGCATCCGAACCAAAACACACACAAGAGGCAAACGTGGAGCCTGAATGCCAATCACTGGACTTACATCAGCATCCGAACCAACAAACCCACACTGGAACCCAAATGCCACTCGATGGACTTACATCAGCTTCCAAGCACACAACAAGACAACAGGTTAATAGGGAGTCGGGGACTCGAGCCTACAACTGTCAAGCACACACTCAAACAAACAGACAACAAATTGCTAAGGAGTCAGGCACTCGAGCCTAGCAACTGTCAAACAACTCACACAAAAAAAGAAAAAAGGGCGCCCGGAGAGATCAGCTCAATCTCCTGCCTACATACTTCATCTGGTATGAAGATCAGGGCGATGTAGTTCCCCTACAGAGGGATATAGGACTAGCCTAACCAGATAACAGAGGGAGACACAACTAGGGAGACTACGACTCGAGCCTAGATGTTATCATGCAAATCATCCCTAAGTTAAGGTTTCTAGCTAACTGGCACAGGGAGCCAGCCTATCCTAATCATGACTTGCACAGGAAGCAAGCCACACACACACTTAACTTGCACAGGAAGCAAGCCAAGCAAAACCTAACTCGCACAGGAAGCAAGTCTAAACTAACCCTAACTTGCACAGGAAGCAAGTCAAACAAACATACAAGCACAGATAGCACACACTATACACAAGCAAGGGGCTCAAACAAGGTTAGGTTTTAGTCGAGGGGTCATATCAACCTCAACAAACAAACCTCTGGAACTGGGTGAATGTTGCTCTTAACCTTGCCATTGAGGGGCTAAGGTGAAGCAGATGAAAGGTGAGTGAAGATAAGACTTCACAGCTCTTATCCCTGGCCTGGGAGAGCTTAAGACAAGAATGTGTGGGTTCAGAAAGTGGGAACCCTTCTACACATTTAAAACTGACTCAACTGTACAATTGTACAAGATCTTGGGTTTGTATCTGCAATGCATCAACACAGTGGTGTGAGCAAAGCAGATGACACACAGAATAGCAGGGGATAGATTGCATATCCCTTGGGTTCTGCCAATTGCCTCTTCACTTAGGAGGTCTTTGACTCTATGCAAGGACAAAAGTAAACAGTCACAAACATTGCCTCTTAAGGAGGACTTCAGACAGTTGCCTGGCCAAGTAACAGGCCAGGTCTTCCAGACTACATGAAGATTAGAAATATACCTCAATGCAAATTGCTTATACAAGCAAAGCAAAGCAAAAGTTCACAAGGAACTAAGCAACTAAAAGCACCTGAAATAGTCAAGCAGACATTAGTATACAACCTCAAACAAAGCAAAAGGAAACAGAAGTCAACAGTCAGTCAGAAGCAAATGAATGTGCAAGGCACAAGGCTCAAGGCATGTGAGCCAAGCAACCTACAAAACAAGCATGTTAGTCATGATAAACAAGCACATTCAATCAATTTGTATTGGTCTCATTGAAGCATTTGTGGCTTACCCTGAAAACACAAGCTCAAAAGTGAGTAACAGGACCACTAGGGCAAGCCTAGGGTCAAAAAAGAATAAGAAAGTCAAAACAGAAAGGGATATCCAATCAAAGTCAAGTTCAAACATTTAAGAAACAAACCCAATTGGTTTCACATTCATATCAATCATCATCATCATTTCATGAACAAATTAGGTCAAAACATGGCATTTAGAAGCTCAAAGAAGTCAACAGCAAGACTTGCATCAAAACCAATCATAATCAATTCCAAAAAATCATCAAATAATTCATGTCCAATCACAACCCACAGCATGGTAAGCATGTCAAATTTCATCCCATTTGGACAAGTGGAAGGCAGTCAATGAAAATCAGAAAGTCAAAGCAATTTTGGACATGCTCAAAGAAGTCAACCAAACATGCATCAACTTAGAAAAATCATAAATCAGAGATGGTGTATGATAAATGAATGGGATCAAAACCATGGCAAAGATGAGGATGTCTAGTTATCTCATGTAAAATTTCATGTCCATATAATAAAGTATGAGAATTTCACAAATGAAATGGGAACAAGTGTCACAAAAACTCAACATATGACCAAGCAGGGGAGAAAATCTCAAACAATTAGGAAATGCCACAAATAATTCCAAGAAAATTCACAAGTCAACTAGACATACAAGAGTAGGTTCATGCAAAAAATCAGATCAATTGGAGGTCAAGAAGCATGGTATCAAAAATCATCAAGTTGGACATCAATGGTGTGACACAAATTGTCACACCCTAATTCAAAAAATCATAACTCACAAACCAGCAATGATAAATTCACAAACTCTACACCAAAATCACCATGATTGTGTCTAGTTTAAGCACAAAAAAATTGGGAGCCATTGGATAAAGTATCACCATTTCACAAATGTTTTGGCAAAGTATACAAAATATGAACACATGTCACAAACCCTCATGCCATTTAAAATCAAACCATCCAAAAATTCTGGAAAAAATGTGATAAAAAACTAGAGATTCATGTGAACAAAATGCAACAAGTCCCATGAATTTTGGATCAAAAATGAACAAGTTATGATTTTTGTAAGTGAGCCATGCCAAGTGAAATAAAAATTGCAAAATAAAGTGAATTAAATAATGATTATTGGAATGAATATTTAAAAAAACCAAAAGACCAAAACGCCCCTTTGCTGAGTATGAAACTCAGCGTTTCATTTAATTTGTGAAGTCAGCGCTCGGTCAACGCACAACATGAGCCAATAGCGCTCCTGCCGGTCCCACCCCAGTAACCAATCACCGGTCTCCTTCCACAACCAACATTCAAAACCTATGCTACAGTGAAACGAAACAAACTTCTGGGCAGCGCCTTCAATCTCTTCCACGCAAAACCCAGGTCCAGGAACAAATCTCTTGTAATTCAAAATTAAGCACACCATTTTGTAGTTCTCGCCTCACACATCAACAAGACAACAAAGATTTGGCCTAACTCTCACTACTAAACACGAATCGAGCACAAGAAGGTTTGAACATCAAACTTCAAACCAACACATCTTTGCAAATACTCAATCATTTTTAAAACCACAACCACTATTAAGCTCAGCATAAAAAGACCTATCTAATAGATGTCAAGGTTTTAAGAATAGTGGAACTCGAAAAACTCACCAAGGTTGAAGAACAGTCGTGGTACAACGGTTTTTTGATGTTGTTGGCCTAAAACAGATGAAGCTCCAAGCTTGCAATGATGAATGATGAAGATGGTTTGCCTTGAAACAGCTTGGTTTGGTTTCAATCTCACTTTTCCATTAATGGAGCTTGGAAAGAACAGTCCACCAAGAGCTCTTACAGTTGAAGAATGGTGGTGAAAATAGGTTCAAAAGGTTGTATAGATGTTGTTTTAGGCAAGGCAAGGCTTAGTCCTTTGGAAGTTTTTGACAGACTTTGAGAAATGCACAAAAAATGAGTTTTTTAGAATGAGTGAGGTTCTGTTGGTTTGTGGCTGCTAGTTGGGCTCTCATTTGACAGAAAATGATGTTAATTTCTGCTGTTTTGTGGTTGCTTGTGGAGTGCTCAACATGGTTCATGAAAATGTGGAGTAAAGTTGTTGAAAGTTGTACTTTCTTTCCAAGTTTCAAGCAAGTTGGCATGGGCTATGTGTACTGCATAAATTTGACTTTGTAACCTGACCAAAACCACATTTCTGAACATATTTGATTGGCCAAATGGTTAAAAGATGATTATTTTGAAAAGTCAAAATTCAACTCACTTGAAATTAATTAAGGCAAGTCCAAAAATGCCATTTTGATTGGTGAAGTTTTGGTACATGAAATTTACATTTTTGGAAAGAGGGGATCAAATGTGACTTGTAGGAAAAAACCCCACCCAAATTGGCCAAATGGTTTGAGAGATATGGCCTTTTGAAGTTCAAGAATTTCTGAAAACGATTCGATCATAACTTGCCAACCATTCATGGGAATTGAGTGTTCTTGGACTTTTTGGAAATGGGAGAACAAGATCTTCAACTTTCATGTTGGGCAAAAATTCATTTGAAGCTTGTATCATGATGTAAGTTTGAGGATCAAGACTTTCCATTTTGGGCAGGTTTCAGTTACAGGTCCAGTTTCCATTTTTGGAAATTTCTGATCTGGCTTCAAATTCTTCCATGATGTTGTTTGACATGATATATGAGGCCTATTTGGACATGAATAAGCTCTCTCAAACCAAATCCCACTATCAAATCACTGATTAAATGGACAGTTGACCAACAGTTGACTTTTAGGGTTTCTGACTGACTGTGCATTGACTGATGATTTCTGAACATCCAATCCTTGACCAAAACACTTCAAATGGATCCCCAAGTCATGTGAACATGTTGGACCAACCCTAGGGCCTTGGCTCCTTGAAAATTGTGCTTGCTTGCTTGACTGACTGATCTCCTGACCAGTTTGACCTAATTTCTGGATTGGCTTGCACTTGAGGCAAATGGGACAATGCAATGCTATGCAGTGGACCATGTTATGCTATGACCTAATATGAGAATGTATGCATAATGATGGGTGCAAATTTGAGGTGCTACAGCTGCCCCTATTCAATCAGCTGGGAACCCGAATGGATGAGAGCAACGGCTGTCAGACTTTCAGGGTAAACAGGGATTGAATACCAAGAACCGTAGAAATTTGCACCGACTGGATATGATACAAGAAGAACCACGTCATTTACCGATGACGCCTGCAATTGACAACTTCAGAAAGGCGAAACCATTTACCGATGGTTAGAAACTGGAAACTTGATATTTACCGATATCAACTTCAGCAAGACCATTTACCGATGGTTGTTGGGAAACAACTTCTGATGTAAAAGGAAGCAAAACCGTTTACCGATGGTGGCTTCAAAGAAACTTGACATTTACCGATATCAACTTCAACTCGACCATTTACCGATGGCTACTGCAACTGGGGATCTGATATTTACCGATATCGAAGAAAACGGGGCCATTTATCGATGGCGGATAAAACTGGGCATTCAATATTTACCGATATCGAAGCATACGGGGCCATTTACCGATGGCGTCTCCACTTGAGGAGGAACAAAATCTTTGTGGTGTAATCAGACAAGACGTTTACCAACAACTTCTGGGGATCTTGATTTTATCAACAAGGAAACAAAGCATGACCAGACATTTACCGATGACTGGGATGAGACTCGACGTTTACCGACATCAAAACAAACGACCAGACATTTACCGATGACTGGGGAACACTTTACTAAGGAAAAAAAACAAATATTTGCAACTGGAAACCAGATAGGACATTTACCGATGACTCTACTGGGGATCTCTAGCTGGGGATTATCAGACATTTACCGATGACTGCAGAAAAGACTCGATGTTTACTGACATCGAAAGATGATGTTTACCGACATCAAAAATGAAATGACCAGACATTTACCGATGACTGGAGTGAATACCCGATGTTTACAGACACCGAAGCAATGGTGTTTACCGACACCAAAAATGATGACCAGACATTTACTGATGACTGGGGAGAATACCCGATGTTTACAGACACCGAAACAATGGTGTTTACCGACACCAAAAATGATGACCAGACATTTACTGATGACTGGGGAGAATACCCGATGTTTACAGACACCGAAACAATGGTGTTTACCGACACCAAACAAAGAAACACACGCGGGTGCTAGCATGACACTTACCTGTATCACAAGAACGACTTTTTAGATATGTCAAGGCAAGGTTGACCACTTACTGGGGGTCTCACTGGGGAGAAACAAACTTTCTGTCACCAACGGGCGAGGTAATAAACTTCTGTGGGGATATCAATCCTGAATGCTGTCAAGAACAACTGTAGCAGACTTACTGTGCTGATGTTGAATGAAATGATCCGCCTCTACCGGGGATACGGTCTGGTGAGGTTAACACATGAATGCATATGTTTGAATTTTTCTATGGCGTAATGCTCCATATTGAATGGGAATGCTACGCAATTTGAGGATGCAACGATTACTACATGCAAAATGCAAAATGATGAAAAACTCCGGCTGGGGAGCCAAAACTGATCGGGTACTCCAACTCTGCGGGGAGACTCTGCAGGGAGAGCAACGGCTTCTCACTCATGTTGAAAAATAGCACTGCTGCTGGGGGGGAGGTAAACTCCGCTGGGGATATCCTTCAGTCCACAGATAGTATAAATGTTGGAGATAAATTTCAATGAACCTGCCTCACTCGGGGAGGAAAACGGCAAATACAGGCCTGCTGGGGATAGGCAATCCTTAGATCTGTTGGGGAATAGAAGGCACTATCCACAGACGTCTCCGCAGGGGAACATAGCTCTGATAGCTTCCAAACTTGCTTGGGGAAAATATCTGCTGAGGAAACGTCCTCACAGACGCCAATCCTGAAAAACAGCACAACAAAATGCCCCCAGGGGATACATGGACAAGATACGCTCAAGTGTCCTCAACATTCAAAATGATTTTCAAATGTTTTGTCTTTCTGCACATTATTGTGTAGCCTTCATGTTCTTATATGCAATGCTTATCAAAAATTCGGACATTTTTGCAAACAAAACAGTAAAAATAAAAACCAAAGAGCTATTTATCTGAATAACGACTTTTATTGATTGAAAATGTGCCTGAAGAGGCAAATACATCGGGAAGCAATTCCTAGAAAGAGGTAATTGCGCACAAAAGGAAAAATCTATCCTAATGGCAACGTGAACACGGCATCCACTATTTCCCAATTCTGTTATAACTCACAGATCATCAGTTTTCCTCCCAACTCCTTGCTTTCTGAGAAGAATGACTGGACGGATCACATCTTTCGAGATGGCAGATGACAAAGCTTGATGAAGTACAGACAACTCAGACTGTAGTCTTCGCTTTAATCCCTCTTTTGCCTGGATCGCCCTTTCGGGTTTTCAATCCACCGGGATACCCATTTTTGCCTAAGCCGCCCTTGCGGGTTTTCGACTTACCGGGTGTACAAATTCTTTTCATTTTTATCCCTAATTTTTGCCCGAACCTTTTCTTTCTGTTTTTTGGTTCGCCGGGATGCCCTTTTTTTGCCTGGACTCTTTTTTTCTTTTTGTCCAGCGGGTCAATTTATGCGAAGTATTTTTTGACTACATCTGAGTTAACAGGAGACGGAAAATCTTCACTATCCATAGTTGTAAGCATCAAGGCTCCACCGGAGAATACCTTTTTCACAACATACGGCCCTTCATAATTAGGAGTCCACTTGCCCCTGTTATCTGTACCGGGAGGGAGGATCCTCTTCAAAACTAGATCACCGATCTGATAGCTTCGAGGACGCACTTTCTGATCAAAGGCTCGCTTCATCCTTCTCTGATACAACTGTCCATGACATACGGCTGCTAGCCGTCTCTCCTCGATAAGGCTCAACTCATTAAACCTTGTTCGAATCCACTCGGCTTCGTCCAGCTTGACATCCAATAAAGCTCTCAGAGAAGGAATCTCCACTTCAACAGGTAGGACAGCTTCCATACCATACACAAGGGAGTAAGGGGTTGCCCCGGTCGACGTACGTACTGAGGTACGGTACCCATGCAAAGCGAAAGGCAGCATCTCATGCCAATCCTTGTACGTAACGACCATCTTCTGCACAATCTTCTTGATATTCTTGTTCGCCGCTTCTACAGCACCATTCATCTTCGGTCTGTAAGGAGAAGAATTGTGATGTTCAATCATGAAATCTTTACAAAGCTCTTTCATCATCTTGTTGTTGAGATTCGAACCATTGTCAGTGATGATTCTCTCAGGAACTCCATAACGACATATGATTTCTTTCTTGATGAACCGGGTAACCACTTGTTTGGTAACGTTAGCATAGGAAGCTGCTTCCACCCATTTGGTGAAATAGTCAATCGCAACCAAGATGAAGCGATGTCCATTCGAAGCAGTAGGCTCAATCTTCCCAATCATATCAATGCCCCACATGGCAAACGGCCAAGGCGAATTCATGACATTCAGAGGGCTTGGTGGTACATGCACCTTATCAGCATAAATTTGACACTTATGGCACTTCCGAGCATACTTGAAACAATCGGATTCCATAGTCATCCAGTAATAACCCGCTCTCAACAATTTCTTAGCCATTGCATGTCCGCCGGCATGAGTACCGAAGGAACCTTCATGAACTTCCTGCATCAACATGTCTGCCTCGGGTCTGTCCACGCATCTGAGCAAGACCATGTCAAAGTTTCTCTTATACAACACATCATCCTGATTCAAATAGAAGCTTCCAGCTAGCCTTTTCAAGGTTTTCTTGTCATTCTTCGACGCACCTTCAGGATACTCCTGAGTCTTGAGGAAATTCTTGATGTCATAATACCACGGCTTCTCATCAATCACAACAGACTCGGCCGCAAACACATACGCAGGCCTCTCGAGTCGATTCACCGCAACATGTGGCACATGATTCCACCAATGAACTTTGATCATAGACGACAAAGTTGCCAAAGCATCAGCCATCTGATTCTCATCCCGGGGGACATGATACAACTTCACCTTCTTGAAGAACGTCAGTATTCTCCTGGTGTAATCTCTATACGGAATCAAATGCGGCTGATTCGTATTCCAATCTCCGTTGACTTGATTGATCACTAGAGCGGAATCTCCATAAATGTCAAGCGTCTTGATCCTCAGATCAATGGCTTCTTCTATCCCCATGATACAAGCCTCATACTCAGCTTCGTTGTTGGTGACGTCAAACGTCAATCTGGCAGAAAAAGGTATATGAGCACCTTTAGGATTGATCAATACTGCCCCAACACCGTTACCGTTCATATTCACAGCCCCATCAAACATCAGTGTCCATTTGTCATCCGGGTCCGGTCCTTCCTCGACAAGAGGCTCTTCGCAATCTTTCATCTTCAGATACATGATGTCTTCGTCAGGGAATTCAAACATCATAGGCTGATAATCTTCAATCGGTTGCTCGACGAGGTAGTCTGACAGAATACTACCTTTGATGGCCTTTTGTGACGTGTACTGAATATCATATTCTGTTAGAATCATCTGCCAGCGAGCAACGCGTCCGGTGAGAGCCGGTTTCTCAAAGATGTACTTCACTGGATCCATCTTAGAAATCAACAAGGTAGTATGGTTCAACATATACTGCCTCAGTCGGCGAGCAGCCCAGGCCAAAGCACAGCAAGTTTTCTCGAGCAGTGAATATCTTGTTTCACAGTCGGTAAACTTTTTGCTAAGGTAGTATATGGCATGCTCTTTTCGACCAGACTCGTCATGCTGTCCCAATACACACCCCATCGAGTTCTCAGTCACTGACAGGTACATTATCAAAGGTCTCCCTGGAACTGGAGGTATAAGGATTGGAGGTTTCTGTAAATACTCCTTTATCTTGTCAAAAGCTTTCTGACAGTCATCGTTCCACTTGATCGCCTGATTCTTTCTGAGCAGTTTGAAAATTGGTTCACATGTGGCAGTTAGGTGAGATATGAACCTTGCAATGTAGTTCAATCTCCCTAAAAACCCACGGACTTGCTTTTCCGTTTTCGGTTCAGGCATCTCTTGAATAGCTTTGACTTTTGCTGGATCAACCTCAATCCCTTTCTCACTGACAATGAAGCCTAAAAGCTTCCCTGATCTCACCCCAAACGTACACTTGTTCGGATTCAACCTCAGCTTGAACTTCCTCAACCGATCAAACAGCTTCTGCAAGTTAACCAGGTGCTCCTCTTCTGTCTGCGACTTCGCAATCATATCATCTACGTACACTTCAATTTCTTTGTGCATCATGTCATGAAAGAGAGTCGTCATTGCCCTCTGATAGGTAGCACCAGCATTCTTTAGCCCAAATGGCATCACCTTATAGCAGAACGTGCCCCAAGGTGTAATGAATGTCGTCTTTTCCATGTCCTCTGGCGCCATCTTGATCTGATTATATCCGGAGAAACCATCCATGAAAGAGAATACCGAGGATTGAGCCGTATTATCAACCAATACGTCAATGTGAGGTAATGGGAAATCATCCTTCGGACTCGCTCTATTCAAATCCCGGTAATCGACACACATTCTGACTTTACCATCCTTCTTCGGCACAGGAACGATGTTGGCCACCCATGGGGGATAACTTGTAACAGCCAAAAAACCCGCATCCCACTGCTTCTGAACCTCTTCCTTGATCTTAGTTGCCATGTCAGGACTCGTTCTACGAAGCTTCTGCTTGACCGAAGGACACCCTTCTCTAAGAGGTAATCGATGCACCACAATGTCTGTATCTAACCCAGGCATATCTTGATATGACCAGGCGAATATCTCCACATATTCTCTCAGCATCTCAATCAGCCTCCTCTTGACAGAGTCCTCTAGAGCAGCCCCAATCTTGATTTCTCTTTTGGCGTCTTCAGTACCCAAATTAACAACCTCCAACTCCTCCTGATGAGGTTGGATGACCCTTTCCTCCTGCTTCAACAATCTGACCAATTCTGCAGGAAGTTCGCAGTCTTCCTCACTCTCCTCTTCAGCTTGGTAGATGGGATTGTCGAAATCATACTGAGCCATAACAGAACTGTTCATAGTGAATGCCATAAGATCGCTTCTGCATGTTTAATGCTTTGTTTTAGAAAAAGAGTTCAATAAAGTCACAAAAAACAAAAACATTGCCATTTTTATTATTTTTGAAAAAAAATGAAAACGAAAAAAAGAAAAACAGGGATCACAAAGTTTGATTGCAAAAAATGTCCTTCATTAATGATAATCATTAAAACATGATGAGGCCCTACAATGAATCACTACGCCTTGGGCAGAACGTAGGATTTTCATGCAAAAATGACAAAACAACAGAAAATTACTCTGTCAGAAGAGTAACTTGAACCACTTCTTCAGCCGTCCAGTTGTTGATAGACCCCCCTGGTGCACACGGGCGAACCCAGTTGTCCAAATCACAATCACTGTCACAGTCTTCACTACCGGTTGCAGAGACGTCGCCATGATTCATCAGCCCAGCGCTGGTAAAGGTACTCGGACCCGCTTGACCATTCTGCTCTGCTTGGAGAGGCTCGTAACCAACGCCAAATTTGTCTTCTTTGACAGGCAAGTCCACCATCTTGCCCCAGCCTTCAGCTTTGCCAGAATTAACAACCTCCTTAGCCTGCTTGTAAGAAGTAATTGAAGCACCTGACTTCCTCTGCTCAGCGTACGCCACTTTCTCAAGAGCCACAGTCTCAAACGCCTGACATAAGGTTTCGTGGATCTCGCCATCCACCTCAACATACTTGAACGAGGATAGATGACTCACCAGAATCTCTTCTTCACCGCACACA
Source organism: Lathyrus oleraceus (assembly GCF_024323335.1). Taxonomy (NCBI): domain Eukaryota; kingdom Viridiplantae; phylum Streptophyta; class Magnoliopsida; order Fabales; family Fabaceae; genus Lathyrus; species Lathyrus oleraceus. The sequence continues at coordinate 192,013,317 of NC_066579.1, read as the reverse complement.
GTCACAATCTGACCGTTCCAGACATACTTGAGTTTTTGATGGAGAGTCGACGAGACTGCCCCTGCTGCATGAATCCATGGACGCCCCAATAAACAACTATAGGCGGGCTGGATGTCCATAACATAGAAGATGATATCGAATACCTCAGGACCTATCTTCACAGGCAAGGTAACTTCCCCACACACAGAACGTTTGGAGCCGTCGAAAGCACGAACGATCAGGTCACTGGGAATAAGCACAAACCCTTCCACATCAATCTTCTTCAGAATCTGCTTAGGCAACACATTCAGCGACGACCCGGTGTCTACCAATACGTGAGACAACACTGCCCCCTTGCACTCCATGGTGATGTGCAAGGCTTTGTTATGGTTCCGCCCTTCAGGCGGTAAGTCCAGGTTGGTGAATCCTACACCATGCCTGGTGCTCACATTGGCCATCACACCCTCCAGTTGATTGACAGAAATCTCCTGAGGCACGTAAGCCAGATTCAACATCTTCAGCAAGGCATTACGGTGTGCCTCAGAGCACAACAACAGTGAAAGTATAGAAATCTTGGACGGAGTTTGGTTCAACTGATCTACAATCTTGTAGTCACTCTTCTTGATTATCTTCATAAACTCCTCCACGTCCTTCTCAAATGTCCCCTCGGGCGCTTCCTTCTGGACAGGCTCTTCCTCAACCACAGCTTGCTTACCCTTTGCTTTGGCGAGAGCCTCAGCATTATTGTCCCTCAAAGGCTGCGGTGCGAACAGACGACCGCTTCTGGTAAAACCACCTGGACCTCCTACATTATCCACAGCCGGACCAACAGTTGCAGGAACTCTATTCGGTAAACCAATTGTCACTGGAGTTTGATTCACTGGTCTAGTCTGACCTTCAGCCCTTCTGTTACTACGGTGAGCATTATCATACTTCCACGGCACGACTCTACTATTCTCAACAGCCCTTCTTCCAGACGCGGCGACAGTAGTTGGAGCACTGATGGTTATAGGCACGGAAATGGTAACTGGGGTACCATTTGTTGCAGGTGCACTAACGACCCTTTGTCCACGTCCTTCAGACGGTTTAAAGTAAATGGTAATAGTTGACACTGTTCCACGATCTTTTACAGCCCTACTGAATTGCAAACAACCCTCATCCATCATACCCTGGATACCGGCCTTTAACTGGTCGCAACCATTCTCAGATTCTGCACAGCCCAAACAATCCTCATCACAGCCCGAGTAGACACCCCCATTCAGCAGACGGCCCTTCACAACTAGCAGAGAAGTCTGAACATCATCAACATTAACAACCAGATCTTCAGCTTCCTTCCCCTCAATATTGTTCACTCTATGCCCACCATGCTGAGGCATAGGGTTGTTTACGACGTTAGGCACTGGAGCGAAGTTGATTGCCTTGGCATCGATCAAGTCTTGGACCTTGTGCTGGAGAGCCCGACACTTCTCAGTATGATGCCCTGGTGCCCCAGAGTGAAAGTCACAACGGACGTTGGCGTCGTACCCAGGAGGCAATACTGTAGGCGGAGCCATTGTACGCAACTCTGAAGGTGAGAAAAAAAAGAAAGGGGGGGTTTGAATTGTTTGAAAAATAAGCGTTTTTCCAAAATGAAAATCACACAATGATTTTATACTGGTTCGCTTATAACACAAAGCTACTCCAGTCCACCCGGCCAAGGTGATTTCGCCTTCAACAAGGACTTAATCCACTAATCTTGAAAGATTACAAACAACACCTAAGAGAGAAGAAAATCTCTTAGTCTTCTCAAGTCTACAGACTACACAGAGTCACTTGAGGAAATCAAACAAATAAAAGATACAAGATATGTAATCTAGAGTGCTTCTAAGAAAGCAAGTATTACAAACTTAAGAACAGATTTTTCACTTAATAAGCAAAAGCTTAGTGAAATTCTTTGAGAGCAAAGATGATTTTCTTGAGCGTGAAATAATTCAGTATAGTTTTGGCTAGTTGATTTCTTGTTACTGAATGTTGATTGCAGCTCTATTTATATATGAGTTGAAGTAGTGGTTGAATCTGGTGGATATTAAACTGAGTTTACTCCATCACTTAAATAGCTTCTGCAGTTTAACTTTTCATCTATGAAGTGACTACTTACCACAAGTAGTATCTTCTCTCTTGAAAGTGGAGATTAACGTCTCTTTCTCTGTTTAGGAAATCTATTTGAAAATCTTTACTTGACTTGAACGTTACTTCATCATGATTAGCAAATCCATAATCAGAGTATTTGTGTTTCTGGAGAATCTTGGAATCATGCTTCTGATGTTGATCTCTTGAGAGTTCAGATAGCGCTGATAACTTTCAGAATATACAGATAACGTTTCTCCAGAATCAGAGCTTCTAGACTTTACTTCATGTTCAGATGCTTCTGATACTTTGCAGTTTTGTCCAGAGTCAGAGCTTCTAGACTTTCTTGAACGTGCTTCCACTTCAGATGCTCCTAATACTCTAGAATTTGTATCTGATCTTGTTGTGCATCTGATGACATCATCAGATTCATTTCTTCTTTCTTTAGAACCCTGCACACTTAGAAACTTTTCGTTAGGGTGCCATTTTTGGTTTCATCCTTTGTTATCATCAAAATCAAGGAATCTGTTGTAGAACAATTTTGTTCTTACAATCTCCCCCTTTTTGATGATGACAAAACAACTTAAAATAGCAGATGAAACATGAATAAAATAAGATCAGATAGACAAAAGCTCCCCCTGAGTTAGTGCTAGGGAGTTCAGAAGTTCTTACCAGAGCTTTCCAAGTAATGAGATTTCTGAAAACTTTCTGCAATTTCTTAAATTTAATGTTAGAGCTATTTAATCAGAGTTATTTTTATCAGAGCCATTTCTACAATTGTTGCAGAGTGCATAAGGTTTGTAGACAATTTTCATCAGAGCTATTTAATGATTTCTCCCCCTTTTTGTCAGAATCAAAAAGACATAGTGTCATACGGTGAACTGGACCTTATTGGATTTGTAATCGCAATGTCGCGGTTAGCAAGAGTCGCCACCGACTTTTCTTTTATCCCATAAGGAAAGGCGGAAAAGAACAGGAAAGACCTTAATTTAGATTCTTAGGTTCGGGAGGTACTTTATACAAAGGGAAGGGGTAAGCACCCTTTGTATCCATGGTTATCCATGGGCTCTTAATTGCTCAATCATTTATGTTTTTCTTAGTTTTGAAAAAAAGCGGTTGAAAAGTGTATAAAAAGGTTTTGAAAACGAGAATTTAACTTTGTAATGATTCTTGCATGAATGTATACAAAGTGGTTATCTCGTATAGTTTTTTTTTTAAAGTAGTTTAGAAAAATATAACTCGGCAATGATCCTAGTACGGAGGTATGCTAAGTGGTGATTTTCTAAAAAAGATGTTTGAAAGGTGTGAGGTGGGAAAAGTATTTTTTATTATGAATGAGCAATTAAGGTTACACCTGTCCGAGGTCTTTCCGGGCATTTCCCATCCTTATGAGGGTAAAACTGTCCTTACTATTGAGAAGTAAGTAGTTTTATCCTGGGGATGTAGAAGGGTCATCGTAGGGTCATCGATAGGTCATCGAAGGCAACAGTTGTGAGGATACCTTAGCATTCGAAGGGACTATCATCATTTAACCGTAGGCTATACCGAAGGGTCATCGAGGGACAAAAATGGTATTTTCGAAGGCAACGTCCGAGGGACTATGATGATTTTACCGAAGGGTCTTTGCTAAGGATATCCCCATATTCGCGGGACATGACCGTAATATCGAAATTGTGGGGTAATAAAGAGAGGTCCGATATCATTTATTTAAAGTCCATGTTTTAAGTTCATTAGGTAATTATGGTGATACCACATTAAATCGATACATTAAAATCAACACATTAAGGATCACTACATTAAAATTAATTGGGCCATCAATATGAATCTTCACATTAAAGTGAAATAATTTAGAATCCATCTCCATGAAGGCTTCCCATGCATAAAGCGGAGTACCTAGCCAACTATTTCTTCGGAAGAATGCTAGCCTTTACACCATGAACACACGGATTAAAGCATCGAGGTAAAATACAATTGGAAATTGCACCATAAGATAAATATAACAGCCAGGAATTTAAGCCAAATAATGCAGAATCATCATTAGGTAAACATAAAATGGGCAACAAAGAGACAAAGCAGCCCCTGTCCCGTTCGCCTCTGCTTCGCCTAGCGAAGGCTCAGCGAAGGCTCGCTGCAGGCTCGCCTAGCGATGAGCTGGCGAGCGGCCACGGGTTTGAAATTTGAGAACATTATGACCTCAACCTGCAGCATGGCTTATGGCATCCAACACATAATTATATGGTTCAGTTTCACAATATTCAAGCACATTTAAATTCTCATGCAAGACTTCAAAAAAAATGTTTATGAATTCAATTATAATATCCTCCACAAATTAAGAACATGAAGTGGTACCATATGCCAAGTGAGAGTACAAAACGATATCACATGCAAATTAAGACACTAAAGTGGTACCACATGCAAAATAAGGACACAAAGTGATAATCATATGCCAATTAAGAAACTAAAGCGATAATAGTGAGGCAAACCTGTTTGCAAGTCGAGTTGCAACCTTGAATTGGCGAGCCGGCCTGAGTTGGGCGACGGTGGCTTCGGAGCGGGTAAGCGGCCTTCAGGGTTTCCGCCTTCTGAACTCTTTGGACCAGCAGGGTTTCGGTGCTAGGGTTTCCTCTGGATCTCTGTGTGAGTGTCTCCGGGTGAGTGAGTCCGTCTCTCTGTGTCTGTGTTTTTCGTGGCAGAGGAGCAGGTATTTATAGTAGTGGTAATGGTGACCTAATGGGCTTAAAATGAGGTCCAAAAATCTCAAACTTTCGCAAGCTTCGCTAGGCGAAGGAATTGCTCGCCTAGCGAGCAAACTAGGTCTGGGCTTTTTCCTGGATCCAACGCTTCGCTGGGCGAGTGGCATGGTGCAATGTTCGCTAGGCGAAGGAGCTGCTCGCCTAGCGAGCCAGCGGCTTTGGGCCGCCTGTGGATTGGGCCTGTTGTGAGTGGGCTTTCGTCCATTTGATATCAGTGCCTTGCAGAACAAGTCAGAGGGTCTTGGAAATTGTTCGGTAGTGCCAACGGGCAAATTTTGGGGTATGACAGCTGCCCCTGTTCAATATTCTCGAACCGAGAGAGTAGAATGGTATGTGCCGTTCGTGGTCTGGAGGTGAAAGATTATTGAACACTAGAATGCCCCGAAAATTTGCGCTTGTCCATCAGTCTTGACGGAGATGGGCTTAAAGATGCCATCCAAGAAACTTGCTGAGGAGATTTCCAGATTGTGTCGTACGTTAGACGATATCTGGAGACATGGGTGTCACACCGGGTCATACATCAGACCGTATAGTGAGTCATCCATTATGCTGTTGACTTCGCTGGGGAGTCAGAGTATGCTATACTGCTGGGGATAAGGGATCAGAATGGATCATGTTAGACCGTGTCTGAATACCAGAGTGAGCTGTTCATTAGGCGGATGACTTTGCTGGGGATGAAAGATCAGAATGGATCGTACGCTAGATCGTATCTGAGTCGCAGAATGAGCCGTACGTTAGGCTGAAGCTGCTGAAAAGGGAGTAGCCGTATACTAGACTACCATTCAGGAATGTACCTGTCCGAAGGTAGCACCTGAGATAGGGATTAGTCGTATACTAAACTACCATTCAGGAATGTACCTGTCCGAAGGTAGCACCTGAGAAAGGGAGTAGCCGTATACTAAACTACCATTCAGGAATGTACCTGTCCGAAGGTAGCACCTGAGAAAGGGAGTAGTCGTATACCAAACTACCATTCAGGAATGTACCTGTCCGAAGGTAGCACCTGAGCAAGGGAATAGTCGTATACCAGACTACCATTCAGGAATGTACCTGTCCGAAGGTAGCACCTGAGAAAGGGAGTAGTCGTATACTAAACTACCATTCAGGAATGTACCTGTCCGAAGGTAGCACCTGAGAAAGGGAGTAGCCGTATACTAGACTACCATTCAGGAATGTACCTGTCCGAAGGTAGCACCTGAGAAAGTGAAGGTTTAACTTGGTCGTCCATTAAACCATACTTGAGCTGTTGAAGATCAGAAGGGATCGTACGCTAGATCGTATCTGAGCTGGAGGTCCAAATGGGTCGTACGTTAGACCGTATTGGAGTTGCAGGATGAGCCGTACGTTAGGCTGTATCTGAGGATTTGAATATCCAAATGGGTCGTACATTAGACCGTGTTGGAGTTGTTGGGAGTCAGAATGGATCGTACGTTAGACCGTATCTGAGTTGGAGGTCCAAATGGGTCGTACGTTAGACCGTATTGGAGTTGTTGAGAGTCAGAATGGATCGTACGTTAGACCGTATCTGAGTTGAAAGAGTCATATGTTGGGCTGAATCAGAATGAACCGTACGTTAGGCTGTATCTGATAATATTGGTGTATGCTGTATTTGCAACGAACATTTGGGATGGGCTTATAGATGCCATCGTTAGAAGGATGTCAGAATGGATGTTGATGAGGATGTCCGTCTGAATGGACCTTTGTTTTGACTATGTCAGGAGGATAATTAGCCTGAAAAATGAGGTTAGCTTCATGCCATGTCATGATGCATGAGATGCAAATGTTGTATGCATGCGTGTGCTGTGAAATGATGTAATGAGTGAATTACGCGTCTGGAATAAATGAGAGCATTGTATACATGTATATGTTATGAAATGATGTAAAGTGTATGATGCGGAATGAAGTAAATGTGAGCGTTGTATGCAGGTATGTAGTATGAAATGATGTGATGAATGCATTAGGCGTCTGAAACATTCTTCCAGGGGACACTACTGGGGAGATAGATCTCAGTCTGCTGGTCGGAGACCTTGGTATTGATGGCCCTTCCTTAGCTGGGGATTTGAGTTCTGTCCAACGGGGCCTGGCTGGGGATAGAAGGGATGACCTTTCGGTAGGGCGGTGCCGACCTCTTCTGGGGAATAATTGGCGTTGCCGGGGAATCGAATTAGTAACAGCCTCCTTGGAAAGCGTGGTTAGACCTTCTCCTCGATCCTGAAGTCGTGTAGTAATTGCTATTGCTATTTTAGGCATGCATTTTTGTAAACATTGGTCATATCCGAGTGCATAAGTCAATTCAAGTTAAATCAATGGACGTTTACGCAAACAAAACAGAAAAGGTAAAAACAAAAGCATCTTTTTGGAAATGAAATTGTATTGATGTTGAAAGAGGGCCTATAAACAGGCAATTTATGTACAAGGAGACAGAAATCCTAGTAAGAGGAAAGTGTCAAGAAAAAGAGAAAGCTATGCAGAAAAAGTCCTATCGATTCTAATTCCACCACTATCATTATGTCTTCAAGCATCTCATCTCCTGCCGTCGGATAGAAGTGATTGGCTCGTTCAGTCCCTGGAACTTGGTTGAAGGTGGCAGAGAACGGGACATAGTCATACGCTTTAATCCCTAATTTTTGCCTGGACCGCCTTTTCAGGTTTTCAGTCCACCGGGATACCCTTTTTTGCCCAAGCCGCCTTTTCAGGTTTTCGACTTGCCGGGTATACGTCTTTATATATTTATCCCTAATTTTTGCCCGAACCCTTTTGGTTCGCCGGGATGCCCTTACTTTTGCCTAGGTACGTCGACCTAGCGGGTCTCTGTTATGCGTAGTATTTTTTAACTATGTCCGCGTTCACAGGATGCGGGAAGTCTTCGCCATCCATTGTAGCAAGTATCATGGCTCCACCAGAGAATACCTTCTTAACCACAAATGGCCCTTCGTATGTGGGAGTCCACTTGCCTCTGGGATCCCCTTGTGGTAGAATGATACGCTTGATCACCAAGTCACCAACTTGATACACCTGTCTCTTGACTCTTTTGTTAAATGCCTGGGTCATGCGCTTCTGATATATCTGCCCGTGACAAACAGCCGCAAGTCTCTTCTCATCAATCAAGTTTATCTGATCGAGTCGAGTCTGAATCCATTCATCTTCATCTAAGCCCGCCTCTTTCATGATTCTTAGAGAGGGAATCTGAACTTCCACCGGTAAAACGGCCTCCGTTCCGTAGACTAAAGAGAAAGGAGTTGCCCCCGTCGAAGTGCGTACTGAAGTGCGATAACCATGGAGAGCAAATGGTAACATCTCATGCCAGTCTTTGTATGTTATTGTCATCTTTTGTATGATCTTCTTGATGTTCTTATTAGCAGCCTCCACGGCGCCATTCATCTTTGGCCGGTACGGAGAAGAATTATGGTGTTTAATTTTGAACTGCGTGCAGAGTTCAGTAATCATCTTGTTGTTCAAATTAGTACCATTGTCAGTGATAATCCTTTCAGGGATGCCATACCGACAAATAAGGCTATTCTTGACGAACCGTGCCACCACATTCTTGGTGACAGAAGTGAATGAGGCTGCCTCTACCCACTTGGTGAAGTAATCAATAGCGACGAGAATGAAGCGATGTCCATTAGAAGCCGTAGGTTTAATCTCCCCGATCATATCGATGCCCCACATTGCAAAGGGCCAAGGAGCTGTCAACACGTTCAATGGAGCAGGAGGCACATGTACTTTGTCCGCATAGATCTGACACTTGTGACAGGTTCTGGAGTGATGGTGGCAATCAGCTTCCATGGTAGACCAATAATACCCTGACCTCAGAATCTTCTTGGCCATTGTATGTCCATTAGAATGAGTCCCAAAAATACCGTCATGCATGTCTTCCATAATCTTTTCTGCTTCCTTTTTATCCACACAGCGAAGCAGAGTAAAGTCATGATTACGTTTGTATAACACTCCATTACTCAGAAAGAATTTAGCGGAGAACTTCCTCAGGAATTTTCTGTCATTGATGGATGCCCCTTCAGGGTATTCCTGAGCTTCTAAGTATCTTTTTACGTCGTGGAACCAAGGTTTTTCCCGTACTCCCTCAGTGTTAAGTTCATAACAGTATGCCGGTTCATCTAGTCGCTCAATGGTAATCCTGGGAGCTTCACCGTCCCATCTGACTCTGAACATAGATGACATGGTAGCTAATGCGTCTGCCAACTGATTCTCTTCTCGTGGAATATGTTCAAATGTAATCTCTTCAAAGTATGGGATTAATGTCATTACCTGCTCTCGATAAGGGATGAGATTTGGATGTTTAGTATCCCATTCTCCTTTGATCTGACTGATTACCAAGGCCGAGTCTCCGTACACACTCAAAAACTTGATTCGCCAACCCATAGCAGCTTTGAGTCCAAAAATACATGCTTCATACTCAGCCATGTTATTGGTACAATGAAAACATAGTCTAGCTGTGAAAGGCGTATGGTAACCCTCGGGAGAAATGAGTACAACCCCAACACCATGGCCCAATGCATCAGAAGATCCATCAAAGACCATAGTCCATCGGGATCCCCATTCAGGTCCTTCATCTGGTTTAGGTTTTTCGTAATCCGTAACAAGCATGACATCCTCATCTGGGAACTCACAATTCATAGATTGGTAATCATCCACCGCTTGATGAGCCAAATGATCAGCCAGCACGCTTCCTTTGATTGCTTTCTGGGTAGTGTACTGGATATCATACTCTGTTAAGATCATCTGCCATCTCGCTATTCTTCCGGAGAGGGCAGGCTTCTCGAACATGTATTTGATGGGATCCATCCTAGAAATCAACAAAGTGGTATGATTCAACATATACTGTCTTAGTCGGCGAGCAGCCCAGGCCAAAGCACAGCAAGTTCTCTCGAGCAGTGAGTATCTTGTTTCACAGTCGGTAAACTTTTTGCTCAGGTAGTATATGGCATGCTCTTTTCGACCAGACTCGTCATGTTGCCCCAATACGCACCCCATTGAATTTTCTAACACGGTCAAATACATGATTAGAGGTCTTCCTTCAACTGGTGGTATCAGAATCGGAGGTTCCTGGAGGTAGTTCTTGATTTTGTCAAAAGCTTCTTGGCATTCGTCATTCCATATCATTTCTTGATTTTTCCTCAGCAATTTGAAGATGGGTTTGCAGGTAGCGGTCAAGTGGGAGATAAATCGAGCAATGTAGTTCAAGCGTCCCAAGAAACCTCTGACTTCTTTCTCCGTACGGGGAACTGGCATTTCTTGAATAGCCCTCACTTTAGCCGGGTCAACCTCAATTCCTTTGCCACTGACAATAAAGCCTAAGAGTTTACCGGATCTTACTCCAAAGGTGCATTTGTTCGGATTCAATCTCAACTTGTACTTCTTCAACCTCTCGAACAGTTTGTATAAATGATCGAGATGTTCTTCTTCAGTATGAGATCTAGCTATCATGTCATCCACATATACTTCTATCTCATGATGAATCATGTCATGGAACAAAACCACCATAGCACGCTGGTATGTTGCCCCGGCGTTCTTTAGACCGAACGGCATTACTTTGTAACAGAAAGTGCCCCATTGCGTCACAAACGTGGTTTTCTCCATGTCCTCAGGTGCCATCTTAATCTGGTTATAACCCGAGAATCCATCCATGAATGAGAATAATTTGTGTTGAGCGGTGTTATCTACCAGAACATCAATGTGTGGGAGTGGAAAGTCATCTTTGGGACTCGCTTTATTCAAATCTCTGTAATCCACGCACATTCGCACCTTACCATCTTTCTTTGGCACTGGCACCACATTAGCAACCCATTGAGGATAAGAAGTAACAGCTAAGAAACCGGCATTGAATTGTTTCATAACCTCGGCTTTGATTTTCTCAGACATTTCAGGACGCATGCGGCGAACCTTTTGCTTGACAGGACGGCAGTCTTCCTTCGTAGGCAGCCGATGCACCACTATATCAGTATCCAACCCGGGCATGTCTTCATAAGACCAAGCGAAAACCTCTACATAGTCATGTAACATCCGAATCAATCTTTCCTTGATGCTGCTTTCCAATCCTGCTCCTATTTTGACTTCTCTTCTGTCTACCTCAGTACCCAGATTTACAATTTCGAGGGACTCTTCATGCGGCTGTATAGTCCTTTCCTCTTGCAATAACAATCTGGCAAGCTCTCCAGGGACTTCACAATCTTCCTCACTTCCATCTTCGGCTTGGTAGATTGGATTTTCAAAGTCATAATGAACAGTAGCGGAATTATTATCAATAGGATCCAGAGTGAGTACGGATCTGCAGTTTGTTACGTGAGTGTGTGTAAGAAAGCATAGCTTGTTTGAAAGACGACAGGAAAAATAAAGAGCGCAATATTTGAATGTGAAAACGTCCATAGATTTATTGAATATGAAAATATGCTTATGAAATGACAAAACCCTTAACAAATTAGCTACTGTGCCCCGGGTATAGACACAATGCTTTAAGAAGTTCAATTAGAATTTGCAATGCTAAATAGACAATAACAATTACTCCTGACTAAAGGAGATCGGGATAGTGTCTTCAGCCTTCCAATTATTGAGTCCGTCACCAATCGTTGGGAAGATCCAGCCATCTAGGTCGCAATCACTGTCAGCCTCTTCTATAGCATTGATTTGATCTTTGACCATCTTTTCAGAGCTAAATCCCAGACCAGATTTATCAGACTTGTAGGGTATGTTGATCAGCTGACCCCAGCCAGTACAGCCACCATCTTCAACTACAGCTTGAGCATCCTTCAGGGAAACCATGGCAGGAGAAGCTCGAATAACCTCAGGCACAAGGGAAGTCGGCTTAAGGACAGGATTGGGCGGAGGAACCACTTCAAATGACTGGGACGGAGTCTCGAAGAATTCACCATCCATCTCAACGTATCTGAAGGTATGCACACTACTGACAATGTATTCTTCTTCCCTACACACAGTGACAATCTTACCCTCTATCGGATATCTCAGCTTTTGATGGAGAGACGAAGCTACAGCACCTGCCCCATGAATCCAAGGGCGTCCCAGCAAGCAGGAATAGGCGGGGCGAATGTTCATTACATGAAAGGTAGTGTTGAAGACTTGAGGTCCTATCTTGATAGGGAGAACAACTTCACCGTGGACAACACTCTTTGCACCATCGTAAGCACGCACCACAATGTCACTAGGCTTCAATTCAATGCCTTTACAGTCAAGTTTATCGAGCACGACTTTCGGTAGCACATTCAAGGAAGAGCCATTATCGATCAGCACATGAGACAGGGTGATCCCTTTACACTCAATGGAGATATGCAGGGCCTTATTATGGTTCTTTCCCGCTGGTGTCAGATCAGCGTCGGAAAATCCTAGGCCATTGTCAACAGCCAAGTGAGCCACATAATGTTCGATATGATCGACAGATGTTTCCTGAGGCACATGAGCAGTCTTCAAGAATTTTATTAACGCATTGGCATGAGATTCAGAAGATAACAGCAATGATAACATTGAGATCTTAGATGGGGTATGCCCCAACTGCTCTACAACATCAAAGTCACTCTTGCGAATGATTTTCAACACTTCTTCCATTTCTTGTTTGGCAACATCTTTGGGAGTAACTTCGACCGGTGTCTCTGACTGAGAAGGATTGACTGGTTCCTTTCCTCGAGTCTCAGGGATAGGAGGTGAGATTTCTGGAGAGAAGATCCTTCCGCTTCGAGTAATTTTACTAGTCCCAACAATGCCACTAGTATTAGCAGCATTATCCACTTGCCTCACACCATGGACGTAAACATCACCGCCATAATTCCACGGAATAGCTTTGCTTGAGGAATACGGGATCGGGCCAGGTGCAGTGATGATTAGGGGAGCAACCCTGGGCTCAGCAATAATCTTCACAGGTATTCTGGGAGCAGTAATCTTCACTGGAACCTTGGACCTTGCAATCACAGATACTTCTTCAACAGGGTTTTCCGTCTTAGAAACCCTTTCAAAGAGAATTGTACGATCGTCCACCAGCTGTTGAATACCATTCCTCAACTTCAGACAGTCCTCGGGCTGGAGTATGCAGAGATTGCAATCTTCAGTACAACCTGGAAATAAACCAGCTCGCAATAAATTCCTCTTTATGATCGGGAGAGGAGATGTTAAGTCCGCTATAGTAGTGATGAGAGAATCGTCATCGAGAGCATTAACAGCCTTGTCATGATTAGGCATAGGAGCAGTGATGACATTAGGAGTCTCCGGAGGCTCGAACTCAATTTCCCCCGCGTCGATCATGTCCTGAATCTTATTCTTCAACAGCCAACAATCATTTGTATCATGCCCGGGGCTATCGGAGTGATATGCACACCTGGCATTGGGATTGTAACGAGGCGAAGCAGTGTTGACATTTGCAGGAGGACCTCTGAGAGTGATTAGGTTTACCTTTAGCATACTTTGCAGTGCTTGTGCTAAAGTCATATTGAGCTTGGTAAACTGCCTTCTTGGTCTGTCTTGTCTTTGCTGGAAGTTTTGAGCCGGCGGGGCTGCGATCGTCACTGCTCCAATGGCATGGTCACCATTTTTCTTATTATGATTCTTGTGACCATACACAGCATTTGATTCGTTCTTCCCATGGTAGGACTTTTTACTGCTTGTAGAAGTAGCCGCCTGTAACTTTCCACTTCGAATGCCGCTCTCCACCCGTTCACCTGTCAGTATAAGTTCAGTGAAACCTGATGAAGAACTCCCCAGTAGGTGGCTGTAGAATGGGCCAGTCAGGGTACCCATGAACAGGTCTACTAATTCTCGGTCAGTCATAGGGGGTTTGACCCTGCCAGCCAAATCTCTCCATTTCTGGGCATACTCTTTGAAGCTTTCTTTAGATCCCATAGCCATATTCTGCAACTGCAGCCGAGTAGGTGCTAATTCAGAATTGTACTGGTACTGCTTGTAGAAAGCCGTTGCTAAATCAGTCCAGGTGTGGATGTCAGAGCTCTCAAGCTGATAATACCATTCCAACTGAGTGCCAGACAGACTTTCTCGGAAGAAATGGATCCATAGTTTCTTATCAGTGGTATGCGGCTGAATCTTTCTCACATAAGCCCTTAAATGCATCTGAGGACAGGATGCACCATCGTACTTAGTGAAAGTGGGGATTTTGAATTTGCGTGGAATGGTCACATCGGAGACCAGACCCAAACTTTCGAAATCCAGACCAGGCGCCTTCTGACCCTCCATGGCTAGCATGCGTTCTTCCAGCAATCTGTACTTATCGTCTCTTGGAGAGTACTGTTCATTTTCATAATCGTCATCCTCGGGGTTAGAGAAATCAACATTCTCCTCCTCTGAATCATTTTCCGCCCCCTCTTCTGGGCCATTCGGGATTCCAAATTTGATTCCCGTAGCCTGTCCTTTACGCCTTCTGCCCGGGTTAATGAAGCTCACAGCTTTTTTGTCCTTCTTCTTTTCAGCCAAAAGGGCCTTCAGTTCCTCCTGCCCCTTGGATAAGCTTAGCATCATCTCCTTGAACTGAGCATTCTGAGTCTGGAGATCTTTGACAGTTTGTTCGAGATCCATTTTTCTGTTTGGAGGAAAACCGTGAGAATATGGTCTTTTAGAACACCTGTTATGCAATGTTATGTTATGCGATGCAATGTATGAAATGTTTTCAAGGACTTTTGGAATTTAACTCTGCATAAATCCCCAACAAGAGGGAAATGTTTTATTGCTACTTTTTTTTTTATCAATGTTCATTACAAAAGGAATAGTAGTAAAAATACAAAGCTCAAGTCTCCCAGGGGCGACTTCTTTTCGGGCGAAGATATGCATTGAGTCTTCGTTCCTCATTAAGCTGACTGGTGAGCTCTAACACTTTCTTCCTTTCTGTATTGAACTGGGCTTCGAAAGTATCTCTCTCTTCTCTCAACTGGGTCCAGGATCTTTTCAATTCCTCAACATCAGTAGGCATATCTGGAATAAGGCTCCATAGGAATAGAATTTTTCTTTCCTAAAGTGCTTCTTTTCACCATGCCCCAAGCTCGTACAAACCTTTGGCGGAGGTCTTGAGAGTCATTGTCATAGTCAAACACTGTACCTTGGATAATCATTTCATGTGGACCATCTCTTCGAGCACGACCAAACTGACGTAAGGCTAAGGCAGGATTATAAGTAATGCCTCCTCTTATCCCCATGAGTGGTACATTAGGGAATTCTCCACAACGGTCGATGAGGGTGACGTCTTCTCTGAGATTGGAACACCAACGAATGTCTGAATGGGAGAGTGCCATTATCCTTTGAGACCATTTCAGATTTTGATCATTCTTCAAGACTGATTGAGGGAGGTGCGAAATAAACCACCTAGACAACAAAGGTACGCAGCACATGAGAGTCCCTTGCCTCCTCATAGTACGAGTGTGAAGGGAATGCAAGACATCTCCAAGCAAGGTAGGCACAGGATTATGAGTGAGAAATATCTTAATAGCATTCACATCTATGAATTGGTCCGGATTAGGGAATAGCACCAAACCATAGATTAGCAATGCTAAAACATCTTCAAAAGCATGGACATTCATAATTTTTAGGAATTCTCGGGCCTTACTTATCAGAAATTTGGCAAGTAAACCTTTCATTCCACTTCTTGTTATCCAATTAGTTTCAATGTCGGACTTTGTCATGTGTAAAGCTGCGGCAACTTCTTCGGCCTTTGGCATCTTTTCTAAACCACTGAAAGGTATTTGATCCAGGATAGGTATCCCAAGCAACTTGGAAAACTCTTCCAATGTGGGTACCAACTGATAATCTGGGAAAGTGAAGCAATGATGCTTAGGATCGAAGAACTGGAATAGGACTCTCATCATATCTTCTTTGAAACCAGTGGTAACCAAATTGAGGAGATGACCATGTTTCTTGTTGAACTGAGCATGATCAGGGAGTTCTGACACCAAATCCTTGAGTTGAGGAGAGATTGCTACAAGATTGATCCGGATAGTCTTCCTGGAAGCCATAACCTGTTCAACAGAGCAAAGCTAAATTCCTAAGTCCTTGAAATGGTTAGTATGATGATGTTATGATGTTATGATGTTATGATGTTATGCAAGCACAAGCATGTCACACAACAATTATTCCTAGGTTTTAAGGCTTGCATGAGTTCCATAGGTAAGTACCCTCCCCACTGAAGTTTAGTTGGTTCAACCTGTCCTAGAATAGTAACCGGGTTCTAAAAGGATCTCAAATCATCGACCTTTCCTTAAGTCCACTTCAGTGCAACACCAAGTGGTTGACCGAAGCTTCCCTAAAGTCCAATCTCAAAGAGTGTAGTATCGAGTCTCAACCAACCCCAGTCGGAACCGAAGTCAGTTATCTCACTACTTTCTAATGGCCAGGATGAGTCAATTAGGGTTCTAAAGGTCTGGTTAATGCTTTGATGACACCACGCGGAAGCCAAATTTTTCCTCAAGTAACATGAGGAACATCAGGACAACCAAAGTGTCACATTAACCGTAGCCATCATTTTGACCATTCCAGTATACGCCGGATAGTCGCGATGATCTATTGCTACTTACCTAAGGTACACTAGATCCGGGTGTAGGATCTTTCACTCAAACAATCCCTTAAAGAAAAAGGAACAATTTAAAACATAAATGATTTTTTAAGGTGGACCTCTCTTTATGGTCCCCAGCAGAGTCGCCAGTTCTGTCATACGGTGAACTGGACCTTATTGGATTTGTAATCGCAATGTCGCGGTTAGCAAGAGTCGCCACCGACTTTTCTTTTATCCCATAAGGAAAGGCGGAAAAGAACAGGAAAGACCTTAATTTAGATTCTTAGGTTCGGGAGGTACTTTATACAAAGGGAAGGGGTAAGCACCCTTTGTATCCATGGTTATCCATGGGCTCTTAATTGCTCAATCATTTATGTTTTTCTTAGTTTTGAAAAAAAGCGGTTGAAAAGTGTATAAAAAGGTTTTGAAAACGAGAATTTAACTTTGTAATGATTCTTGCATGAATGTATACAAAGTGGTTATCTCGTATAGTTTTTTTTTAAAGTAGTTTAGAAAAATATAACTCGGCAATGATCCTAGTACGGAGGTATGCTAAGTGGTGATTTTCTAAAAAAGATGTTTGAAAGGTGTGAGGTGGGAAAAGTATTTTTTATTATGAATGAGCAATTAAGGTTACACCTGTCCGAGGTCTTTCCGGGCATTTCCCATCCTTATGAGGGTAAAACTGTCCTTACTATTGAGAAGTAAGTAGTTTTATCCTGGGGATGTAGAAGGGTCATCGTAGGGTCATCGATAGGTCATCGAAGGCAACAGTTGTGAGGATACCTTAGCATTCGAAGGGACTATCATCATTTAACCGTAGGCTATACCGAAGGGTCATCGAGGGACAAAAATGGTATTTTCGAAGGCAACGTCCGAGGGACTATGATGATTTTACCGAAGGGTCTTTGCTAAGGATATCCCCATATTCGCGGGACATGACCGTAATATCGAAATTGTGGGGTAATAAAGAGAGGTCCGATATCATTTATTTAAAGTCCATGTTTTAAGTTCATTAGGTAATTATGGTGATACCGCATTAAATCGATACATTAAAATCAACACATTAAGGATCACTACATTAAAATTAATTGGGCCATCAATATGAATCTTCACATTAAAGTGAAATAATTTAGAATCCATCTCCATGAAGGCTTCCCATGCATAAAGCGGAGTACCTAGCCAACTATTTCTTCGGAAGAATGCTAGCCTTTACACCATGAACACACGGATTAAAGCATCGAGGTAAAATACAACTGGAAATTGCACCATAAGATAAATATAACAGCCAGGAATTTAAGCCAAATAATGCAGAATCATCATTAGGTAAACATAAAATGGGCAACAAAGAGACAAAGCAGCCCCTGTCCCGTTCGCCTCTGCTTCGCCTAGCGAAGGCTCGCTGCAGGCTCGCCTAGCGATGAGCTGGCGAGCGGCCACGGGTTTGAAATTTGAGAACATTATGACCTCAACCTGCAGCATGGCTTATGGCATCCAACACATAATTATATGGTTCAGTTTCACAATATTCAAGCACATTTAAATTCTCATGCAAGACTTCAAAAAAAATGTTTATGAATTCAATTATAATATCCTCCACAAATTAAGAACATGAAGTGGTACCATATGCCAAGTGAGAGTACAAAACGATATCACATGCAAATTAAGACACTAAAGTGGTACCACATGCAAAATAAGGACACAAAGTGATAATCATATGCCAATTAAGAAACTAAAGCGATAATAGTGAGGCAAACCTGTTTGCAAGTCGAGTTGCAACCTTGAATTGGCGAGCCGGCCTGAGTTGGGCGACGGTGGCTTCGGAGCGGGTAAGCGGCCTTCAGGGTTTCCGCCTTCTGAACTCTTTGGACCAGCAGGGTTTCGGTGCTAGGGTTTCCTCTGGATCTCTGTGTGAGTGTCTCCGGGTGAGTGAGTCCGTCTCTCTGTGTCTGTGTTTTTCGTGGCAGAGGAGCAGGTATTTATAGTAGTGGTAATGGTGACCTAATGGGCTTAAAATGAGGTCCAAAAATCTCAAACTTTCGCAAGCTTCGCTAGGCGAAGGAATTTCTCGCCTAGCGAGCAAACTAGGTCTGGGCTTTTTCCTGGATCCAACGCTTCGCTGGGCGAGTGGCATGGTGCAATGTTCGCTAGGCGAAGGAGCTGCTCGCCTAGCGAGCCAGCGGCTTTGGGCCGCCTGTGGATTGGGCCTGTTGTGAGTGGGCTTTCGTCCATTTGATATCAGTGCCTTGCAGAACAAGTCAGAGGGTCTTGGAAAATGTTCGGTAGTGCCAACGGGCAAATTTTGGGGTATGACACATAGTAATAAAAATTGAATTAAAGAGAAAAACATTTCATTAAAAATAGAAACACAAAACATCAGATTCAAAAAGATCAAGAACAAAACATCAGATCCAAAAAAGAAGACAGAAGCAAAAAACAACAAAAGGCAAGCAAAACATAAAATCCTAAGTGCCTAAGGGTTCTGAGGCAATTTCTGCAAGATCATGGCAAGCATCTTCTGGATGTTCTCATTGACCGTATCTTGCTTGTCCATTCTGTCTCGGAGGATGTTCTGATCTTCCTTAAGGTCCTTCAGAGTCTGAAGGATCATGGGAACAGCAGTTGAAGACTCCCCCTGAGTCAGAGCCTGCTGGGCTTCAGCTTCTGCAGCAGCTTGAGCTTCTGCATCTGCCAGAGCCTTAGCTATAGCTTCTTGTTGCCTTAGGATTTCTGCTTCCTGAGCAATTCTTTCCTCTTCTATTCTTCTTGCTTCTTCTGCTTCTCTAGCCAACCTTTCTTCCTCAAGTCTTCTGGCCTCAGCTTCTCTGGCAAGTCTCTCCTGGAGTCTTGCCTCAGCATCTCTGATGTAGTCATTTCTGACTTATTCAGATATGCTCTTCAGCCTAAAAGACTCAGATGTCATCCAGCCAATGACTCTGTTCCAGTGTGTCCTTACAGATTCAGGATCATCACTGATTTCAGAGTTAATGACCAGAGAATCAACCTTTTGAGCTGAAGCCTCTGCAATCATAAAGATGGCTTCCTTAAGGGTAGGTTTAGAAAGCTCAGGTTCAGGTTCTGGTTCAGAGGTATGAGGTGGAGGGCTGAGATTCAAGGTTTGAGGTTCAGATTCTGACTCAGGTTGGGGTTCAGATTCTGCTTCTGGTTGAAGACTGGGGGATGAAGCATAAAGTGGGTTTAAATCTAAAGGTTCGGATTCTGGTTCTGGGACAGCGAGAAGGATTGGTGGGGTGATATCAGAGGTGTGGGGATCAGATGGTTGAATTTCAGAGGGTATGGTGGTTGTTTGTTGTGGTGGAAGTGAAGTTGTTTCAGGTTCTGTGGTTTGTGGTTGTTGTGAAGCAAGTCTATGAGCAAATAGAGTGGCTATTGTTGGGGAGTCAGGATCAGAAGGTTCATGGTCAGAGGAAACAGTAACGTAGGGAGGTGATTCAGGTTCAGAGGATGAAGAAGAAGAAGAAGTGCTTTGGTGAGTTTGTGCAGGTATAGAGGGAGGAATGAAGGTTCTGGCTATGTTTAGAACTGGTGTAAGTTGGGAGGTTCTGGTTATTGAGGGTGGGATTTCAGAGGTAGTAAAAATGGGTTGAGAGGAGAGTGGGTTAGAGGAAGCCATCTGAAGATTAGAGGAGACAGGAGGAACAGACTTATCAGTTGAGATTTGCGGAGGAGCTGAAGATCCGCTTCCAGAAGCTCCTTCAAGTCTGGCTTTCTTTGCTTTCCTTGCCTCAGCAGCTATCTGTTTCTCAGAGACACCTCTCTTGTATCTGACTAGATCTTCTTCTGAATCCAGACAGTCATCGAGGCTGAAATCAGATATATCCACACCTTCATTCAGTAGACGCTGAAGATAGATGGCAACAGCATCTCTTGGCTCGTTCTTGAAGAATCTGGCAAGGCCATGAGGCATCTTCCTCTGATCTTTTAGAGATTCCCAGGTTGTATCAAGAGTGGGCTTGACTCTAATCTCTTTGATGATTCCCATGCTTTTGAGGTTTCTGGCATTCAGAGGCTTTCCCACATCAATTGCCAGATCATCCATACATCTGGTCTTTTCCAGTTGGTCAACCAATCCATGCTCAATGAAGACATCAGAAAGCAATCTTCCCAGAGGGATGTAAGACCTTGGCTTCATATTGTTTCTGGTTTCTTTGACAGAATCCCTCAGATATCTGAAAAGGAGAACAGAGAGGTTGATCTGGATGCCCTTCTGAATACAGTATAAAATGCATTTTTGATCAGCATTTATGTAATCAGAGGAGTTGGAGGCTGGGCGATGGTGAATAGTACCCAGAATGATTTTTAGCCATACTCGGAGGTTCTGGTGTAGCTCTTTGTTCTTAGAGGGGTTTCCTTCAACATTTGGTTTGAATATTGTTGGGTTGATAACTTCAGTGATGCGTTTAGACCTAGGAGGGATGTTGTAAATCCTTTTTCCTTCAGTTGTCTCCATGTTCAGCAAGGAGGCAATTGATGCTTCAGTGATAATAATCTTTACCCCTAGAACAAAAGAGACAATGAATTGGTCATCTGCATCAGCATGTCTCCAGAATTCCTTGACAAGAAGAGGGTAGATAGGACCATAAAGCCTGTTGAAGTAGGTTTCCCATCCTTGTTGACGAAGTTCCTTAGTAAGATCAACGCCATTTCTTCTTAGGTTGTCAAAATCAACCAAAGATTCACACAAAACATCCAAACCTTCAAAGGGAGTTGAAAGGTTTATGTGGCGTTCTCGGTCAAGAATGTGGGGTTCTTGATAAACAGGGGTTATAGAAACACCGGTGACGGTTGGAGTTGAGATACTAGAGGTTTGAGCGGTGGAACTTGACTCCATTTGCTGTGAGTAGTTGAACAGTTGTTGTTGTTGAGCATCCATTGTAAAGAAGAAGATGAAGATGAAGAAACTTGCAGAGAATGCTTCGAGAGAGGGTTTAGGGTTTAAGAGTGAGTGAGAGTGATAAGTGTGAAATGTGAGAGAAAGTGTTTATATACTCTAAGTAAAACACATGCAAAACGACACCTCAGAATGCGTTAGACACAACACTCAAAATAGCACGCTTGGGGGAAAAATGATTACAGCTAATAAATGAATGTCTAATCCCAACAGTACGCATACTGCTCTAGGAGATTTCAAACGTTCTGACCTTTGATTTCTATTGACAGCTGTCTAGAAGTTCTAGGGTTAGACATTTAATGCTCCACGTGTTGATGTATCTGATCTTCAGGAATACCAAAGGATTGGTTTCTGAAGATTTCTAACTCAGATATCTTCTTAACTTGTAGAAGTATCAGAGTCAGAGGCAGAAGTGTATTTGTTTTTATCAGAGTCTCATTTTACATGTTCAGAGCCAAATTTTACTCAGGGCAATTTTTAATGTTCAGATTCTCTAATATAAAAAAAAATCTATCTTCAGCTAGAGGCTTAGTAAAGATATCTGCCCATTGATGTTCTGTATCAATGAACTTCAATGTTACTATCCCTTTCTGAACATAGTCTCTGATAAAATGATGTTTTATTTCTATGTGTTTGGCTCTGGAATGTAGAATAGGATTCTTACTTAAACAAATAGCAGCAGTATTATCACAAAAGATAGGAATGTTACTCTCAAATATCTGAAGATCTTCTAGCTGATGCTTCATCCAGAGCATCTGAGTTGTGCACAGTGATGCTGAGATGTATTCTGCTTCTGCAGTTGATAGAGCGATAGTTGACTGTCTTTTGCTAGCCCAGGAGATTAGATTGTTTCCCAGAAGCTGGCAATTTCCAGAAGTACTTTTTCGTTCTATTCTATCTCCTGCGTAGTCTGCATCACAGTAACCAGAAAGTCTATACTCTGATGTTTTCTCATACATCAGGCCCAGGTTAGGAGTTCCTTTCAGATACTTAAGAATTCTCTTAACAGCTGTTAAATGAGATTCTCTAGGATCTGATTGGAATCTGGCACAAAGACAGACGCTAAAAAGAATATCAGGACGAGTAGCAGTCAGATAGAGAAGAGAGCCTATCATACCTCGATAGAGCTTCTGACAAACCTTGTTGCTTACCTCTTCCTTCTCCAGAATGCAAGTTGGGTGCATGGGAGTCTTTGCAGAGTTGCATTCAGTCATGTCAAACTTCTTCAGAACGTCTTTAATGTATTTACTTTGATGGACGTACGTGACTTCTGGAGTTTGATTAATTTGAATTCCCAGAAAGAACTTTAGTTCTTGCATTAAACTCATATCAAATTCTGCCTGCATTAACTTAGAAAATTCTTGGCAAACGGAGATATTAGCAGAACCAAAAATAATATCATCAACATAAATTTGGCATATCATGAGATCATTATTAAGGTTTTTGCAGAAGAGTGTAGAATCGACTTTCCCTCTGATAAAATTTTGTTCCAGAAGAAAATTGCTTAAGCGTTCATACCAAGCTCTGGGAGCTTGTTTAAGTCCATACAAGGATTTCTTAAGTTTAAAAACATGTTCTGGAAAATTTGAGTTTTCAAAGCCTGGAGGTTGATTGACATACACTTCTTCTGAAATATAAC
Organism: Lathyrus oleraceus; assembly: GCF_024323335.1. NCBI lineage: Eukaryota > Viridiplantae > Streptophyta > Magnoliopsida > Fabales > Fabaceae > Lathyrus > Lathyrus oleraceus. Next base: position 191,990,419 of record NC_066579.1, on the reverse strand, counting down.
CATTAAGAAATGCACTCTTGACATCCATTTGATATAGTTTAATAGAATGATTAATAGCAAAAGATACAAGAAGACGAATAGATTCTAACCTCGCGACTGGAGCAAAGGTTTCATTATAATCAATACCTTCTTGTTGACTATAACCTTGAGCTACCAGTCGTGCTTTGTTTCTGACAACTTCTCCTTTCTCGTTCAGCTTGTTTCTGAAAACCCATCTGGTTCCAATGACATGAGTGCCTCTGGGTTTAGGAACGAGATCCCAGACATCATTCTTGGAGAATTGATCTAATTCTTCTTGCATAGCTGCCACCCAATCGTTATCTAGAAGAGCTTCATCACAGGACGTAGGCTCAATCAGAGACACTAGTCCTAGAGGAATATCTTCAGAGGTTCTGAAGGTAGATCTGGTTCTAACAGGTTCATCTTTGTTTCCCAAAATCAAATCTTCAGATACGTTAATACGACTTTTAACTTTCCTTGGAATTTCTGGAGATTTAATTTCTTCAGAGTCTTGAGTGACGGTTGCTTCTGGAGTTTTATCAGATTCTACCAGAGTGATCTCTAAATCTGCAAACTTTTCAACTAGCTTTGACTTTTCAGGGTCAAGCTTATCATCAAATCTAACATGAATTGATTCCTCCACAATTTTGGTTTCTGTGTTGTATACTCTGTAGCCTTTAGAGCGTTCTGAGTATCCTAACATAATACCTTTCTGTGCTTTGGAATCAAACTTGTTCAGATGTTCTTTAGTATTTAATATAAAGCAAATGCATCCAAAAGGATGAAAATATGAGATGTTGGGTTTTCTTCCCTTACACAGTTCATAGGGAGTCTTTTCCAGAATAGGTCTTATAGAGATTCTATTCTGAATGTAACACGCTGTATTTACAGCTTCTGCCCAAAAGTGCTTTGCTACATTTGTTTCATTGATCATGGTTCTGGCCATCTCTTGGAGTGTCCTATTCTTCCTCTCTACAACTCCATTTTGTTGTGGAGTTCTAGGGCAGGAGAAATCATGGGATATTCCATTAGAGTCAAATAATTCCTCAAAATCTTTGTTTTCAAATTCTCCACCATGATCACTTCTGACTCTAACAATTTTAGAGTCAAATTCTTTTTGCACTTTAGAACAGAAACTGGTGAATACAGATTGAGACTCACTCTTGTGCTTTAGGAATTTTACCCATGTCCAGCGGCTGTAATCATCAACGATTACTAGTCCATACTTCTTTCCATTGACTGATGCTGTTTTCACAGGGCCAAATAAGTCAATGTGAAGAAGCTCCAGAGGCTTAGAGGTAGAAACAACATTTTTCTTTTTAAAAGATGTTTTTGAAAACTTTCCTTTCTGACAAGCTTCACACAGAGCATCTGAAGAAAACTTCAGTTTAGGTAAGCCTCTGACTAACTCAAGTTTAGTTAGCTGAGAAAGTTTTCTCATGCTAATGTGGCCTAAGCGTCTATGCCATACCCATTGCTCTTCGTGAACTGACATTAAACATTTAACATTTTGATCTTTTAAATCAGAAAGATTTATTTTATAAATGTTGTTTTTCCTCTTGCCTGTGAAAAGGACAGAGCCATCGTTCTGATTAATGGCTTTACATGTTTTTTGATTAAAGATTACATCATAACCGTTATCACTTAATTGACTTATGGATAACAAGTTATGCATTAATCCTTCTACATAAAGAACATCAGATATAGAGGGAAGAGTACCATTACCAATAGTTCCGGAGCCTCTGATCCTTCCTTTCTGATCTCCTCCGAAGCCTACAAATCCAGCGTCTTTAAGTTCCAGGCTTTGGAACATAGACTTTCTTCCCGTCATATGTCGCGAGCATCCAGAGTCCAGGTACCATGACTGGTGTCTGAACTTTGCTGCATAGGATATCTCTTCAGATTCTTCGTCTGAGCAGCTGGATGTGGTAGCCATAAGTGCTACGTTGGCCTGTTCATCAGAGTCAGATTCTGATGATCCAGATTCACTGTCATCCCAGGTAGCCATCAGTCCTTTCTTTGTTCTGAAGGTGTTTTTCTTGAAGCTTTCTTTTCTGGGGTTGTCCTTCTTCAACTTGGGGCATTCATTTCTGTAATGACCTGTTTCTTTACATTCATAACAGGTAATATCTTTGTTAGTTTTACCTTTTGAAGTTGACTCTGACCGATCCCCTCTGGGTCTTGGTCTTCTGAAGTTGTTGTTCCTCTTTTTCCAGAGTTGCTTAACTCTTCTGGTTAGTAGGGACAACTCTTCTTCATCATCAGAGTCTTCAGGTTCAGAATCGTCAGTATCTTCAGCTTCTGCCTGGAGAGCTTTGGTTCTGTCAGGTTTCCGTCTTTCAGATCTGGACTTCAGCGCTACTGACTTGTTCCTTTTCTGAGGCTCATCCTCCTCTAGTTCTATCTCATGGCTTCTGAGAGAACTAACAAGTTCTTCAAGGCTGATATTGTTCAGATCCTTTGACAGCTTCAGAGCAGTAACCATAGGTCTCCATTTCTTTGGCAGACTTCTGACTATCTTCTTAACATGATCTACAGTCGTGTATCCTTTGTCTAACACTTTAAGACCTGCAATAAGAGTTTGAAATCTAGAAAACATAGCCTCTATAGCTTCGTCGTCTTCCATTTTGAAGGCTTCATATTTCTGGATAAGAGCCAGAGCCTTCGTCTCTTTAACTTGGGAGTTTCCTTCATGAGTCATCTTCAGAGAGTCAAGAATATCTTTGGCTGTCTCTCTGTTGGTGATCTTTTCATATTCATTGTATGATATAACATTTAGAAGTATTGTTCTGGCCTTGTGGTGATTTTTGAAGACACGTTTCTGATCTTCTGACATCTTACTTCTGGGAACTTCAGCTCCATTTAAGATTGGAGGTTTGTATCCATCTGTGACAATGTCCCAGAGGTTAGCATCATAACCCAGAAAGAAACTTTCGATTCTAGCTTTCCAGTAATCAAATTTTTCTCCATCAAAAACAGGAGGCTTGGCATTGTAAGAATCTTTCTCATTTGAGTGGGCCATTGTTTTTCTCGTACTGGATCTCTCTACACGGTTAAGTGTTTGATTAGAAAATCAATAACAGAGCCGGAGCTCTGATACCAATTGAAGGTGAGAAAAACAAGAAAGGGGGGGTTTGAATTGTTTGAAAAATAAGCGTTTTTCCAAAATGAAAATCACACAATGATTTTATACTGGTTCGCTTATAACACAAAGCTACTCCAGTCCACCCGGCCAAGGTGATTTCGCCTTCAACAAGGACTTAATCCACTAATCTTGAAAGATTACAAACAACACCTAAGAGAGAAGAAAATCTCTTAGTCTTCTCAAGTCTACAGACTACACAGAGTCACTTGAGGAAATCAAACAAATAAAAGATACAAGATATGTAATCTAGAGTGCTTCTAAGAAAGCAAGTATTACAAACTTAAGAACAGATTTTTCACTTAATAAGCAAAAGCTTAGTGAAATTCTTTGAGAGCAAAGATGATTTTCTTGAGCGTGAAATAATTCAGTATAGTTTTGGCTAGTTGATTTCTTGTTACTGAATGTTGATTGCAGCTCTATTTATATATGAGTTGAAGTAGTGGTTGAATCTGGTGGATATTAAACTGAGTTTACTCCATCACTTAAATAGCTTCTGCAGTTTAACTTTTCATCTATGAAGTGACTACTTACCACAAGTAGTATCTTCTCTCTTGAAAGTGGAGATTAACGTCTCTTTCTCTGTTTAGGAAATCTATTTGAAAATCTTTACTTGACTTGAACGTTACTTCATCATGATTAGCAAATCCATAATCAGAGTATTTGTGTTTCTGGAGAATCTTGGAATCATGCTTCTGATGTTGATCTCTTGAGAGTTCAGATAGCGCTGATAACTTTCAGAATATACAGATAACGTTTCTCCAGAATCAGAGCTTCTAGACTTTACTTCATGTTCAGATGCTTCTGATACTTTGCAGTTTTGTCCAGAGTCAGAGCTTCTAGACTTTCTTGAACGTGCTTCCACTTCAGATGCTCCTAATACTCTAGAATTTGTATCTGATCTTGTTGTGCATCTGATGACATCATCAGATTCATTTCTTCTTTCTTTAGAACCCTGCACACTTAGAAACTTTTCGTTAGGGTGCCATTTTTGGTTTCATCCTTTGTTATCATCAAAATCAAGGAATCTGTTGTAGAACAATTTTGTTCTTACAAACTCAACCATCCCCAACCTGAGTAGTTCGGGCAGCAGTTCGGCGTACGACATGGGTAGCGAATCAAAACGTCGATCAGGCATCCTTTGTCTGGGCTGATACGGACGTTGCTGTTGTTGTTGTTGTTGTTGTTGCGGTTGTTGAACTCTTTGTTGTTGTTGTTGACGAGGTTGAGGTGCCGGAATGGTTACTGCAGCAGCCTGACGGTATTCAATTCTGTTCTGATCTCTGCGGTGTTGAACAGCATTAGTTTCACCCTCTCTTCGACGAGGTGCCCCAGCAAATGGCTTCTTAGAAGAAGAGGAACCAGCATCTTGGATCTTCCCAGTTTTAATCAAGCTCTCAGTCCTCTCTCCACAAATGACAACATCAGAAAAACTACCGAATGGGCAGCTCCCCATCCGGTCCATAAACACACCTTGAAGAGTACCGATAAACATATCTGTCAACTCCCTCTCCAGCATAGGGGGTTGAACTCTAGCAGCCAGTTCACGCCACCTCTGGGCATACTCCTTGAAGCTTTCATTGGATTTCTGACAAAGACTCTGCAGCTGAGTCCGGCTCGGTGCCATGTCCATGTTATGTTTATATTGCCTCAAGAAGGCCTCACCCAGATCCCTCCAGCATCGGATCGAATCTCTCTTCAATTCCATGTACCAGTCCAAAGAAGCCCCAGATAGACTATCTTGGAAAAAATACATCCACATCTTTTCATCATCGGTATACGCAGAGATTTTTCGATAATAAGCCTGCACATGGGTGCGAGGGCAAGAAGTACCGTTGTATTTATCGAAGGACGGTGCTTTGAATTTGTAAGGGATTCTCAAACCTTCCACCAACCCCATATTGGTAACATCAAAACCGAGAGAGTTTTGACATTCCATAGCCCGGATCTTCTCAGCAAGGGCATCAACTTTACGATCCCTCTCGTCAACCCTTCCCAGAACACCTTCGTCTTCACTGAGCAGAGAGAACATATCCTCTTGTCTGTCAACAATCGGAGCAGGATTACGGGCCGGGGCACGGACTGTTCTGGCATTAGCGGCATCTGGAGCAATAGGTTGACCGTTGATTCGAATACCCCCCAACTCATCACCTACAGCATAGTTGTTGATGGGTACAGCAGCAACAACATTATCATCATTGACCGGGCCTCCCTCTGGCGGAGCATGGTTGACCGGTGGAATTGCAGCCTCTTGTCTCTGAACCATGGCTCGAAGCTCTTCCTGACCTTGCGCAACCCCTTGCATCATATTCATAAACTGGGCCATGTTAGCCTTCATCTCAGCCAACTCTGCTTGAACTTGATCCATACCTCTCTGTTGATTCAGTCTTGTTGAGTAGCGGTGCGGACGTTGATCAGCTATCCTGCCTGAACAGGAACCAAGAGTGAGAAGTCACGACCAAGAACACCTGTTATGCAAAATGATATGAGTATGGTGCTAATGATGCGTATGATGCACATGATATGTTCATTCCTCAGGCATTCAAAGAGCCTGAGTCATCCTCAAAAGATGGCAACCTGCAGCAAGAACAACACAGAAGCACAGAAACAACATACAAAAGAGTGATGAGTACAAGGTGAAACCAATAACCTCATCTATATGAATAACAGGATCATACAACAAAGTTGACAAAGAAAATCCAAACGACCGGAGTACAACAATGAATCCCATCCAACAAGCCTGGAGGTGATTCTCAACATACATATCAAAGATACAAGCTAAGACAAACGGCCTCCCGGAATGAGAGTCTTCAAGTACTGACACTGGTCTATCAACAGGTCACATTCTGAACATTCGGGCAAAAGAGTGATCTTCTCCTTCAGTTGTCGTCTAAGCTCTACCATTTCTCCTCCAAGGTGGTTCTCTGATGCCTGTCTCAAGTCTACTTCCTTCTTCAACTGGATGTCTTTATCTCTGAGTTGCTTCTCCAAGTCTCTGATCTTCTTCTGATAGCTGGCCTCAACTCTCTGCAACCTCAAGCACTCCCGGTGTTCTGCATCTAACATGCTCTCCACCTCCTCGTAGGATCTCTTCTTGCTTCTCAGTCTGCTAGCATCTTCTTCTCGCACTCCTCTGAGTTGATGAGCCAAATTCAACCTATCAGTTTTGGCTTTGTACAGCTCCATCTGGGTATCTTGCTCCTTCTCTCTCAAACGGCGATTCTCCATCAGGGCTTGCTTGTAGCGCTCCGCAGGCACACTCTCAGCAAGGATCAAAAGTGGTTGCTCCTGCAACGGCTCCATCCTATCGTAGGGTAACAACAAAGTTTCTACTCTCTCCTTGACCCAATCAGTGTAATCGGGCATAGCAACGGCAAACTTCTTCCCTAAGACAGATCCATCCTTCACACCAATAGACCTCCAAGCTTTCCCTATCTGCTCCAATCTGGCCGGGTCACTCTGCTTCTCAAAATACACACTTTCAGCTACCTCAACCTCAAGTGGTCTTCCCTTCATCACAAACCCCAACTGGCGAAGAGAAAGAACCGGGTTGTAATTGATGCAACCCCTAGTCCCTATGAGTGGCACATTACGGAATCCTCCGCAGCTCATAATGACGTTACGCACATCCATCCGGTAAGATTGCCACCTGATATCATAGGAGGTAAGAGACATAACCCTCTGAGTCCACTTATGCGTGCTCTGAGCATCCCCAAAAGGTCCACTGACTGGCAAGAGAGACAAGAACCATCTGAGCAAAAGCGGGAGACAACACCTGATAGCCCCACCCTTACCATGCCTACTGTGAATAGCATAGTAAGTGTCAGTTAATAGAGTAGGAACTGGATTTCCTCCAATGAAAATACTGACTGCAGCATAGTCAACAAAATTGGGCATACTCGGAAACAGGACGGTCCCATAGATCATGACGGCCAACTGAGCATGAAAGGCTTCCCAACTTCCCTTCTCTGCTTCTTCTCTAGCTACCCTCAACAGAAATTTCAAAGGCAATCCTACAACGTCCCCACTGGACTTCCAACTATCACTGACTTCCTTGATACCCAAATGGAGAGCTCTGGCAACAACTCTGAAATCAACCTCCTTGGGCACATCCAAGAAAGGAACCTGATACCGGACCGGGACACTCAGCAGAATGGAGTACTCCTCAAGAGTAGGCGCCAACTGATAATCTTGAAAGGTGAAACAATGAAGCTCCGGGTCGTAGAACTGTAGAAGAGTCTGCAACGGTACCGGATCGACTACCATCTTCAACAGTGTCAGAATATCTCCATACTGGTCAACAAACCCCTTCTGGTTACCACTGGTCATAAGGTTGCTCAACTCAATCAGAGACGTCAAAGGTTCACGGTGAAAGCTGTAGGAACAAGTCTTCCGCTTCAACTCTGGGACTGTTGCCATCTCTATCAGTGAACAAGCTCTGGAATGTACCTGAGAAATGATATGCATGCAGGGATTAGTTTTTTCTCTTTTTTTTTCTTTTTTTTTTGTGTATCTTTTTTTATTGCGTTTCTTTTGAAAAATAAATATGCTATGATGCAAATGATGCAGACACGACTGGTTGGCTGCGTCTCTCAGAACACAGGATCAAAGCTTCGGCTTGAACTCGGAACCACAATTCATCTGAAACCCAAAGTCATCTGAGACCCCAAAATTCTGAACCAATAGTCACCAACAGGATCACAAGTCACCAACAAGTCACCAACAAGTCACCAACTGCACCTGTAATAATGATCATTCCCTCCCCACTCACGGGTGTCATCTAGGCCAGGGTAAGGTCGAGAGAAACGCAGCATAAATAACCTTTCGCAGAACATCATCATATACACACCCGAAGTATGTAACGATAATGTCCCACCAGGGTCTGAACTGCTCGTGATATCAATGTTCCGCTAAGTGGCGCAATACCACCTGCTTCCCATGAATCACTCTATTCCTAAGTATCCTAGATTTCACTCATGGCCTGGGTATTGGGCCTTTTACCTCATGTAACTCCCACCCCAACAGAGAGAAACAGACAACCAGCCAGATGAATAATGAATATGAATGAATGCAAACATAAGTGCAAACATGAATGCAAACAATAAATGAAATGAATGCAATAAAAAAACAGCAAACAGCAACCAAAACCCTAACCTAGAGAGCGCTAGGAGAGACTCGCTTAGGGAAGATGGACCAGCATAGGTCAACTTCTCTATGTCCCCAGCAGAGTCGCCAGCTGTCGCATCACGCGAAAAACCGGCGGGAAAACAAGAACAACAGAGCCGCCACCGTGCGTTATTTATCCCAAAAGAGGGAAAGGAAACGCTCAGAGTAAACCTGGAAAGAACATGGTCTCGCGACCAAAGAGAATGGGTTCGGGAGTCGGTTATGCGAAGGGAAGGTATTAGCACCCCTACGCATCCGTAGTACTCTACGGGATCCACGCACAAAAGGAAGGAAAATTGGTTGCTAAAAATCACTGCTCAAACACACACACACTGGCTGAAAGAGACACAAGAAACTGACTGAAACTGACTCGGCAGGATATCGCATCCTGGGCCTACTTAGTCTATCAGGCATAGACATCAGAGTCGAAGTAGTTCGGACTGGGGAAACGACACATGCTCGCTAGGATGTCGCATCCTATGCATACGTATCTTCTTGGACGAAAGAAGAATCAGAGCATTCGTAGCTCGGCTGACACGCACACAAACAAACAGACAGAGGCAAACGTGGAGCCTGAATGCCAATCACTGGACTTACATCAGCATCCGAACCAAAACACACACAAGAGGCAAACGTGGAGCCTGAATGCCAATCACTGGACTTACATCAGCATCCGAACCAACAAACCCACACTGGAACCCAAATGCCACTCGATGGACTTACATCAGCTTCCAAGCACACAACAAGACAACAGGTTAATAGGGAGTCGGGGACTCGAGCCTACAACTGTCAAGCACACACTCAAACAAACAGACAACAAATTGCTAAGGAGTCAGGCACTCGAGCCTAGCAACTGTCAAACAACTCACACAAAAAAAGAAAAAAGGGCGCCCGGAGAGATCAGCTCAATCTCCTGCCTACATACTTCATCTGGTATGAAGATCAGGGCGATGTAGTTCCCCTACAGAGGGATATAGGACTAGCCTAACCAGATAACAGAGGGAGACACAACTAGGGAGACTACGACTCGAGCCTAGATGTTATCATGCAAATCATCCCTAAGTTAAGGTTTCTAGCTAACTGGCACAGGGAGCCAGCCTATCCTAATCATGACTTGCACAGGAAGCAAGCCACACACACACTTAACTTGCACAGGAAGCAAGCCAAGCAAAACCTAACTCGCACAGGAAGCAAGTCTAAACTAACCCTAACTTGCACAGGAAGCAAGTCAAACAAACATACAAGCATAGATAGCACACACTATACACAAGCAAGGGGCTCAAACAAGGTTAGGTTTTAGTCGAGGGGTCATATCAACCTCAACAAACAAACCTCTGGAACTGGGTGAATGTTGCTCTTAACCTTGCCATTGAGGGGCTAAGGTGAAGCAGATGAAAGGTGAGTGAAGATAAGACTTCACAGCTCTTATCCCTGGCCTGGGAGAGCTTAAGACAAGAATGTGTGGGTTCAGAAAGTGGGAACCCTTCTACACATTTAAAACTGACTCAACTGTACAATTGTACAAGATCTTGGGTTTGTATCTGCAATGCATCAACACAGTGGTGTGAGCAAAGCAGATGACACACAGAATAGCAGGGGATAGATTGCATATCCCTTGGGTTCTGCCAATTGCCTCTTCACTTAGGAGGTCTTTGACTCTATGCAAGGACAAAAGTAAACAGTCACAAACATTGCCTCTTAAGGAGGACTTCAGACAGTTGCCTGGCCAAGTAACAGGCCAGGTCTTCCAGACTACATGAAGATTAGAAATATACCTCAATGCAAATTGCTTATACAAGCAAAGCAAAGCAAAAGTTCACAAGGAACTAAGCAACTAAAAGCACCTGAAATAGTCAAGCAGACATTAGTATACAACCTCAAACAAAGCAAAAGGAAACAGAAGTCAACAGTCAGTCAGAAGCAAATGAATGTGCAAGGCACAAGGCTCAAGGCATGTGAGCCAAGCAACCTACAAAACAAGCATGTTAGTCATGATAAACAAGCACATTCAATCAATTTGTATTGGTCTCATTGAAGCATTTGTGGCTTACCCTGAAAACACAAGCTCAAAAGTGAGTAACAGGACCACTAGGGCAAGCCTAGGGTCAAAAAAGAATAAGAAAGTCAAAACAGAAAGGGATATCCAATCAAAGTCAAGTTCAAACATTTAAGAAACAAACCCAATTGGTTTCACATTCATATCAATCATCATCATCATTTCATGAACAAATTAGGTCAAAACATGGCATTTAGAAGCTCAAAGAAGTCAACAGCAAGACTTGCATCAAAACCAATCATAATCAATTCCAAAAAATCATCAAATAATTCATGTCCAATCACAACCCACAGCATGGTAAGCATGTCAAATTTCATCCCATTTGGACAAGTGGAAGGCAGTCAATGAAAATCAGAAAGTCAAAGCAATTTTGGACATGCTCAAAGAAGTCAACCAAACATGCATCAACTTAGAAAAATCATAAATCAGAGATGGTGTATGATAAATGAATGGGATCAAAACCATGGCAAAGATGAGGATGTCTGGTTATCTCATGTAAAATTTCATGTCCATCTAATAAAGTATGAGAATTTCACAAATGAAATGGGAACAAGTGTCACAAAAACTCAACATATGACCAAGCAGGGGAGAAAATCTCAAACAATTAGGAAATGCCACAAATAATTCCAAGAAAATTCACAAGTCAACTAGACATACAAGAGTAGGTTCATGCAAAAAATCAGATCAATTGGAGGTCAAGAAGCATGGTATCAAAAATCATCAAGTTGGACATCAATGGTGTGACACAAATTGTCACACCCTAATTCAAAAAATCATAACTCACAAACCAGCAATGATAAATTCACAAACTCTACACCAAAATCACCATGATTGTGTCTAGTTTAAGCACAAAAAAATTGGGAGCCATTGGATAAAGTATCACCATTTCACAAATGTTTTGGCAAAGTGTACAAAATATGAACACATGTCACAAACCCTCATGCCATTTAAAATCAAACCATCCAAAAATTCTGGAAAAAATGTGATAAAAAACTAGAGATTCATGTGAACAAAATGCAACAAGTCCCATGAATTTTGGATCAAAAATGAACAAGTTATGATTTTTGTAAGTGAGCCATGCCAAGTGAAATAAAAATTGCAAAATAAAGTGAATTAAATAATGATTATTGGAATGAATATTTAAAAAAACCAAAAGACCAAAACGCCCCTTTGCTGAGTATGAAACTCAGCGTTTCATTTAATTTGTGAAGTCAGCGCTCGGTCAACGCGCAACATGAGCCAATAGCGCTCCTGCCGGTCCCACCCCAGTAACCAATCACCGGTCTCCTTCCACAACCAACATTCAAAACCTATGCTACAGTGAAACGAAACAAACTTCTGGGCAGCGCCTTCAATCTCTTCCACGCAAAACCCAGGTCCAGGAACAAATCTCTTGTAATTCAAAATTAAGCACACCATTTTGTAGTTCTCGCCTCACACATCAACAAGACAACAAAGATTTGGCCTAACTCTCACTACTAAACACGAATCGAGCACAAGAAGGTTTGAACATCAAACTTCAAACCAACACATCTTTGCAAATACTCAATCATTTTTAAAACCACAACCACTATTAAGCTCAGCATAAAAAGACCTATCTAATAGATGTCAAGGTTTTAAGAATAGTGGAACTCGAAAAACTCACCAAGGTTGAAGAACAGTCGTGGTACAGCGGTTTTTTGATGTTGTTGGCCTAAAACAGATGAAGCTCCAAGCTTGCAATGATGAATGATGAAGATGGTTTGCCTTGAAACAGCTTGGTTTGGTTTCAATCTCACTTTGCCATTAATGGAGCTTGGAAAGAACAGTCCACCAAGAGCTCTTACAGTTGAAGAATGGTGGTGAAAATAGGTTCAAAAGGTTGTATAGATGTTGTTTTAGGCAAGGCAAGGCTTAGTCCTTTGGAAGTTTTTGACAGACTTTGAGAAATGCACAAAAAATGAGTTTTTTAGAATGAGTGAGGTTCTGTTGGTTTGTGGCTGCTAGTTGGGCTCTCATTTGACAGAAAATGATGTTAATTTCTGCTGTTTTGTGGTTGCTTGTGGAGTGCTCAACATGGTTCATGAAAATGTGGAGTAAAGTTGTTGAAAGTTGTACTTTCTTTCCAAGTTTCAAGCAAGTTGGCATGGGCTATGTGTACTGCATAAATTTGACTTTGTAACCTGACCAAAACCACATTTCTGAACATATTTGATTGGCCAAATGGTTAAAAGATGATTATTTTGAAAATTCAAAATTCAACTCACTTGAAATTAATTAAGGCAAGTCCAAAAATGCCATTTTGATTGGTGAAGTTTTGGTACATGAAATTTACATTTTTGGAAAGAGGGGATCAAATGTGACTTGTAGGAAAAAACCCCACCCAAATTGGCCAAATGGTTTGAGAGATATGGCCTTTTGAAGTTCAAGAATTTCTGAAAACGATTCGATCATAACTTGCCAACCATTCATGGGAATTGAGTGTTCTTGGACTTTTTGGAAATGGGAGAACAAGATCTTCAACTTTCATGTTGGGCAAAAATTCATTTGAAGCTTGTATCATGATGTAAGTTTGAGGATCAAGACTTTCCATTTTGGGCAGGTTTCAGTTACAGGTCCAGTTTCCATTTTTGGAAATTTCTGATCTGGCTTCAAATTCTTCCATGATGTTGTTTGACATGATATATGAGGCCTATTTGGACATGAATAAGCTCTCTCAAACCAAATCCCACTATCAAATCACTGATTAAATGAACAGTTGACCAACAGTTGACTTTTAGGGTTTCTGACTGACTGTGCATTGACTGATGATTTCTGAACATCCAATCCTTGACCAAAACACTTCAAATGGATCCCCAAGTCATGTGAACATGTTGGACCAACCCTAGGGCCTTGGCTCCTTGAAAATTGTGCTTGCTTGCTTGACTGACTGATCTCCTGACCAGTTTGACCTAATTTCTTGATTGGCTTGCACTTGAGGCAAATGGGACAATGCAATGCTATGCAGTGGACCATGTTATGCTATGACCTAATATGAGAATGTATGCATAATGATGGGTGCAAATTTGAGGTGCTACAGCAGGGAGCAAGGAGAAGGGTTAGGGATAAGGGTAGATGGCGATGCATGAAGCAATCGACTTACAAGGTTGATGGCGATGCATAAAGCAATCGACTTACAAGGTTGATGGCGATGCATAAAGCAATCGACTTACAAAAGGGTGGATGAATACGTGCTGGTTCTGTTAGGTTTTGAAAAATGATTACTCGACGTTGGATCGAGGTTTTGGTCTTGTTTTGAAATGGTTATCGGGTGTTCATTTTATTTCTTGTATTAACAGATGAATAAAGAATGAAAGAATATTATACATTTCATGGGAGAGGGATACATTTGTTATGAATGGGGGTTGTCATGGCAATCAAACCATATAAATATATGTCTCATACATCATACAAGTAGGCAACAGTTAATCAAACAAGTAAGATATAAACAAGTATATAATCAAATCAAATAATCAAAGAATGAAATAATGAAATAATAAACAATGTATGAGTGTAAGTGCAAGGGAACCGGCTCATTGTAAGAAAGCCCAAGAGTAAGCTATGTGAGGTTGATGGCGATGCTTAAAAAGCAATCGACTTACAAGGGTACGAAAGATGGGCTCGATATTAAATCGAGAAAAATATTATTTTTATAGTTTTTAAAAATGGTCTTGAATTAAATTAAAATACAACAACTTTACATTATTAACAAAATGAACATATGAGTGTAATAAGGGCATAAACATAAAAAGAAATGAAAATGCTAAAAGAAAAATAATATAGCTAAAAGAAATAAAATGCCAAAAACAGCCACACAGGAGTATTGAATCCTCCCCACCTAATATTATGCAACTACCATCTCTCCACTAGGTCACTCAACACTATCTACTATTGAGGTACTACCATAAATATATGAACTGGGCTGACAAATTTATAACAAAATAATAAAAAAAACAAAATAAACATTTTTATGGTTTTTTATTATCTCTGTTAAAAACAAATTAAGCTAAATAAAAAATAAATAATAATAATAAAAGAAAATAAGAACATATACATTTTTCTGATTTTTGTGTTAAAAATGAAATAAATTAAATAATAAAAGAATTAATTGAAAAAAAGAAAAAAAGAAAATGGAAACAGCAGAAGCTCGTCTCCACCGCTATCGTCTCCCTCACTCTCTCTCACCTTACGAGCTCAAACCTTCATCTCTCAATCTCCATCATTCAAACATTCCTCACCTCACGCTTCTTTCAATTTCTCAACGAATCTCTCTCGCACTCGACCTTAAGCTCAGCGAATCAATCCCTCCCAACTCTCACAATATTTCATCAATAAGCACATGAGATGGATAAAAGGAAAGAAGGAGAAGTACTTACAAAGTGTCGTGGTGGTGGCGGTGAAGGGCGTATAGACGCCGGCCTCCAGGTAAACGGTTCTGGGGTTTTAGGTTTTTTTTTCTTCCTCAGATTTTCGCCTCTAGGTCTCTGTTGCTTTCCTCTTCTTGGATTAGGGTTTTCTTTGGTCTCTTTTCCGCCTCTAGATCCCTGTTGTTTACTGATTCATTCTCCTTTTATATTCTGTGAATTAGGGTTTCCAATGGGGTCTTTGCTGTTCAAAACGAGTGTTTCTGCAAAGCACTTTGGATGCTCAGACACAGAATTACCCTATCCATGTTAGATTCAAGAAAAGGTATCCTTTCTTCTCTGCTTTGACCTCATATCAATTTGGGATGTTTTTTGGACTTTGCCCTCTGACTGTTGGTTAATGGTTTTGCACTTTAGGTTTTGCAAATTGACTGATTAATGTGTTCCCCCCTTATTTTTTTTACCGCAGTAAAAGAATGGTGAGCATGGTTTGCTGCAACCTTGTTGAATTGGCCTTGCATTGCCCTGTTGGATCCCTTCGTTCAGTTCATCAGGTGGTAAGTGGCTAAGCATGGTTTTTCTTATGTGAGGCTCATGTTGGTTTTGGCCACTGCAGGATACAGGACCAATGCATTTGCTTCCAAATTCATGCCTCAAGGATAGCCATTACAATGGGATAGCAAGTCCTGTAAATCCAATGTGTTGGTAGCTTCATTTGGATTGTTGTAGCCTGAAGTGGTGCTGCACAGGGCCAAGACTTTGATGGATTGCAAGGCATGGGTTCAGTTTATGGGTATGCAGTAGGATGTTGGCTTGTCTACAGGTATTGGTTGTGATTGAGTTTCAAGGTAATCACCTTGGTTCAGCTTGGCCTGCTACAAGGTATGTCTTGATCAGTTGTGTGGTGAAATCTCCATGACCTTGCACTTGTTTGTTTCATCTTGGGGCAGTACAACACAAAGAGTGGAATTACAAATCGTGATTAAATCCATGTTGATGTGCACCTCATGGTGTGGACCGATAGGATATGTGCTTGCACTTGGCCTGCATCATTTATTCACTGATTTGTTCTTGCTTCTGGTTTTAAGCTTGTGCAGGTTTGGCATTGCAGCAGGGTATAGCAGGGCAAATGGCTTTGAGTTAGAAATATGTTATGTGTACTGCAGGTTTCATTGATCCATTATTATGCTGCTTTGATTCTTCTTGAACAGGGTGCAGTATTAGGCTACTTGGACTTGGCATGATATTGTTTGAGTCTTCTTGCCTTGCTGTTAAACTGTCTAATCTTCCTAACTTCACTTCCCAATCAGGTCCTCCTGTCAGTGCTACAGCATCTCTAGAAGCCATGATTATGATATTAGCACAAGAAACAACTCCAGGACAAGCTTTCTCAAGAGCCTCTTTAACCCTGTCAACAACCTCAAATGATCTCAGAGAATTTATATTAGAAAGGGTCAATTTCTCTCCAAGCATCGTTGGTGTATCATCAAGCAACATAGAAGCATCACACCCATTAGTTCATCTTCCTGGGGAACTATTTCTGCAGTTTGCATCTGCATTGAGAATTGAAATTAACCGAGGATTTTCTGCCTTAAGGTTCAATTGGAAAAAAACAACATTGGCGAGAAGTAAGAACAGCATCAACCAACACAAGAATTCAATGTTGGATCTCCTTGTTGAATTCTGCTGGAAAGATTACTAAAAATTCTTCAGATGTTTCAGACGCACAATTAAGCACAACATCATCCTGTTTCATAGCAACCTCAACATTAATTTCAATTGACACAAACACCAGTGATATTGACTGTTCACCATTTTGAGGTAACTCATTCAATTTACTGTCAGAGCCTTCTGCAATTATCTGATTTGGCTTGGGATTTTTCTCACTTGTCTGTTATAATTATCTTCTGTTTTCTGCAGCAGTGAACTCAGTTCCTCTAACTGTCCATGGTTTTTTTTGTCTGTTGTAGGTTCAGGTCGTATGGTTCATGGTTGTATGGCCTAGCTCAAACCATTGTTCCAACTTCAGTCATCATATCATGACCTTATGGAGTTCATGTTTTGATTTGGCTGCTGCAGTACCATGATGGCAAGATGCGTCAAGGTGAGTGCAAAACCATAATTCATGTGCATTGCTTTGTTAAATTAACCATGTATGTGCCATGTTTGATCATGTGATTAAGGTGTCTGGTTTTGATTTCTCTTGCCTTGGTTTGCAGTATTGCTGCAGGATGGTGTTTAGCAATGGTTTTGCAGATTTTGTGCAAAGTTGATTGCAAGGTTGGTTCTTGTGTTGCAGTACTCATGACTTGTGTTTTGTAGGTTTGTGATAGTGGTCAAGGCATTTGCAAGGGTACTTGTGAGCGAAGCAGCAAGGTGAAGGCACAATCAACATGTCTACTGGATGATTAATCAAGGCAAAGTAACATGGGATTATGTCCAAGTTTGGGAAATTTATTGAATGGCTTTGGTATTTTGCAGGGTGTTGTTATGTTAACACAAGTTGGCGGCTAACTTCAACTTTTACTTCACCATTCCGCTTCTGTTTCGATAGGTAATGACCAAAGTATTCCGCTTGAGCGCCAGAACCTTACACTGCCATTTTCCTAATGTTGGTGTAGATTGCAGCCTGAATTCAATGACAATGTGTTTTATTTCATTTGCACTTAACCTGTCCTTTTTTTTGTGTGCATTACTGTAGGAACAACTGTTGGTTTTGACGGCGTGCATCATCTATATGTGTTATATGAGATGCTTTGGATTTTTGCTTGGGATGCTTTGCCGGTGATTTTTGCTTCTGTTGTGAAAATGCAGGTTTCCGTGTTGCTTTGGTCATTGCAATTTGTATACAAAGGATAGGAAGATCGTGCATTGGTGGTGGTTGAACCATGGTAGTGAGCTGGTCTGTCTACTGATAGTCATGTTGCTGTGCAGGTTTAAGAGAATGTGGATCAAAGGAGAAATTGAACATATCATCTCTGACAGAACTTTAGTCACGGAAGTTTTCTGCATATTCTGAGATTGGAGAATTTAAATTGATATTTCTGGCTGGAAAATTGATGTTTCTGCTATAACTTGTGTTTTGGCCAATGTCAAGAAGATCAGACGGGGTCTTGTCTACAAGGTTATTTAGCGAGAGTCCCGTTGTGCCTGATGAAGAAGGAAGCGTGTTCTCACGAGGTTGATCCCAATTATATTGCATACCAATATTAGCACTTATGTTACTAGTCGGGAATGTATCCAAAAGCTCTTCAGTGTTGTTTTACCACATGTAACAGTACCTTTGGTGTAATTTGGATATGGACATGGGTTTATTTTAGGGTTTTCGGATTTGGGTTGACTTTGGTCAAAGTTGACCAAAAAGTCAACTGTTGACCAAAGTCAACAGTTGGTCAAAAAGTGTCAATTTTTTTGTATTTTTCTTGTAAATGGAATTCAATGTAATGGTTTACAATGACATGAAATAAATTGGAATGGATTAACAAAATGGTTGGAAGTTGGTTTTCACAATTGGTTTAATCATGACTTGAATGTTTGGCTTTTGAAAAGAAAATGCCTTGACTGATAATGTGTATGAACAAAACCATGGAATGAGACCATAAGGTTAGGGTTTTGGCATAGTATCCATGAACCAATAACATGACTAGCAAGTGGCTTGAAACACAAGAAGCTTGATCGTTCAGATGACCAAGACCATAGATGTATCCACAATCACAACACCATGACCTTGGATCAAAACCAATCCTCATATAAAACCAACATAAGGTTAGGCCAAGCATGCCAAACAAACATAAAAATTTAGGACCAAAATCGGGGTATGACAGCTGCCCCTATTTAAACGTCTCCAACTAGAGAATATGAAGCAGGATATTCTTCATATGATCATAGTGGGAGATGGTTAAATACTAAGAAGATCCAGATTTTGATCCTGAATCCCTATGAAATAATTAACAATGCCTGTCAGAAGCAATCTCGAAAGAAGAGTCTGTCTGGTACGGTGAAAATCGGCCTGAGTACCGAAACAGAAAGTTGACCTGGATACCAAAATAAATGGTAAAACAGGAATACCCATGGCCTGAACGCCACACATTAGTCTGAACACTAAGCATTGGAATATGAGAGTATCAATGTTGGTCTGATCACCGGAAATCTGGTCTGAACACCACTTCGATCTGGAAATCGGAAAACTGGCCTGAATGCCACAAGTACTTCGACTTGATCGTCGGAAAATTCTTCGATCTGAAAATCGGAAACTGGCCTGAATGCCACTTCGGTCTGGATACCGGAAACTGGCCTGAATGCCACAAGTTGCATCGACCTGAATGTCGGAAACTTCTTCGATCTGAATATCGGAAACTTCTTCGATCTGAAAATCGGAAACTGGCCTGAATGCCACTTCGGTCTGGATACCGGGAACTGGCCTGAATGCCACTTCGGTCTGGATACCGGAAAAAACTGGCCTGAATGCCACTTCGGTCTGGATACCGGAAAAAACTGGCCTGAATGCCACTTTGGTCTGGATACCGGGAACTGGCCTGAATGCCACTTCGGTCTGGATACCGGAAAAAACTGGCTTGAATGCCACTTCGGTCTGGATACCGGGAACTGGCCTGAATGCCACTTCGGTCTGGATACCGGGAACTGGCCTGAATGCCACTTCGGTCTGGATACCGGAAAAAACTGGCCTGAATGCCACTTCGGTCTGGATACCGGGAACTGGCCTGAATGCCACTTCGGTCTGGATACCGGGAACTGGCCTGAATGCCACTTCGGTCTGGATACCGGGAACTGGCCTGAATGCCACTTCGGTCTGGATACCGGAAAAAACTGGCCTGAATGCCACTTCGGTCTGGATACCGGGAACTGGCCTGAATGCCACAAGTTGCATCGACCTGAATGTCGGAAACTTCTTCGATCTGAAAATCGGAAATTGGCCTGAACGCCACTTCGGTCTGAATACCGCCTCGGTCTTAACACCGGAAAATTCTTTATGTCTATCAGCATCGGCGAAGATAACAAAACAGTGATAAATGAGTCGGCACGAATGCCAAAGACCCATGCTGGGGATAACAATCGAAAGGTTGACCAAAGAGTGCATGAGATATATTATCTATAGCCGTCAAAACGTAGATAATACACTCGCATGGAAGATTATCCATAACTGGGTTGTAGGTTGTTAAATGGATAAACGACCGAAAAGAAAGGTAACGGGGTACCAGGCTAGGTATGCAAAAGATGACCAATCAAAAAAAGATAAAGTTGCTTACTCGGAGCAAGTATCCAAGAAGAAGGGGAAGACTCAATGGGGACAATACTGCTTGATCAAGGCAAGTATCCAAAGGGGACAAGACTATCAATACCACAAAGAGGGGATTACATCTACCGGTTTATAGGCAGAAAACCACAGAAAAGTAACCAGTCATCGACCAGGATGAGCACAAAGGGTTAACTCTACTAGGGGATGAAAGTGGGATTTTACAACTACCAGTTAGTAGGTAGAAAACCACAAAGATAGGACTTACAACTACCGGTTTGTTGGTAGAAGCCAAAAATTCCGCTGAGGATGAGATGAATGAGTGCCGGTTAATGAGCAACCATTCATTTATGCCCCAGAGAAGTACAAGAGACAGCGAACAAGAAGCCAATTTAGGATCGATCCAAAAAGGCAAACTGAATCAAGACTCATCCTAATGAGGAAAGAACTCAATAGGGAAAACCCATCCCATTAGGGAGGGAACGGAAGCAACCATCATCCACGAGGATGTATCTCGGTGGGGAGCGCAGAAGGAATGATGGACATTTTCTGCTTAAGGGGTCGACTCTATATGGAGAGATCAGACACGCCCACATATGCTAGGGGAATTGAACCAAGCTTGCAAAATGATGCCAACTTCGGGGAGTAACACTGCTGGGGATACCCACTCAACTAAGGAGTCACTCGTTGGGAAAACACCAACTTCTTAACCATGCTGATGAACCCAATTCTGAAGCCGATCCAATGGCGCGATGCTAAACTCTTTCCAACAACCCAATCTCGGCTGGTCACCACGGCCTAGGGCTAATGGACATGTTTGCAATGTTGATGCATGAGTTTTTTTTGTTTTACACAATGCCCCATGATCATGGAAATGCTATGCACTAATGATGCAATATGCTATGCTTATCTAAATGATGAATGCATAAACACACGTCTCCTCCAGAGACAACACCGGGGAACTCCAGGAACTGTGCTGAGGATCTTATAATCACGTCAACTTCCACCCTGCTGGGGAAAGACAAACCTTGCTGAGGATGCACTCCATCGAACCCGAATTGCTTGGAGATTACCCTGCTAGGGGAGGCAACCCATTCTTATCTCTACTGGGGATGATTTTCTCCGAACCCGATCCGCTTGGGGACCTCGCTGAGGGAAAACCATCAACACAAACCCTACTAGGAAGGCAGTAACCTTTAGGCTCGCTGAGGAGACACTGATCTCAAATCTGTTAGGGAGGTAACCCTCTCACACCCACTGGGGAAATACAGCTTATTGGACACGGAACACCTTTCGAGTCGCCGAACAGCGGCATCCATCGTCCACCCACAGTGTCGGCTTTCCTCTTTTGAGAACACCCAGACTCGCCTAGACTCCTCTGATTCATCCCACGAAGATCGAATTCCTGGGATTCATACAAACTTTCCAGTCCTTAGACTTTGAAGATGATTAATCCTCCAGGGTCGCCGTCACAACTCTGTCACGGGCTTTTCACCGTTTGTCTATCCATTGCCCCTGGTCGGGCTCTGCAGGGATCTCTTTTGTCAAAAGGTTTCATACCACTACATGCCATCGAATGAAGATATCAAACAGCACCTGCACAAGAGATTGTTAGATAAAAGCGTGCCCCAGGCGTGCCCCATATTTCAACACCTTGGTCACTCAAACTTCCGAATAAGATTTCCGGATTTCAATCTTATAAGCACGCATCGGAAGGGACCTCTATGTTTCAAAATGCAACTATTCTTATCAAAACGAATGGATGTTTTCGTAATCAAAAGGGTAATGAAAACAAAAACAAAATTATTTGACTGAACACGCATTTATTGACTGAAAAAGATAGCTCAAAACCGAGCAACACACAGGAAGCAATCCCTGAAAAGAGGTGATTGCCTAAAAGTGAAAAAATCTACCCTAATGGCAATGTGAAACCATGATTTCATCGGGTTCCAACTTGGTTACACCCCATATGTCCTCGCACTTTCTGCCTTCTGAACAAGACGCTTTCGATCGATCTCTGTCGGAGATTATCCAAGTCATATCTCAAGCACAAACGATCATGTCAGACGCAGTTGTTCGTTTCAATCCCTCTTTTGCCTGGGCCGCCCTTTCGGGTTTCAGTCCACCGGGATACCCTTTTTTGCCCAAGTCGCCCTTGTGGGGTTTTCGACTTGCCGGGTGTACAGTTTTTTTCCTTTTTATTATCCCTAACTTTTGCCCGAACCTTTTCTCTTTTTTTCTTGGTTCGCCGGGATGCCCTTTTTTGCCTGGACTCTTTTATTCTTTTTGTCCAACGGGTCTCTCTCTTTTTTTCACGAAGTATCTTTTAACTGCGTCCGCATTCACAGGGGATGGAAAATCCTCGTCATCCATGGTCGTCAGCAACAAGGCTCTGTCAAAGGAGACCTTTTTTGACCACGAATGGATATTCATAACTGTATTCACTTGCCCCACGATCGTCTTGAGGAGGAAGGATCCTTTCAACACCATATCTCTTCCCTGCTACCCACGAGGTCGCACTTCTCGGTTAACAACACGCTTCATTTACTGGGTACAACTGCCCCATGACAAGTAACTGTCAGCCTCTTTTCTCAATCAGGCTCAATGTGTTATACCGAGTCCTCATCCACTCGCCCTTTTCTAACTTCTCATCCATCCGGACTCTTCACAATGAAATCTAGCCTCCAGCAGGCAATATCACTTCCATCCCATACCGCCTGAGGAAGGCGTTGCCCCAGTAGATGCACGTACCAAAGTACGACACTCAGGATACCAACTTCGTACTCAGCCACTATCATTGGTGCGTTCACATGTTATCGGGGAAGCACTAGCTCACTCTCTTTAAACTCTCCCCATCAGACATCAAAACCCGTTCGGATTCGGGGTCAGGCCCCTCCTCCGGGATCGGTCACCCTCAATCTTTCGATTCGAGTACCTCAAGATGTCCTCATCAGGGACTTCAGACTTCCTTGGTTGACAATCATCAGTGGGCTGTTGGGCGAGATAACCATACAATACCCTCCTCTTGGTTGCTTTCTAGGAGGTATACTGAATATCGCATTCAGTCGACATCACTTGCCCTCTCACAACCCGTCCGTTCGATGCTAGCTCCTCAAGCACATACTTAATCAGATCCATTTTGGACATCCACAAGGTGGTATGAACCAGCATACACTGTCTCAATCGGCGAGCAGCCTATGCCAAAGTACATCAAATTTTCTCGAGCAGTGAGTGTATTGTTTCACAGTCGATAAACTTTTTGCTTAGGTAAATTGCGTGCTCTTTTCGACAAGACTAGTCATACTGACTCAATACGCACCTCATAGACCCCTTAAGGGCTGTCAAGTACCAGATTAGCAGTCGTTTCTTCCCCGGAAGGTATCAGAATCAGAGGTTCCTACTACTTTTTTTTTTTTGTCTTTCCATGCCCCTTGGCAGTCCTCATTCCATCTGACCATTTGATTTCTTTCTTTTTTTCGTTTGTTTATGGTTCAGGCGTTTCTAGTACTGTCCCTTTTTTTTTTTTTTTTTTTTTTGCAGGATCAACCTTGATTCCTCTTTCGTTCGCAACATGCCTCGGCAGCTTGCTGGACAACACTCCATAAGTGCGCTAATTCGAACTCAACAGTATGAGTTATCTCTACCTGTCAAACAACTTGATCCACCGGATGCCCCTCTTCTGCTTGGGACTTTGCCATCATGTCATTAACATGGCATTTGCTTTCACGATGAATCATATCATGAAACAAAGTCACCCTAGACTTCTGATACTTGGCACCGGCCTTCTCGATACTAAACGACATCACCTTATAACCAGAAGGTGCCCCTTGTGTGATGGACATGGTTTACGTCATATCATCTGGCAACAGTTCAATCTGGTCTCGGCCAAGAAGCCATCCATGAAGATAAACTGAGCATTATAATCAATCCAATACCTCGTTGTGACGTACCGGGAATTCATCTTTCAGATTAGCTCAGCTCACATCTCGACAGTCCACACACATTCTCATCTTTCAGCGCCGGTTTCCGCTTCCCTGGAGGACAGTCTTCTCTCCATGGTAACTTGTGCCTCCACAACATTGGTATCTTACCTTGGTGTATCTAGATACAACCAGGCGCGCATATACCATCCTGTTCTTGACTTGCCTCTGAAGCGGCCTCAATATTCGCTTTCTGACCTCGGCGGTGCTTGGAGCAACAATTCTGAGCACTCCTCATGCGGTTGAATCATCTTCTCCTCTGGTTTCAACGACCCGGCTAATTCCAACAGATCACAATCTTCCTCGCCTCCTCCTTCGGCATGATAGGTCGAATTGTCGAAGTTATACAAAGGTGTAACCAAATTGTTATCGATGAGATCAGGAGGGTAATCACTTTTGAGGTTGGACCGAGATAAATTCAAAAGGAGATAGAACGAAAAACATTTCCATTTTTATATTCTTTTTTTATTATTATTTTTTTAAAAAAAAAAACTGCAAAAAATGAAAAACAGGGAACACCGCTGTTAATTACAAAAACATCCATTTATTACTGATGCAAAAGGTTGCATAATGAAACACATGAGATGGCCCTTACAATGGACCATTACGTTTCGGGCAAAACGTATGGCTTTCATGCAAACAAAATGAAAACGCAGAAATACTACACTTCCGGATGAGCGACAGTGATGCTTTTGGAGGCCCTCCAATCGCCTGGTACGCACGACTTTATCCACAGCTCGAGCTCGCGGTCACAGTCAATCTCTTCACTCACTGAACAAGCATGATCAGAATCCAGCATTCCTGCACTGACAAAGATGTACGGTGGACGACGTCCTCTGTTTGGTCTAGACGACTCTTGATCTGGATAACCAATCCCGAACATGTCTGCCTTTACCACTATTTCAATGATCCTTCCCCAGCCTTGGGCCTCTTTGTTCTTCACCACTTCCAGAGCTTGTTTATAAGAAGAAATGGACAGCTTCTTCTCTTTCTCGACAACAAGAGCGCTCTCCACCTGGACGGTTTCGATTGCTTGACTGGGTATTTCAAGGTTTCCAATGTCCATTTCTACTTCTTTCATCTTCTGGGTCGTGTCTCCCATCAATACACACCCCTCTGTGGCAACGGCCGCACAACAATTATCAACCACAGGGAAGACTCCATCCTGCACCAGAGGTTTTGGAACCACAGCCAGGGGAACCTTTAGCTGATCTTCCTCAGTCATCTCCATTCCTTTCTTGACCTTTTTCACCATCTTCACTTTTACAGGACCCTGCCTGGGTACCGGGTTGACATCCCCATTCATTATCTGGGCCAAGCTGATGGTCTTGGAGTCCACCATGTCCTGGACGACATGCTTGAAAGCTCTACAACCCTCAACACTGTGCCCGGGTGCCTCAGAATGGAATTCACAACTGGCATTCTCATCATGGTGTGCAGGCCTCTTCTGTTGTGCTACGGGAATCAAAATCCTTGGCCGGACTAACCCCAAATCCCTCAATCTCCTGAACAGAAGGGTGTAGGTCACAGGTGGCTCCTCAAACTGACGATCCTCCTTCTTTTTCTTCACCTGGCTCCTAGCTCTCGGTGCCTTCTGTTGAGGTGGTGGTTGTTGCGGGGGTACGGGTGAGTTACCAACAAGAGTGGTTACAGCAACAGCATAAGGATGATAACGATCCTTACTGCGTTCTCTCTTTGCTGGCACACCACTTGACTCAACCTCCTTTTTGAGCGGACCACTGTCAGAGAGTTTCTTTGCTACCGAGCCAGAGGGATTTGTTACATCGGATGATGGAGCCTTTCCCTGAACTTTCTCCTTGATCATCCAGCTCTCAATCCTTTCCAATCTCTCAGACATGGCTTTCTGCCCCAAGGCAAGCCCTTGCACAATACTGAACAATCCCCTCATCATCTCTTTCAGTTCAAGGATGTCGGCGTTGGGAAGATCCATCAGCTTGGATTTGTTGAGTCTGACTGTATGTCTGAATGGAAGAGCTATGCGCACCGGTTGACACCTACAAAACAGCAAATGGGTTAGTATGACTCACGCATGCAATGTCTATCCGTACCAGGAATATTCCTTTGATTTTGGTTTCACAGAGACAGATAATTTTTCATCAATAACATTCTGACATCTGGATATCTCTCAACCAGAATCTTAATCAAAAAGTGGATCCTGAGTACGGATAGACACGAGTTGAATGCAGATGAATGCGATGCAAATGCATGAATGCAAGTCACTGCGCCACCAAGTCATCTGAAGACCCATTCTCTGAACTAGTCACAGTCATCGGGACTAAGTCACCATAAATCCGACTTGGGGAGTTCCGAAATAAACGGAACTGGAGATTACATCACTATCATCATATGAACATCCACTGAACGGATGACTGTCAGATCCTCTGAACAGGTACTTTCAAATTCAACCCGGGGATCCGAAATAAACGGAACCCATTGATAAACCACTGACAGAACTCCGGCGTCCCAGAAATAAATGTCCATAAATTTGGCTGAACCAAAGTCACCATCACAGCACCACTGGCAGAAACCGTATTTGTAGAGATCAAACCCTCCCCTCACTGGTAGGTTCTAAGAACAGAAGTTTGTCAGCTTCAGCCCTTCAGTCGAGAATAATACGTTTACCACTGAAGGTTTGGCATTATTACGGGATAAAAGACCTCTGCTGACTCCCCTCAACAGGATAT
The DNA here is from genome assembly GCF_024323335.1 of Lathyrus oleraceus. NCBI lineage: Eukaryota > Viridiplantae > Streptophyta > Magnoliopsida > Fabales > Fabaceae > Lathyrus > Lathyrus oleraceus. Next base: position 191,963,734 of record NC_066579.1, on the reverse strand, counting down.
CCTAAAGCAAGTTCCCAGTCTCGGGGTCCTCGGATTGAGCAGCGAGAATGCGCCCACCAGAGCTAACATAATCACGTCTCGGAGGAGAGGCCTTGACTGAGTTCTCGGGAAATGGTCACCAGAGTCGACGATTTCTAAAGGAATATCTGTCGTTATGGAACACCCATAGGACAAAATATATCCAACAGAAACCTCGTCTGGAATGTGGGTCTCATGAACGACTTAATGTAGCAACATGTCACGCAAGCCTCATGACTATCCACTCTAACACCTATGTGTACACTCAAGCCTGGGTAGTGGGCTTATCTCTCATAGAACAGTCCCAACCCAACAAACAAACGACCCACAGAACCCACAGATACAACAAACATATGTACATGAATGCAATAAAATAGAGCAGGTAAATGCGGAAAGTAAACGACTGTACAAAAGCATAAACACCCAACAAACAAGAAATCTACAAAAGCTAGGAGGGACTCGCCTAGGGAAACTGTATGTCCCCAGCAGAGTCGCCTGCTGTCGCAGCCCGAAAAAAACAGGAGGTGCGAAAAAACAACCGGCGAGAAAGAAATGACAGAAGAGTCGCCACCGTGCGTTATTTATCCCAAAGGAGGGAAAGGAAACGCTCGAAGTAAACCTGGAGAAAGGAAAGGAAAAGACAAGGTCTTGCAACCAAATCTTGGGTTCGGGAGTCGATTATGCGAAGGGAAGGTATTAGCACCCCTACGCATCCGTAGTACTCTACGGGATCCACTCTTGTTGTTTCTTGTCTAAAGGGGTGTGTGTTTATCTAATGTACTATTTACTAAAAGGGTTAAAGAAAATGACTCGCACGGATATCGCATCCATTGCATACGTATCTCATCTGAATATGAGAATCAGAGTCTTCGTAGCTCGGGTACCTAAGGGTTAAGGATAAGTGTGCTCGCTAAGACATCGCGTCTTATGCCTACGTATCTCATCGGGAATGAGAATCAGAGCAAAAACGTAGTTCAACTAACTACGGGAATAAGGGTCTCGATTGCGACTGGGGCAAGAGAAAGGGAAAGTCTCGATCGCAACGAGGGCGAGAGAAAGGATCGCAACGAGGGCGAAAGCAAACAAGGATTAGTTGTTAGTCGTTAGTCAAACTCGGCAAGACATCACATCTTGTGCCTACGTATCTCATCTGAATATGAGAATCAGAGTTGCCGTAGTTCGGCTACACGCACGCCAAACAAACAAACACACAAGCAGGCAAACATGGAGCCTGAATGCCAATCACTGGACTTACATCAGCATCCGAACCAAAACACACACAAAAAGGCAAACGTGGAGCCCGAACGCCAATCACTGGACTTACATCGGCATCCGAACCAAAACACACACACTGGAACCCGAATGCCACTCGATGGACTTACATCAGCTTCCAAGCACACAACAACCAAACAAGTTAATAGGGAGTCGGGAACTCGAGCCTATAACTGTCAAGCACACACACAAAAAGAAAGAAAAGTGTGCCCGGAGAGATCTCGCACGATCTCCTGCCTACGTACCTCATCTGGTATGAGAATCAGGGCGACGTAGTTCCCCTCAGGGGTTGCCATCTGAATATGGACTTAGAGAAGGAGGACACCAGTTGTGTCAAAAGAGAGTGGGCAATGTGTTCACGCCCTAGCAGTAGGTGTCGCAGCTCGCTGAATCGAGTCTTAGGCAGTTACCTCTTTGCAATAGGACGGACTACATGCCACAGGATCGGAGACGCTCGGAAAGGTCTAGAAGTGGGGGAAGCTCTGCCCTAAAGTTGTCATGCAATGTGTACTTAAGTGTTTGGATTTACAAATGGGAATATCTACCTAATTTTAGCATGCAAAGGATATGGGAATCCTACCTATGTTATCATACAAAGGGTTCTATCTAATGGGTGCTACTTAATCAGAACAAGAGTTGACGAGTGGAGCAGGGAGCAAGGAAAAGGGTTAGGGATAAGGGTAGATGGCGATGCATGAAGCAATCGACTTACAAGGTTGATGGCGATGCATAAAGCAATCGACTTACAAGGTTGATGGCGATGCATAAAGCAATCGACTTACAAAAGGGTGGATGAATACGTGCTGGTTCTGTTAGGTTTTGAAAAATGATTACTCGACGTTGGATCGAGGTTTTGGTCTTGTTTTGAAATGGTTATCGGGTGTTCATTTTATTTCTTGTATTAACAGATGAATAAAGAATGAAAGAATATTATACATTTCATGGGAGAGGGATACATTTGTTATGAATGGGGGTTGTCATGGCAATCAAACCATATAAATATATGCCTCATACATCATACAAGTAGGCAACAGTTAATCAAACAAGTAAGATATAAACAAGTATATAATCAAATCAAATAATCAAAGAATGAAATAATGAAATAATAAACAATGTATGAGTGTAAGTGCAAGGGAACCGACTCATTGTAAGAAAGCCCAAGAGTAAGCTATGTGAGGTTGATGGTGATGCTTAAAAAGCAATCGACTTACAAGGGTACGAAAGATGGGCTCGATATTAAATCGAGAAAAATATTATTTTTATAGTTTTTAAAAATGGTCTTGAATTAAATTAAAATACAACAACTTTACATTATTAACAAAATGAACATATGAGTGTAATAAGGGCATAAACATAAAAAGAAATGAAAATGCTAAAAGAAAAATAATATAGCTAAAAGAAATAAAATGCCAAAAACAGCCACACATAAGTATTGAACCCTCCCCACCTAATATTATGCAACTACCATCTCTCCACTAGGCCACTCAACACTATCTGCTATTGAGGTACTATCATAAATATATGAACTGGGCTGACAAATTTATAACAAAATAATAAAAAAAACAAAATAAACATTTTTATGGTTTTTTATTCTCTGTTAAAAACAAATTAAGCTAAATAAAAAATAAATAATAATAATAAAAGAAAATACGAACATATACATTTTTCTGATTTTTGTGTTAAAAATGAAATAAATTAAATAATAAAAGAATTAATTGAAAAAAAGAAAAAAAGAAAATGGAAACAGCAGAAGCTCGTCTCCACCGCTATCGTCTCCCTCACTCTCTCTCACCTTACGAGCTCAAACCTTCATCTCTCAATCTCCATCATTCAAACATTCCTCACCTCACGCTTCTTTCAATTTCTCAACGAATCTCTCTCGCACTCGACCTTAAGCTCAGCGAATCAATCCCTCCCAACTCTCACAACATTTCATCAATAAGCACATGAGATGGATAAAAGGAAAGAAGGAGAAGTACTTACAAAGTGTCGTGGTGGTGGCGGTGAAGGGCGTATAGACGCCGGCCTCCAGGTAAACGGTTCTGGGGTTTTAGGTTTTTTTTTCTTCCTCAGATTTTCGCCTCTAGGTCTCTGTTGCTTTCCTCTTCTTGGATTAGGGTTTTCTTTGGTCTCTTTTCCGCCTCTAGATCCCTGTTGTTTACTGATTCATTCTCCTTTTATATTCTGTGAATTAGGGTTTCCAATGGGGTCTTTGCTGTTCAAAAGGAGTGTTTCTGCAAAGCACTTTGGATGCTCAGACACAGAATTACCCTATCCATGTTAGATTCAAGAAAAGGTATCCTTTCTTCTCTGCTTTGACCTCATATCAATTTGGGATGTTTTTTGGACTTTGCCCTCTGACTGTTGGTTAATGGTTTTGCACTTTAGGTTTTGCAAATTGACTGATTAATGTGTTCCCCCCTTATTTTTTTTACCGCAGTAAAAGAATGGTGAGCATGGTTTGCTTCAACCTTGTTGAATTGGCCTTGCATTGCCCTGTTGGATCCCTTCGTTCAGTTCATCAGGTGGTAAGTGGCTAAGCATGGTTTTTCTTATGTGAGGCTCATGTTGGTTTTGGCCACTGCAGGATACAGGACCAATGCATTTGCTTCCAAATTCATGCCTCAAGGATAGCCATTACAATGGGATAGCAAGTCCTGTAAATCCAATGTGTTGGTAGCTTCATTTGGATTGTTGTAGCCTGAAGTGGTGCTGCACAGGGCCAAGACTTTGATGGATTGCAAGGCATGGGTTCAGTTTATGGGTATGCAGTAGGATGTTGGCTTGTCTACAGGTATTGGTTGTGATTGAGTTTCAAGGTAATCACCTTGGTTCAGCTTGGCCTGCTACAAGGTATGTCTTGATCAGTTGTGTGGTGAAATCTCCATGACCTTGCACTTGTTTGTTTCATCTTGGGGCAGTACAACACAAAGAGTGGAATTACAAATCGTGATTAAATCCATGTTGATGTGCACCTCATGGCGTGGACCGATAGGATATGTGCTTGCACTTGGCCTGCATCATTTATTCACTGATTTGTTCTTGCTTCTGGTTTTAAGCTTGTGCAGGTTTGGCATTGCAGCAGGGTATAGCAGGGCAAATGGCTTTGAGTTAGAAATATGTTATGTGTACTGCAGGTTTCATTGATCCATTATTATGCTGCTTTGATTCTTCTTGAACAGGGTGCAGTATTAGGCTACTTGGACTTGGCATGATATTGTTTGAGTCTTCTTGCCTTGCTGTTAAACTGTCTAATCTTCCTAACTTCACTTCCCAATCAGGTCCTCCTGTCAGTGCTACAGCATCTCTAGAAGCCATGATTATGATATTAGCACAAGAAACAACTCCAGGACAAGCTTTCTCAAGAGCCTCTTTAACCCTGTCAACAACCTCAAATGATCTCAGAGAATTTATATTAGAAAGGGTCAATTTCTCTCCAAGCATCGTTGGTGTATCATCAAGCAACATAGAAGCATCACACCCATTAGTTCATCTTCCTGGGGAACTATTTCTGCAGTTTGCATCTGCATTGAGAATTGTATTTAACCGAGGATTTTCTGCCTTAAGGTTCAATTGGAAAAAAACAACATTGGCGAGAAGTAAGAACAGCATCAACCAACACAAGAATTCAATGTTGGATCTCCTTGTTGAATTCTGCTGGAAAGATTACTAAAAATGCTTCAGATGTTTCAGACGCACAATTAAGCACAACATCATCCTGTTTCATAGAAACCTCAACATTAATTTCAATTGACACAAACACCAGTGATATTGACTGTTCACCATTTTGAGGTAACTCATTCAATTTACTGTCAGAGCCTTCTGCAATTATCTGATTTGGCTTGGGATTTTTCTCACTTGTCTGTTATAATTATCTTCTGTTTTCTGCAGCAGTGAACTCAGTTCCTCTAACTGTCCATGGTTTTTTTTGTCTGTTGTAGGTTCAGGTCGTATGGTTCATGGTTGTATGGCCTAGCTCAAACCATTGTTCCAACTTCAGTCATCATATCATGACCTTATGGAGTTCATGTTTTGATTTGGCTGCTGCAGTACCATGATGGCAAGATGCGTCAAGGTGAGTGCAAAACCATAATTCATGTGCATTGCTTTGTTAAATTAACCATGTATGTGCCATGTTTGATCATGTGATTAAGGTGTCTGGTTTTGATTTCTCTTGCCTTGGTTTGCAGTATTGCTGCAGGATGGTGTTTAGCAATGGTTTTGCAGATTTTGTGCAAAGTTGATTGCAAGGTTGGTTCTTGTGTTACAGTACTCATGACTTGTGTTTTGTAGGTTTGTGATAGTGGTCAAGGCATTTGCAAGGGTACTTGTGAGCGAAGCAGCAAGGTGAAGGCACAATCAACATGTCTACTGGATGATTAATCAAGGCAAAGTAACATGGGATTATGTCCAAGTTTGGGAAATTTATTGAATGGCTTTGGTATTTTGCAGGGTGTTGTTATGTTAACACAAGTTGGCGGCTAACTTCAACTTTTACTTCACCATTCCGCTTCTGTTTCGATAGGTAATGACCAAAGTATTCCGCTTGAGCGCCAGAACCTTACACTGCCATTTTCCTAATACTGGTGTAGATTGCAGCCTGAATTCAATGACAATGTGTTTTATTTCATTTGCACTTAACCTGCCCTTTTTTTTGTGTGCATTACTGTAGGAACAACTGTTGGTTTTGACGGCGTGCATCATCTATATGTGCTACATGAGATGCTTTGGATTTTTGCTTGGGATGCTTTGCCGGTGATTTTTGCTTCTATTGTGAAAATGCAGGTTTCCGTGTTGCTTTGGTCATTGCAATTTGTATACAAAGGATAGGAAGATCGTGCATTGGTGGTGGTTGAACCATGGTAGTGAGCTGGTCTGTCTGCTGATAGTCATGTTGTTGTGCAGGTTTAAGAGAATGTGGATCAAAGGAGAAATTGAACATATCATCTCTGACAGAACTTTAGTCACGGAAGTTTTCTGCATATTCTGAGATTGGAGAATTTAAATTGATATTTCTGGCTGGAAAATTGATGTTTCTGCTATAACTTGTGTTTTGGCCAATGTCAAGAAGATCAGACGGGGTCTTGTCTACAAGGTTATTTAGCGAGAGTCCCGTTGTTCCTGATGAAGAAGGAAGCGTGTTCTCACGAGGTTGATCCCAATTATATTGCATACCAATATTAGCACTTATGTTACTAGTCGGGAATGTATCCAAAAGCTCTTCAGTGTTGTTTTACCACATGTAACAGTACCTTTGGTGTAATTTGGATATGGACATGGGTTTATTTTAGGGTTTTCGGATTTGGGTTGACTTTGGTCAAAGTTGACCAAAAAGTCAACTGTTGACCAAAGTCAACAGTTGGTCAAAAAGTGTCAATTTTTTTTGTATTTTTCTTGTAAATGGAATTCAATGTAATGGTTTACAATGACATGAAATAAATTGGAATGGATTAACAAAATGGTTGGAAGTTGGTTTTCACAATTGGTTTAATCATGACTTGAATGTTTGACTTTTGAAAAGAAAATGCCTTGACTGATAATGTGTATGAACAAAACCATGGAATGAGACCATAAGGTTAGGGTTTTGGCATAGTATCCATGAACCAATAACATGACTAGCAAGTGGCTTGAAACACAAGAAGCTTGATCGTTCAGATGACCAAGACCATAGATGTATCCACAATCACAACACCATGACCTTGGATCAAAACCAATCCTCATATAAAACCAACATAAGGTTAGGCCAAGCATGCCAAACAAACATAAAAATTTAGGATCAAAATCGGGGTATGACAGTTGTGAAGCGAGGTTTAGAGCATAAATTTGGGCTAGGGTTGGAGAGTTAGGGTCTGAGAGTTCTGGGTCAGAAGAAATGTTGAGGTATGGTGGTGATTCTGGGGCTGTGGAAGATGAAGAAGAGGAAGTGCTTTGGTTCATTTGTTCAGGTTCAGAAGGAGGTATGAATGTACGGGCGATATTTAAAACTGGTGAAGGCTGAGAGGTTCTGATGGTTGAAGGTGGGATTTCAGAGGTTGTATAAATTGGTGGTGTTGGGAGAGGATTAGAGGAAGGGGTAGAGGAAACCATCGGAGGTACAGAGGAAAGAGGAGGAACAGACGTACCAGTAGAAATTTTCAGAGGAGCTGGAGATCTGCTTCCAGAAGATTCTCCAATTCTTGCCTTCTTTGCCTGAGATGCTATCTTCTTCTCAGAGAGACCTCTCTTGTACCTGACGAAGTCTTCTTCTGAATCTAGACAATCGTCGAGGCTGAAGTCAGATATGTCAACACCTTCATCCAGCACACGCTGAAGATAGATAACAACCGCATCTCTGGGTTCATCCTTGAAGAACCTTGCAAGACCATGAGGAAGCTTCCTCTGATCTTTCAAGGCATCCCAGGAGGTACCCATAGTGGGTCTGACTTGAATCTTCTTTATTATTCCCATACTCTTGAGATTTCTGGCGTTCAGAGGCTTCCCAGTATCTATTGCCAGATCATCCATCAGCTTGGTCTTTTCCAGATGATCTACCAGTCCATTCTCAATGAAGACATCAGATATGAGCCTTCCCAGAGGGATGTAGGATCTGGGCTTCATGTTGTTTATGGTTTCTCTTACAGAATCTCTGAGATATCTAAAGAGAAGTGCAGGAAGGCAGATCTTCACACCCTTCTGAATGCAATACAGAATGCACTTCTGATCTGCATTGATGTAATCAGAGGAGTTGGATGCTGGGCGGTGGTGAATAGTTCCCAAAATGATCTTCAGCCACACTCTGAGGTTCTGATGCAGCTCTTTGTTCTTTGAAGGATTTCCTTCAGTGTTGGGTTTGAAGATGGTTGGATTGATTACATCAGTAATGCGCTTTGACCTAGGAGGGATGTTGTAAATCCTTTTTCCTCCATCTCTCTCCATGTTTAGTAAAGAAGCAATTGACTCTTCAGTAATTACTATCTTTACTCCCAAAACAAAGGAGACGATGAAATGGTCATCAGCATCTGCAAATCTCCAGAACTCCTTGATGAGAAGTGGGTAAACAGGACCATAAAGCCTTTGGAAGTAGTTTTCCCACCCTTGTTGACGAAGTTCTCCAGTAAGATCAACGCCATTTCTCCTCAAGTTGTCGAAATCTACTAGCGTTTCACACAACACTTCCAGTCCTTCAAAAGGGGTTGATAGGTTAATATGGGGTTCACGGTCAAGAATATGGGGTTCCTTGTAAACAGGGGTGATAGAAACGCCTGTAACCGTTGGAGTTGGAATGCTTGAAGTTTGAGCAGTTGAGCTTGATTCCATTTGTTGAGAAAAGTTAAACACTTCTTGTTGTTGAGCGTCCATGGTGAAGAAGAAGATGAAGATTGAGAGTTTGCAGAGAATGCTTCAGAGAGGTTTAGGGTTTTAGAGTGAGTGAGAGTGATAAGTGTGTGAAATGTGAGAAAAGTGTTTAAATACTCTAAGTAAAACACATGCAAAACGACACATTAAATTGCGTTAGTACAAAGCTCAAGATTGCACGCTTGGGGGAAAAATGATTACAGCTAATTAATGAATGTCTAATCCCAACAGTACGCACACTGCTCAAGGAGATTTCAAACGTCTGTCCTTTGAATTTCTTTTGACAGCTGTCTAGAAGTTCTAGGGTTAGACGCTTAGTGCTCCACGTGTTGATGTATCTGATCTTCAGGAATACCAAAAGATTGATTCCTGGAGATTTCTAACTCAGATATCTTCTTAACTTGTAGAAGTATCAGAGTCAGAGGCAGAAGAACATTTGTTTTTATGTCAGAGTCTCATTTTACATTTTCAGAGCCACACTTCATTCTGGGCAATTTTGAATGTTCAGATTTTCTAAGATGAAAAGAAATCTATCTTCAGCTAGAGGCTTAGTAAAGATATCTGCCCATTGATGTTCTGTATCAATGAACTTCAATGTTACTATCCCTTTCTGAACATAGTCTCTGATAAAATGATGTTTTATTTCAATGTGTTTGGCTCTGGAATGTAGAATGGGATTCTTACTTAAACAAATAGCAGTAGTATTATCACAAAAGATAGGAATGTTACTCTCAAAGATTTGCAGATCTTCTAACTGATGCTTCATCCAGAGCATCTGAGTTGTGCACAGTGATGCTGAGATATATTCTGCTTCTGCAGTTGATAGAGCAATTGTTGATTGTCTTTTGCTAGCCCAGGATATCAGATTGTTTCCCAGAAGCTGGCAATTTCCAGAAGTGCTTTTTCATTCTATTCTATCTCCTGCATAATCTGCATCACAATAACCCGAGAGTCTATACTCTGATGTTTTCTCATACATCAGGCCCAGGTTAGGAGTTCCTTTCAGATACTTAAGAATTCTTTTAACTGTTGTTAAATGAGATTCTCTAGGATCTGATTGGAATCTGGCACAAAGACAGACACTAAAGAGAATATCAGGACGAGTAGCAGTCAGATAGAGAAGAGAGCCTATCATACCTCGATAGAGCTTCTGACAAACCTTGTTGCTTACCTCTTCCTTTTCAAGAATGCAAGTTGGGTGCATGGGAGTTTTTGCAGAGTTGCATTCAGTCATGTCAAACTTCTTCAGAACGTCTTTAATGTACTTGCTTTGATGAACATACGTGACTTCTGGAGTTTGATTAATTTGAATTCCCAGAAAGAACTTTAGTTCTTGCATTAAACTCATTTCAAATTCTGCCTGCATTAACTTAGAAAATTCTTGGCAAACAGAGATATTAGCAGAACCAAAAATAATATCATCAACGTAAATCTGGCATATCATGAGATTATTATTAAGGTTTTTACAGAAGAGTGTAGAATCAACTTTCCCTCTGATAAAATTTTGTTCCAGAAGAAAATTGCTTAAACGTTCATACCAAGCTCTGGGAGCTTGTTTAAGTCCATATAAAGATTTTTTAAGTTTAAAAACATGTTCTGGAAAGTTTGAATTTTCAAAACCTGGAGGTTGATTGACATACACTTCTTCTGAAATATAACCATTAAGGAATGCACTCTTGACATCCATTTGATATAATTTGATAGAGTGATTAATAGCAAAAGATACAAGAAGACGAATAGATTCTAACCTCGCGACTGGAGCAAAGGTTTCATTATAATCAATACCTTCTTGTTGACTATAACCTTGAGCTACCAGTCGAGCTTTGTTTCTGACGACTTCTCCTTTCTCATTCAGCTTGTTTCTGAATACCCATCTGGTTCCAATGACGTGAGTGCCTCTGGGTTTAGGAACGAGATCCCAGACATCATTCTTTGAGAATTAATCTAATTCTTCTTGCATAGCTGCCACCCAGTCGTTATCCTGAAGTGCTTCATCACAAGACGTAGGCTCAATCAGAGACACTAGTCCCAGAGGAGTATCTTCAGAAGTCCTAAAGGTAGATCTGGTTCTGACAGGTTCGTCCTTGTTTCCCAAAATCAAATCTTCAGATACATTGATACGACTTTTAACTTTCTTTGGGATTTCTGGAGATTTAATTTCTTCAGAGTTCTGAGTGACAGTTGCTTCTGGAGTTTTATCAGATTCTACAAGAGTGATTTCCAAATCTGCAAACTTTTCAACTAGCTTTGACTTTTCAGGGTCAAGCTTATCATCAAATCTGACATGAATTGATTCTTCCACAATTTTGGTTTCTGTGTTGTATACTCTGTAGCCTTTAGAGCGTTCTGAGTATCCTAACATAATACCTTTCTGTGCTTTGGAATCAAACTTGTTCAGATGTTCTTTAGTATTTAATATAAAGCAAGAACATCCAAAAGGATGAAAATATGAAATGTTTGGTTTTCTTCCTTTACACAGTTCATAGGGAGTCTTTTCTAGAATAGGTCTTATAGAGATTCTATTCTGAATGTAACACGCTGTATTTACAGCTTCTGCCCAAAAGTGCTTTGCTACATTAGTTTCATTGATCATGGTTCTGGCCATCTCTTGGAGTGTCCTATTCTTCCTCTCTACAACTCCATTTTGTTGTGGAGTTCTAGGGCAGGAGAAATCATGGGATATTCCATTAGAATCAAATAATTCTTCAAAATCTTTGTTTTCAAATTCTCCACCATGATCACTTCTGACTCTAATAATTTTAGAGTCAAATTCTTTTTGCACTTTGGAACAGAAACTAGTGAATACAGAGTGAGACTCACTCTTGTGCTTTAGGAATTTTACCCATGTCCAGCGACTGTAATCATCAACAATGACTAGTCCGTACTTCTTTCCATTAACTGATGTTGTTTTCACAGGACCAAATAAGTCAATGTGAAGAAGTTCCAGAGGCTTAGAGGTAGAAACAACATTTTTCTTTTTAAAAGATGTTTTTGAAAATTTTCCTTTCTGACAAGCTTCACACAGAGCATCTGAAGAAAACTTCAGTTTAGGTAGGCCTCTGACTAACTCGAGTTTAGTTAGCTGAGAAAGTTTCCTCATGCTAATGTGGCCCAAGCGTCTATGCCATACCCATTTCTCTTCGTGAACTGACATTAGACATTTAACATTTTGATCTTTTAAATCAGAAAGATTTATTTTGTAAATGTTGTTTTTCCTCTTGCCTGTGAAAAGGACAGAGCCATCGTTCTGATTAATGACTTTACATGTTTTTTGATTGAAGATTACATCATAACCGTTATCACTTAATTGACTTATGGATAACAAGTTATGCATTAATCCTTCTACATAAAGGACATCAGATATAGAGGGAAGAGTACCATTACCAATAGTTCCGGAGCCTCTGATCCTTCCTTTCTGATCTCCTCCGAAACCTACGAATCCAGCATCTTTAAGTTCCAGGCTTTGGAACATAGACTTTCTTCCCGTCATGTGTCACGAGCATCCAGAGTCCAGGTACCATGACTGGTGTCTGAACTTTGCTGCATAGGATATCTGCAACATAGACAATCTTATCCTTTGGTACCCAGAATCTCTTGGGTCCTTTCAGATTAGTTTTCCCAGAGTTTCTTATAACTTTGGGTTTTCTAGCATTTTTAAATTTTTGTTCTTGTGTGTGTGTATAGTGATATGAAAAGGGAGACTTAAGTTGGTTACTGGTAGAAGTTTTATCTTCCTTAGGATCATACCCAATTCCCTTTTTATTGTTCTGACTAACTCCATAAATCATGGATGCCATAATACTCCTATCTATCCCATTTTTCAGAAATTCTTGAAAGGCTTCTTCGTATTTATAAATTATTTTATTTGAAGTTTGTGGTGCTTGAGACAACGCTTCTTCTAATTCTGAGCTTTTTGTTTTTGCTCCATCTCTTTCTAACGTTAAAGATCTGATTGTATCTTCTCGTGCTAGAATTGTTATCTCAAGTTCACTACATTCTTCAAATTTTGCTTTAAGACAGCCTTTAATGTTTTTAATTCTTTGTTTTAATTTCTGATAAGAGCTAAGAGTTTCTGACAAGCATGATTCTAAATCAGATCGAGAAAGTTCAGAGAATACCTCTTCAGATTCTTCATCTGAGCTACTCCTGGATGTGGTAGCCATAAGTGCCACATTGGCCTGTTCATCAGAGTCAGATTCTGATGATCCAGATTCACTATCATCCCAGGTAGCCATCAGTCCTTTCTTTGTCCTGAAGGTATTTTTCTTGAAGCTTTCTTTTCTAGGGTTGTCTTTCTTTAGCTTGGGGCATTCATTCCTGTAATGACCTGTTTCTTTACATTCATAACAGGTAATATCTTTGTTAGATTTACCTTTTGAAGTTGATTCTGATCGATCCCCTCTGGGTCTTGATCTTCTGAAGTTGTTGTTCCTCTTTTTCCAGAGTTGCTTAACTCTTCTGGTTAGTAGGGACAATTCTTCTTCATCATCAGAGTCTTCTGGTTCAGAGTTGTCAGCATCTTCAGTTTCTGCCTGGAGAGCTTTGGTTCTGTCAAGTTTGTGTCTTTCAGGTCTGGACTTTAATGCTACAGACTTGTTCCTTTTCTGAGGCTCATCTTCCTCTAGTTCTATCTCATGGCTTCTGAGAGAACTGACAAGTTCTTCAAGGCTAATATTGTTCAGATCCTTTGACAGCTTCAGAGCAGTAACCATAGGTCTCCATTTCTTTGGCAGACTTCTGACTATCTTTTTGACATGGTCTGCAGTTGTGTATCCTTTGTCTAGAACCTTGAGACCTGCAATCAGAGTTTGGAATCTAGAGAACATTGCCTCTATGGCTTCATCATCCTCCATTTTGAAGGCTTCATATTTCTGGATAAGCGCCAGAGCCTTTGTCTCTTTGACTTGAGAGTTTCCTTCATGAGTCATCCTCAGAGAGTCAAGTATGTCTTTGGCTGTTTCTCTGTTGGTGATCTTTTCATACTCGTTGTAAGATATAGCATTTAGGAGTATGGTTCTGGCCTTGTGATGATTCTTGAAAACTCGTTTCTGATCATCTGACATCTTACTTCTGGGAACTTCAGCTCCATCCTCTGTGACAGGAGGTTTGTATCCATCCGTGACAATGTCCCAGAGTTCAGCATCATAACCCAGAAAGAAACTTTCAATTCTATCTTTCCAGTAGTCAAACTTTTCTCCATCAAAAACAGGAGGCTTAGCATTGTAACTATCTTTTTCATTTGAGTGGGCCATAGTTTTTCTCGTACTGGATCTCTCTACACTGTTAAGTGTTTGATTAGAAAATCAATAACAAAGCCTAAGCTCTGATACCAATTGAAGGTGAGAAAAACAAGAAAGGGGGGGTTTGAATTGTTTTGAAAAATAAGCGCTTTTCAAAATGAAAATCACACAAGGATTTTATACTGGTTCGCTTATAACACAAAGCTACTCCAGTCCACCCGGCCGAGGTGATTTCGCCTTCAACAAGGACTTAATCCACTAATCTTGAAAGATTACAAACAACGTCTAAGAGAAAAATCTCTTAGTCCTCTCAAGTATACAGACTACACAGAGTCACTTGAGGAAATCAACAAACAATAGATGAAAGATTTATGTAATCTAGAGTGCTTCTAAGATAAGCTAATATTACAATAGTAAGAACAAAGTGATTCACGTTATAAGCAAAAGCTTCGTGAAGATTTAGAGAGCAAGAATGTTTTCTTGTGCGTTGATGTTTCAGTATAATTTCTGCTTATTGGCTTACTGATGCTTCAAAGTTGATTGCAGCCCATTTTATATATCAGTTGAAGTAGTAGTTGAAATTGGTGGATATTAAAATGAATTTACGCCATCACTTAAATAGCTTCTGCAGGATAACTTTCTCTCCTTGAAATGACTACTTACCACAAGTAGTATCTTCTTTATTGAAATTGGAGATTAACGTCTCTTTCTTAATTAGGAAAACCATTTGCAAATCTTTACTTGACTTTAACGTTACTCTTTCATGATTAGCAATTCCATGCTCAGAGTATTTGTGTTTCTGGAGAATCTTGGAATCTTGCTTCTGATGTTAATCTCTTGTGAGTTCAGATAGTTTCTTCAGATAGCGCTGATAACTTCTGGAAGTTAGAGATAACGTTGTTCAGAGTCAGAACATCTAGAGCTTACTTCTTGTTTAGATGCTTCTGATACTTTGCTGTTTTGCTCAGAGTTAGACTTTTTGAACGTGTTTCCACTTCAGATGCTTCTGATCATATGATAATATGCTTCTGATCTGGTTCTGTATCTGATGACATCATCAGATTTCTTCCTTCTTTCTTTAGAACCCTGCACACTTAGAAACTTTTCGTTAGGGTGCCATTTTTGGTTTCATCCTTTGTTATCATCAAAATTAAGGAATCTGTTGTAGAACAATTTTTGTTCTTACAACACATTCTACTTTTTCTATCCTTTCAACTAAGTATCTCAAACATTGTTGCGTTCATCAACTAGAGATGTATGTGCTTCCTTAATAGATTCTAAAGCACGATTAAGATGATTTATCTCATGTTCAAGTTTTAAAATCATTTCTTTTTGGAGAGGAATTTTATCAAACGCTTTTAAAGAATCCACATACATGTCATTGAACTCTTTCGACAATTCACTATAATAATACTCATCATAGGGTTCAGAAGTATATACCTTTTAAGTTTCACATTTCTTACGTGCCATCAAACAAAAGTTGGCACACTCATCATCTAAACAAATTAGAGGATGAGCTCTCATCCTCTTCTTCTCATGCTATGTAGCCTCTACGAATTTTGGAGCTTTTTCCTTTCGTCTTGTAGAATTTCTTATCTTTATTTTTATGATGTTTGGTGAGACTTGGAAATGTGGTTCTATAATGTCCCGATTTTTCACATCCGTAACACATGATATATTTTTCTTGTGTTCTTTCACATCCGTAACACATTTCTGAAATTTACTAGTCCTTTGTCGGAATGCTTGAGTGTATTTCTCTTTAAGTATCTATTGTAGCGTTTGACAAATAAACCCATCACTTCATTTTAGAAGCTTCTTCGTTAGAGTTGTCACTTTCTTCCTTTGACGTCTTCCCTTTAGATGGCGAAGTTTTCAAAGAAAGATCTTGTTTCTGTTCTTTAACTTTCTCTTTTTTTTTCCGACTTTACTTTTCTATCAGAGAGTTGCTTAAATTAATTCTCATGCTCGGCTAACTTTCCAAACGGTTATGTAATATCCAAAGTACTAAGATCATTTGATTATTTTATAGCAGTAACCTTTGGTTTCCAGTCCATGCAGATAGATCTCAATATTTTTGAAGTATAATCTTTGTTAGAAAAGGTTTTACCCAAGTTGCTTAGTTTGTTGATTAAGTGGTGGGATCTAATTTTCATGGAATGCACGGATTCTATGGGTTCCACACAAAATAGTTTAGACTCCTCTATAAACATATTGATTTTTGAATCCTTGACGTCATTTTTTCCCTCATAGAGAGTTTGGATAGCGTCCCACATACCTTTAGCACTGGTATGATGTGAAATTAAGTAGAACACTTTCACGCTTAAAGCATAAGTATGTTCCTCTCTTTCAAATCATATGAATCCTTTTTGGTTTGATCAACTAACGAATCTTTTGAATGTTTAACAACGTCGTTCTCGCCCATAGGGATAAATGGTCCCTCGGTGACGACACACCACAAATTTTTGTCAACTAATAATAAGTGTATGTACATGTTCGCTTTCCAATAAGTATAATTTTTTCCTTTGAAAATATGTGCTCTATTATACGCTCCCTTAGGATCATCATCGTCCACCATATTCATAACTTTTGGATGTCTATTAGACACAATCAAAAGAGTGTCTCTTTAGAGGGGGGTGAAATGACCCTTCTTAAAAATTCAACCGTTTTTTCAAAAAAATAGAATATTAGATATTTTACAAAAGATGCGCGCGGAAGGTTTGAAGCAAATATATGAAAATTATACTATTAAAAATTTGATCATATTAACACTAAATTGATTCACAAACACCAAATATGATTTTATGGTGATACACAAGGTATTCAATTGATTTATTTGTATATTCCACGAGACGTGGTTATACAACAATTCAATGTTAATGAATTCTAACCTCAATTGTTTCTCAAATTTTAATCACCAATTCAGCTCGACAAAGTACCAATTCCAACAAAACCTAAGCTAACATAATAAATCGTTATCAATTGAATAAATGATAAACTACACTAGAATTGAAATGCATAAGCATGGAAATCCTAGGAAAATTCAATTCAAGAGTAAGGGAGAGAGATGACACCGAGATTTATAGTGCTTCAGTGCTCGTCCTCACTTTGCCTACGTGCACTCTTCAATGGTTTCCCATTGGTACCTGTATTTTACCTTTTTATTTTTACAAATATTGCAAGAGTTCATAAAATCACTGATCCATAATAATGCTAAGAAATATTAAATCCCATATATCTATCTTGACTTGTATACAATGTGATGTCAAACTCTCCTGCATAATCTTTACTCGATTAACGCTTCTTGAATCTTCCAATATCACAAATCTGCTCCAAGACTTTATGTGCAGCAATCAACCCTTTGATCCTACTGGTTCCTCGAGCAATGAATTGTCCTAATATTTGAGAAGAACTTGCCTTCCATACAGTCACTACTAAGATAATCTAGAGAGAAATACCTTCTTCTTTTCATTGGAATTTGTCAGCATTAATGACAACTGTAAGTTGAGTATGCGCCTAAGAGGGGGGAGGGGGGGGGGGTGAATTAGGTTCTTTGAAAACTTTTTCTGGTTTTAAGAAAAATTGTTCTTTCTTTTCTGGTGTTTGGTTATGCAATGAAACGGTAAAGTGCATAAAGTAAATAACACCAAGACGTATATGGGTTCCCCTCACAATCCGAGAGTACTTCAGTCCCCTTACCACATGTAAGAGATTTTATTATAGTTAGATCTTATGGACAAGACAACCTAGTATTTCTATACAGACTCTAACAAGAATACCAAGAACAATCCTCTTGGATTTTTCACTAAGTCCACTAAGACAATAATTCTCTCTTAATGACTCTTTTCTTTCCAACGGTCCTGGACAACAAGGATAATAAGGATAATGTAAGTTTTTACAAGTTTTTGATAGATGGAATAATATATCAATCTATTGATTGATCTTCTCCTTTTAAGTAATCAATTTTCTTTATGACATACAAGTGCTCTAACACTGATATTGATGAAACTATATGAATGTATATTGAAAATTATGTGTAGAAAGTTTCACTAGAAAATTTAATCCAAAACACTTGAGAGAATTTGAAAAGATGAAGAAAAAGATTGTTTGAAATATTTGTGTAAAGGAGGTGTGTTCAAATTCTGCAGAAATGTGTTATATATAACCGTTAGACACCTTTATAAATGATCATAATTCATGAATGGATGCCATGCTTCAAGAACACATTTCAGAAAATATTTTCATGAAAGAATACATTTATTTATGCCACTGGTTCAGTGGTAATTGATTACCCAATATGGTGTAATCGGTTACATCTGAGCCAACATTAATAAATTTGAAAATTTTAACTGTGTAATCGATTACCCATATCATGGTAACTGATTACTTGTTGTAAAATTGGTTACAGAAGGAAGCACGCATAGCTGGTAATCGATTACCTCAACCCTGGTAACCGATTACCATCAGGGCAGAGAGACATAATGAAGTAAAATTGAAATGTAAGACCAAATGAAAATATTTAAGAGGCCTAAATGAAACATGATATGTATGTATGAAAACCTTGAGCACTTGAATGAACATAAAGAGGTTGAGAACTTTATACCTTAATAATTTGATAAAATCAATAGAGATCTTCAAGACTTGAAATTCTTTTATAAGTGAAGCTTGACTTGTGCTTGAGTCTTGAACCATTCTTTTTGCGATGCACATTTTCTTGTAGAGCATTTCTTCATCAAAAACACTTTGAGAAGCTTGTCTTCACATTCTCCCCCTTTTTGATGATGACAACTCTTTATTGAAAGTTTTATTCAATCTTGCTTTCTCCAACACATGAAAACTCCCTCTTGCATTGTTATAGAGACATATAACATACAACAACCAAATATACCTTCTCCCCCTTTATCATTAGAAAAAGGATGGGAAATACTATATAATAAACAACATATATGTTGTATGATGATACGACATATAATATGAACACATACATACACTTCTAAAATAAAAGATTTAGGTAATGCGAGAGTGTACCTTTGTGTTTGCACTGATTAATTTTGAAGAATCAAATGTCACAATTATCTAAAATACCAAGTTCCCTTCAGATTTTGTAAAATGATTCCTTCGGGAGAGGTTTTATGAATATGTCGGTAAGCTGATTATGTGTATCCACGAATGAGACTTTAACATCTCCTTTGAGCACATGATCACACAAGAAGTGATGTCGAATGCCTATGTGTTTAGTATAAGAATGCATGATTGGATTCTTTTTTATATTTATTGCACTTATGTTGTCGCATCAAAGTGGTATACATCCGAGATTTAGTCTGAAATCACTCAGTTGTTTCTTTAGCCATAGAATATGGGCATAACAACTTCTTACTGCTATGTATTATGCTTCTGTTGTGCTAAGAGAAACACATGCTTGTTTCTTACATGCCCAAGAAACTAATGCATTTCCTAGGATGTGACATGTTCGACTTGTACTTTTTCTATCAGTTTTGCAACCTGCATAATCCGAATCAGAATATCCAACTAAATCACATATACTACCTTTTGGATACCATAGGCCGACATTCGTTGTTCCTTTGAGATAATTCATGATCCTTTTAACAGCGGTGAGATGCGATTCCTTTGGATTGGCTTGAAACCACGTACAAAGGCACACACTAAACATTATATCAGGACGGCTTACCATCAAATATAGTAAGGAACCAATCATACCTCGATACTTTGTGATATCAATCGAAACACCTGATTCATCTTAATCAACATAAGTTCCGGATCCCATTGGAGTAGACATTACCTTGCAACTATCCATGTCGAATGTTTTCAACAACTCTTTATAGTAATTTGATTGGTTGATGAAGATTCCATCCTTTAGTTGCTTAATTTGGAGTCCAAGAAAATAGTTCATCTTACCCATCATGGATATCTCAAATTCTCCTTGCATCGTCAATGAAAATTCTTCACACATTTCTTTGTTTGTTGAGCCGAATATGATGCCGTCAACATAGACTTGAACTGATAAAGTGTTACCTTTAATTTTATTAATAAACAAGGTCTTGTCAACTTTACCTTTTTCAAATCCCTTTTCACAAATAAAGTTGCTAAGAAGATCATACCATGCTCTTGGTGCTTGCTTTAGGCCATAAAGATTTTTCCTCAATTTGGAGACATGTGAAGGATTCTTGAAGTCTTTAAAGCACGGGGGTTATTTGACATAGACTTCTTTATTGATGTAGCCATTCAAGAATGCTCTCTTGACATCCATTTGGAATAACTAAAAATTTAATGAACAAGCATAATCAAGTAATGAACTGATAACTTTTAACCTTGCAACTGGAGCGAACGTTTTTTCAAAATCAATGCCTTCCTCTTGATTGTATCATTGGGCCACCAACCTTACTTTGTTTCGAACAATTATACCATTCTCATCAAGCTTGTTCTTAAACACTCATCTGGTACCTATGATGTGTTTACCACTTGACCTAGGGACAAAGTTCCCAAACTTGATTCCTTTCGAATTGGTTTAACTCTTCTTGCATAACAATTATCCATTGGTAGTCTCCTAAGGCTTCATCAACTTTAGAAGGTTCAATTTGTGAAAAAAAACACCATACTCAAGCATGCATCTTTGAGATTTAATCTAGTTTTTTAGGTAGATCATTATCATTTGACTCTTGTTGGATTGGTTCTTCATGATGTTCCGTTTGATTATCATTGATGACTTTGGAAGTATCTTCTTGAGGAACATCTATAATATTATCATCATCATCACACAAAACAACATCCTTCTTGGGAGGGTTAGTTTCATAAAAAGAAACATGCATAGGTTCTTCAATAGTTAAAGTTCGTTTATTATAAATTCTATATGCTTTACTAGAGAGATAATAGCTAAGAAAAATACCTTCATCAGACTTTTCATCAAACTTACCAAGGTTGTCTTTGTCATTGTTTAAGACAAAGCATTTGCATCCAAAGATGTGAAAATGAGCAATTTTTGGTTTCCTTTCTTTGAAAATTTTATAAGGAGTCTTTTTCAAAATAGGTCTTATAATAACTCTATTACTTACATAGCATGTCGTGCTTATCGCATCCCCCTAAAAGTATTTTGGAAGTTTCGAGTCGCTAAGCATTGTTCTTGCAAGCTCCACTAGTGACCTATTCTTTCTTTCCACCACTCCATTTTGTTGAGGAGTCCTTGGTGCCGATAAATTGTGAAATATTCCATGTTCTTCATAAAATTCGTCGAAAGGGGCGTTTTGGAATTCTCCGCCATGGTCGCTTCTTATGGAGGCAATTTTTAGTGATTTCTCATTTTGGATTTGCCTTGCATACTTCTTAAATGCCTTGAATGCATCACTTTTATGTACTAAAAAGAATGTCCAAGTATATATAGAGAAATCATCAACAATAACTAAAGCATATACATTACCTCCGAAGCTTCTTGTTCTTGATGGACCAAATAAGTCCATATGTAACAATTGTAGTGGCCTTGAAGTGGACACCACATTATTAGGTTTGAAAGTTGATTTGGTTTGCTTTGCCTTTTGACATGCATCGCATAATCTATCTTTGACAAACTTCATCTTAGGTAATTCAATGACAAGATCATGCTTGACTAGTTTATTCAAGTGTTCCATATGAATGTGAACAATTCTCTTATGCCATAGCCATGCGTCTTTTTTGTTCACCATAAGACATTTTACCTTCAAAGACACATCATCAAGGGAAATCATAAATATATTTTTAAATCTCGTACCTTTTAGTATTACATCATGTGTGACTTCATGTTCAATCAAGCACTCATCCTTGGTGAACTTGATTTTTAAGCCTTTGTCACAAAGTTGGCTAATACTTAGATGATTGTGCTTTAGTCCTTCAACATAAAAAAACATCTTCAATGGATGTGAAAGATGGTACTCCAATTTTTCCTATACCAAGAATTCTTCCTTTGTTGTTATCACCATAAGTCACATAACCATTGGCCTTTAATTCTAGATTTGAAAATTTGTTAATATCTCCCATCATATGCTTGGAACAACCACTATCGAGATACCAAAGATTTGATGTAGCTTTCAAGCATACCTACAAAACAAATTAAGTTTTTTAGGTACCCAAATTTCTTTGGGTCCTTCATAATTAGTGCCTTTCTTTACCCATACGTAATTCCCACTTCCTATGCTAAAGTTTCTAACATAGCATGCATTAGGCGTATGGTCAACTATTCCACAATAAAAACAAGTAGGTTCAAAATTTCTTATATATCTAGGAACATAAGATTTATTTTTAGCAAATATTTTCCTTTTAGGATAGTGATGAACAACTTTTTCTTTGGTTACTTTCTCTTTGGTAGATTGTTCACTAGCCTTAACAAAAATGGTTTGGTTAGAACTTGGTTTAGAAAATTTTGAGTAACCAAGACCACTTTTGTCATTTGAATATCTTTGATGGCTAAGAACATCTTCCAATCCAACTTGTCCTTTTTCATATCTTTCTAAAACTCTTTTTAGTTGGACAATTTGAAATGAAAGTGACTCACATATTTTACGTACAAAATTTGGTTTTTCACTAATCATATTTTATTTTTCATCATTGACATCTTTTTCCATTGTCACGACTTTTTCTTATAGAGATGAAATTTGTTTCTTTTGAGATGATATTGTTTTATACAAAATTTTGCATTCTTTAAGAAGTTCATTTATAGCAACTTATACATCACTATCATAAAGAGAACAATTGTTACTAACCTCATCTTCTTCATCATCAGAATGGTGTGAATCCATTAATGCTAGATTTGCACATTCATCGCTTTCCGATTTGGATGAAAAACTTAACTCATTATCTTCCCATGCAATATACGCTTTTTTACTCTTGGATTCCTTCTTGCCTTTAAAGCCACATTTCTTGGAGAGTTTCGGGCAATCCGGCTTTATATGACCTTGATTTCCACATTCATAGCATGTGACATCTTGTGTAGATGTGGAAGCCTCCCTTTTCCTGAAAGATTTCTTTCTATTTTCATAGTTAAATAATTTTTCATTTTTACCAAAGAACTTTCCGAGTCTTTTAACAAGAAGCATAAAATTCTCATATTCTTCAGGATCATCATTTGTTCGTTCTTCTTTTGAGTCGACTTTTAGAGCGATACCTTTGGACTTTTTCTCTTAATTTTCATGTTGTTCAAGTCTTCCAAGTTCCAATTCGTGTTCTTGAAGCTTTCCAAACAATGATGTGGATGTCATGGTCGAGAGACTCTTATTCATGGATATGGTTGTTACTTTTGGTTGCCATTCTCTTGTCAATGATTTAAGCACTATAAGGTTGAGATCATCATTTGTAAAGGTCTTTCTGAGTGTAATCAAATGATTCGTTAAATGGATGAATCTCTTCTGTAATGAAACAATGGGTTGTCTGGGAAGCATTCTGAACATTTCTTATTCTTGACTCATTGTGTTTAATCTGGATCTTTTAACTTCAGCGGTTCCTTCGTGAGTCTCCACCAAAGTGTCCCATATTTCTTTTTCTGATTGACATTGAGATATGCGGAAGAACTCATCCATACTTAATGCACTTTGAAGTATACTGATAGCTTTCTTTTCATGAAGTATTCTTTTCTTATGGTCTTCATCATATGAGCTGTTAACCTTAGGAGTGCCAACACCATTGACCATACTAATTGGATTATACGGACCATTTTCAACGGTTTCCCATATACCATCTCCTTGTGCTTCTAAACGTGCTTTCATGCGAATTTTCCAGAATTATAAATATTCTCCAAAAAATAGAGGGGGTTTGTTGCTACTACCACCATCTTAGAAAAACCGGGTTTGCGCTTGCGGAAGTCATCTTCTGGATCTGAGAAGCAAGTTACCAATAACCCGCTCTGATGCCAAATGTAAGTTGAGTATGCGCCTAAGAGGGGGGGTGAATTAGGTTCTTTGAAAACTTTTTCCGGTTTTATGAAAACTTGTTCTTTATTTTCTGGTTTGGTTATGCAATGAAACGGTAAAGTGCAGAAAGTAAAGAGCACCAAGACGTATACTGATTCCCCTCACAATCTGAGAGTACTTCAGTCCCCTTACCACATGTAAGAGATTTTATTATAGTTAGATCTTATGAACAATACAGCCTAGTCTTTCTATACAAACTCTAACAAGAATACCAAGAGCAATTCTCTTGGATTTTTTTACTAAGTCCACTAAGAGAACAATCCTCTCTTAATGACTCTCTTGTTTTCAACAGTCCTGGACAACAATGATAATAAGGATAAATTGAGTTTTTACATGTTTTTGACAGATGGAATAATATCTCAATCTATTGATTGATATTCTCTTTTTAAGTAATCAACTTTCTTTATGACATATAAGTGCTCTAACACTGATATGGATGAAACTATATGAATGTATATTGAAGATTCTGTGTAGAAAGTTTCACTAGAAAATTTAACCAAGAACACTTGAGAGAATTTGAAAAGATGAATAAAAAGATTGTTTAAAATATTTGTGTAAATGAGGTGTGTTCAAATTCTGCAGAAATGTGTTATATATAACCCTTAGACTGAAGGAGAATTGCGACCCAAAGCGCAGCGGAAATTAAAAATTTCTCCTTTAGAGATCCTTACGAATGGTCATGATCAGTGATAGAATATTTACCTCTTGTGACGGTTGAAACCTTTGGTGCAGATCTCTTGTGCCAATCAAAACCTTTGATGCAGATCCACGGAACGATCACGAACGTTGAACGATGACAACGTCTCTACTCAGTCCACACGAACGGGTTCCTTCAATCTCAGTGCTAGCTGGTACGAATGAAGGCTTTGAGTGAGAGAGAGAGAGAGTGATAGAAAACGAAAATAATGCAACCGCAAATTTTTGCTTCTGCACAAGGGTTCTATTTATAGAACCACTTGTGTGGGCTTCAAGCTAAAAGCCCACTTAAGTGTATTTTGGCCCATATCTTATAATATGCCCAAAATCACTTAAGCCCATGGTACCTTACCATATTTCGTATTCTACTCAAGTACACCGTACCTTACGATGTTCTATAATCCACTTAAGGGCACCGTACCTTACGATATTCCTTAGTTACTCTATCTCTCATCAATCCGTCCTTTGTGTGTGACCCTGTAGGTTTTCGTGACGTTGGCAATTATATTAAATCACGTATTTAACATAATAAACAGTGAGCGGTATCTAGCAACACATCACTGCTACCCAAGACACGAAAATGTCAAGTGATCTGACACAACCTTCTGTGATAATAATTATGTGTATAATTACCCTTTTGCCCTTATGTCTATATTGAACACAAGGCATAGACCGTGTCATCCTTGTCCAGTTCAATATTGGGCCCGTAGACATTTATCCTGTTATGCAGGATGGGCAAATTCCATCTAGGTCACTCATGTCCCTCAGCATGCTTTGTGGAGTACCCATCAACTGTCTTTATGGTTATCCAGTTACGGACAACGTTGGATCAGCAATAAAGCACTCGACTCTACATCTAGGATCCATAGTGGTTTCAGGTCGAAGAGTGGAATACACTATTATCACCATGAGAATAACTTATGACACCTTGCATAACTTTCTATATAGTATTCTCATAGCGGGTCAATCCGGTATAAATATTACTCCTAATATTCATACCTATGTTTAAGACTTGATAACTCTTTATCCATGATCCATGAGATGTGATCATCAGTCTACAAACATAATAGTCTTAATGCTTTAATGTTATCCCACTTCACACTAAAGCTCGACTACGGATACTTTAGGAATAGTGTCCTTATGTTCAATGTGTTCTCATGATTAAGTCACACTTAATACATTAAACGGACTATCTATTCCAGGGACTTTATTAATCAACCATAATAAAGAGAATGCCTTTTATTATTCGATACAAGTACCAAAATGTATTGGCCTCTAGGGCTTACACCAACACTGATATGGATGAAACTATATGAATGTATATTGAAGATTCTGTGTAGAAAGTTTCACTAGAAAATTTAACCAAGAACACTTGAGAGAATTTGAAAAGATGAATAAAAAGATTGTTTAAAATATTTGTGTAAATGAGGTGTGTTCAAATTCTGCAGAAATGTGTTATATATAACCCTTAGACGCCTTTCTAAATGGTCATAATTCATGAATGGATGTCATGCTTCAAGAACACATTTCAGAAAAGGTTTTCATGAAAGAATACCTTTCTGCCACTGGTTCAGTGTAATCGATTATCCAATATGGTGTAATCGGTTACACCTGAGCCAACGTTAATAAATCTGAAAATTTTAACTGTGTAATCGATTACCCATATCATGGTAACCAATTACCTGTTGTAAAATTGGTAACAGAAGGCAACATACACAGCTGGTAATCGATTACTTCAAACCTGGTAACCGATTACCATCAGGGCAGAGAGACAGAATGAAGTAAAATTGAAATGTAAGGCCAAATGAAAATGTTTAAGAGGCTTAAATGAAACATGATATGTATGTATGAAAACCTTGAGCACTTGAATGAACATAGAGAGGTTGATAACTTTATACCTTAATAATTTGATCAAATCAATAGAAATCTTCAAGACTTGAAATTCTTTTATAGGTGAAGCTTGACTTGTGCTTGAGTCTTAAACCATTCTTTTTGCGATGCACATTTGCTTGTAGAGCATGTCTTCATCAAAAACACTGTGAGAAGCTTGTCTTCACAACAACAACCTCAATCTTGCAAGCTACCTGAAAATATTTACCCACACTTCAAGAACGATTAGTTTTAAGATAATGTCTCCTTCAATCGATTATAAATCTATAATAATCAAGATCTAAAATCAAAAAGAAGTTGAAAAGGAAATAAAATTGTTGCACGAGTTTTGAACTTTCAAAAAATAGAGGGTGTTGGTTTTCATAGAAAATTATAGTGTTGATTATGAGATTCACTTTTGAAAAAAGATTTTATATGTGCTTAAGACTAAGCACTAAAAAAGGTTGAAAAAGCTAGTTAGATTCGAATCAAGAGAATTTCATGATTTGAATCAAATGAAACAGTGAAGTGGAATAAGAGAAAAATAGAGTTTTGACCCATTTTGCTATTGATTCAAATCAAGAGAAAATTTTGATTCGAATTGGAGACTTTGTGACTCGAATCTAGTGTTAATTCTGATTCGAATCAACTCAAGCAATACTAACATAAAAATGAGAGAAAACTTTCTAATTCAAATTAGGTGTAAAGTCTGACTCAAATCAAATTAACCATAGGTGACTAGAAAAATTCTTGATTCGAATCAGGTGTAACTTCTGATTCGAATCAAAGTGTTTGAAATTTTTTAGTTTGAATCAGGGAATCTGCTTGATTCAAATCAAACACGTAAATCTTAATTTTTCATAATTTTCAAAAGACTTTGAGATTTATCTTCCACCTGAGTTGAATCAATAACCCTCATAGTTTTTATTCCACTGACTCAGGAAATTGATTAAATGCATCACGATCAAGTTCAAACATAACTAATGGTTTATGCATGCTAAAAATGAATCACTTCAAAACAAGATCCAGAGAGGTGCAATCATGAAGGAGACTTAATAATCAAAAGTAAATGGGAATGAAAGTGATAAGACAATCAACAAAATCACTGTATTAGGGTACTCCCCTTGAATATATTAGGGACATGCAACTACACTGCTTGCTTTTGACTTTCAAATAAAAATATCACGATTACTTTATCCATATCATCGTTCATATAATCTATGAACATTTTTGCAATACGAAAAGAATTGGAAGAATCCATGCGAAAAAAATTAATATTGAATAATATGACATGTTATAGAAAGTGAAAAAGGTTGAGAAGGATTGTGAGACTTATTGTGTCATTAGTGATTACTTACAGGCCTAGTTTGAATAACTGTTAGTTCTAAAATACATAATCATATCAATTATAAGAATAGTTATAAGAATGTGTAATCCTACTAAAAATATTCAAAATACATAATCATATTAGCTAAGTCCATATTTTTCTCTAATCACGTCGCAAAAAAATACATGAGCTTGTAGTACTCTTTTGTGAGGATTTGTAGATTATTGATCTTCAATTTTTTTCTCTTTTTTCTCAGTCTCCTTAATATTTGCACCGACCTTTATCCTCTCGATCTCGACTTTTTCATCCTCAGTACATGAATAGTCTTATGCAAATACGGACATCAAATCATTTTTTTTAATTCATCTTTGGAATCATCATATTTGACATTAGGAGTAGACATTTCCACAAGTTTTTCTTTCCCCTTCCTTTTGGTTGTCTTTTGATTGATTGGACGGTGTAATAAAGTAGGTGATGGTGAATTCGTTGGTGTCGGTGGGTTATAAGGCGCATAATATGCTCTTGAAATTGGATTCTTTGTTATTTTTGGAGAACCTTATGATGAACTTGCAAGCCATTTAGGTTTATCTTTCAGTTATCTCCATGCACACTCAAATATAAACTTTTAACCTTCATCTTGGAAATAGATTTTAAGTGCAGATGCATGATACTATTCTCTGAGCTTTCACTTTTCTGTGTAGATACAACTTAATTGTAGAATCAATTTAAATTTTGAACAAATGGATTAATTTTGTGTCATCTACCTTTTAGGATAAGAGATCCATTTCTAAAATATGTGTTGATTTGTTGATTTAGAATATAAGGAGGACTTCTATCATTTTGTGTAAAATTAGAGCAATTATTATGTTGATTGGGGTTCATTGTCATATGAAACATGTAGACAAAAAATTAAAATGAGATAAAATAAATTGATCAAATCTAAACTAGATGTGAATGAAAAAATGTGATGGAATGAATTATCTATTTATACTAATATTAATAGTATTATTATTATTAGTATTTTTTATACAAGGGAGGGCCTAAGCCCCAAAAATAACAAACTAGACAGGAACAAATCTAGCCACAGCAGACCCAACTAAATCACCCTAAACAAATGCTCTATATAGGTCGAACACGATTCAAAGAAACAAATGCCCTTAGAATTTTGGATTCCTTTCTTTACAAGGGCATCCGACAAAGGTTAGATTCACGAAAGACATGTATGACTTTGATATCCTTGTCATCTTGAAAAAAAGATCTTATCTTCCTGAAGAGATTTCTTCCCATAATATTACTAGCTGAAGGCCTTCTAGCAAATCCCACAACTCAGCAATATACGCTTCACAGGTTCCTATATGCTTTGAAAAGTCCCCTATCTATTCTCCTTCATTTACTCTAACAATACAGCGACAACCAACTATTCCTCTATTGTCTCTAGCACCGTCAGAATTCAGTTTCACTCTCCCCACGCTAGGAGCTTCCCACTTGATATAGATCCATTCCTTATGAGGGTTCCTAGTTACAATAGTTGAAAGTTTCCCCTACATGGACTTGTTTGTAGATGATATTCACCATGTTCGAACGTCGAGAGTAATCTTCAGCATGATTCTCTTTATTATGCCAACACCATAAATTATAGGACGCCGTAGCCCAAAAAGACTTCCACTAAATATTTGAATTCCATCCCATATTATAATTCATGCTGTCTTCTATCCAATTGTCCAAATCACCTGCAAAAAAGAGCAAACGCATGTTAGTGTGCACCGCCGACAATCAGAGCAGCATATTCAGTTGGCAATCTCGGAGAACATGAAGTGCATCTTCCTCCTCATTGCCACAAAATCCACACATTGCACTGCCCAAACCCATCATGTTCTTCTTGCTATTTTCAAAAGTTTAGGTGTGGTAAATCCACCCACGAGATCATGTCCACATCCATCGTCCATCATGAATTGTCTACAAGAAGGGTGCATAATTTTCCCACGAGATTATGTCCACATCCATCGTCATAATTGTTCTTGCGACTTTAATTCGACTTAGTATTTTCTTAACGTGGAAAAGTATATGCATGGAGCTGGTCAATATCTCACGTCATGTTCATTTATGGAATAGGTTTGCTTGAGATTTGATGCCCGTAGTTTCACTAATTAATCTCACTAAATATATTATAACCAAATGAAGGGTATGTCTCTAGTAAATAAATTGTTGCTATATTATTTTGACAAATTTATTCAATGTAACGACATAAATTTTTCTTAAAATATTAGCTTAAGATTCTATTATGTATTTTAATTATTCTTGACAAACAATTGTTATTGTCAATATAAACTAATTTTTTGAGAAAATAATTATAACTTTTTGTGTTTTTTAAATTAAAAGAAACTTTGTAAAGGAAATTCTTGAATAATAAGAGGTGTCAAACAAACACCTACTTCTTTTATTATATATATATATATATATATATATATATATATATATATATATATATATATATATATATATATATATATATATATATATATATATATATATATATATAATATATATATATATATATATATATATATATATATATATATTATATATATATATATATATATATATATATATATATATATAAAAAGACAAGAAAGGAACTGAAGAAACGAAAGCTAACATGTTTTTCTTAAAAAATATTTTCCAAGATATCTATTTACTAATTCATTTTTTTTACTTATTTCCTAATGAATAAATAAAATAAATTGAAAGTGTCTGAATTTTATTTCTCCTAATTCAGTTATTCCACTAAGAATTTAAAATATGTAAACAAAGACACATTTTTTTTTGGATGTATACATATATTAAAAAAAGAATATAAAGTTCCAACAATACATACAAGAGATTTTGATACACATAAGAGATATCTAACTTGGCCAAAAAAAAGAAAGAAGAAAAGGACTCAAACCTTCCAAAAACATCCAACCCAACAATAAATACAAATAAAAGCACATCCAACAGACGGACCTACAAAAAGAAACTCTATATAAAAACACCATACCATTATGAGAAATAAGCTACATCCCAACATTAAGAACCATTATCGATAAAAATAGAACTCTGTAAAAATACATTAAGAACAACCTAACTTCATAAGAGTTTGAAGACACTCAAATCCCTATTGGTTCAAACAGAGAATATAGTTCTCCATATAACTAGAGAAACGATGAGAGTAGTTGATAGACTTTTAAAGATATTATTTGTGAAATATTTGATTGATCTCTAATATGGTCGAACGGTAGTTTCTTGGTTCGACAATCCGACATGATCATTAACATGTCGTTGAAGTCTGTTCACATGTTGTAGTTGAAGTATGCTAGAAATATTAGCTTATCGAATTGAGCATGTTTGTTATGCCCAATTATTTAAGTTAACTTATGTAATGGGTATGTGTGTAAAAGTCCATTAGTTTAGTGTGTTAGTTTTCTTATAAATATAATACTAGTCTCTCCTTATTGTATAACACAAATTCTAATTAGGGTGAGAGAGGTTATTTGCTACTCTGTAACACTTGTAATCTTATTTCCAAGAGAAAGTAAAGAATAACAGTTTATAACCAACTTGTTATGTTCTTCATGCTTCCCGTTTTTTCTACCCTTCTGGGTTTCTTTCCGATCAAGAAACCGATTATATTTTATTATTCTGGTATCGTTTTCACAATAAATTGGTGCGGTGAGCGTGGAGAAGATATCGTCAACAAAATATGACATTGAAAAGTTCACCGGAGTGAACGATTTCGGTATGTGGCGCTTGAAGATGAAAGCCCCCCTGGCTCAGCAGGATTGTTTAGAAGCATTAAAGGGAGCCGAAGTCATGGACGTTGCGTTAACAGACAAATAAAGAATGATTATGGTAGAGAAATCCCACATCGCTATCTTATTGAGCCTTGGTGATAAGGTTCTTCGACAGGTTTCGAAGGAGACGATGTCGTTGGGGTTATGGGTGAAACTCGAAAGTTTGTACATGACCAAATCATTGGTGAATCACCTCTACATGAAACAAGCTTTGTATTCATTCAAGATGAGTGACGACGAAGTTCTGGCTGAGCAGTTGGATATATTTAACAAGCTGATTCTTGATCTTGAAAATATTGATGTCAAGATCGAGGATAAAGATCAATCATTATTGATGTTGTGTGCTTTGCCTAGATTACATGCTCACTTCAAAGAAACTTTCTTGTATTGAAGAGAGAGTCTAACCTTTGAAGAAGTTAAATCAGCCTTGTATTCTAAGGATTTGAACGAACAAAAGGAGCACAAGCCATCTTCGACGGATGAAGGTCTGCCGATTAAGGAGAAATTCACAAAGAGAGGTGACAAGTTCGACAAGAAGAAAGGTAAAAGTCAGCAGAAGTCTTATAGTGGTGATGCATCTGGTGTTCGATGTTATCACTATAAGAATGAGGGTCATACAAGAAAAGTGTGCCCTGAACACCTGAAAGATCATAAAGGTAAGGATAATGGCAACACAACCATTGTTTAAGATGATTTCAACTTATTTGATGTTGTTGTGGTTTCAAGTTGCGACTCAAGTAAAGAGTGGATTATAGATTTAGGTTGCACTTGGCACATGACTCCAAACAAATAATTGTTCGAGGAACTATGTGATCAAGATGGTGGATTTGAATTGCTTGGAAACAATAAAGCTTGGAAGATTGCAAGTGTTGGATCTGTGAGATTCAAGCTTCATGATGAGTCAATAAGGTTGTTGACTGAAGTTAGGTATGTAACTGATTTAAAGAGAAAATTGATATATCTTGGTGAATTCGACAAGAAAGGATATATTTTCCAAGGAGAGAAAAGTATTCTAAAAGTCATGAAGGGGTCGAATGAAGTCTTAAGATGCGTGAAGAAACAATGTTTGTATACCCTTGAGGATGAAGTTGCCAGTGGTTATGCAGATGTTGCATCCACGAAACCTTTATCGAAGACAGAAATTTGGCACATGAGATTGGGTCATGTCAGTGAAAGGGTTCAGGTCGAATTGGGGAAATAAAATCCTCTTAGTGGAGACAAAGTCGAAAAGCTGAAGTTTTGTGAACCATGTGTACTTGGAAAATCTTGCAGAGTGAAGTTCAATAAAGGCAAACAAAGAACACATGGATCCCTTGATTATATCCATGTTGATCTTTGAGGGCCTCTAAGGTGTCCATCACATTCAGGAGCAAGGTATTTCCTATCCATAGTTGATGATTATTTTAGAAAGTTATGGGTATTCATCCAAAAGACTAAGGATGAAACTTTTAAGAACTTCAAAAGTTGGAAGACTCTGGTCGAAAATCAGACTGGCAGAAAGGTCAAGAGGTTGAGAACCGACAATGGCCTTTAATTTTACAATGAGGCGTTCAATAGTTGTTTTGCAGCCTCTGGTATTACAAATCACATAACTACTGCAGGTACTCCCTAACAAATGGTTTGGGTGAAATGTTTAATCGAACCATTTTGGAAAGAGTTAGATTCATGTTGACTAGTGATGGGTTAAAGAATGTGTTTGGGGTAGAGGTTATTTTGATAGTAACATATCTGATAAACAAATGTCATTCGATTGCGTTAGATATGAAAACACCTGAACAAGTTTGGTCGGGATACCCATCAGATCTCGATAAACTTAGAGTATTTGAATGCATAGTCTATGCTCTTATTAGGAAAGACAAGGTTGAACCTAGAGCTCTGAGATGCATATTGATGGGATACCCTGAAGGACTCAAAGCTTATAGACTATGGTGCCTAGAGCCAGGTCACAAGAGGTGTATCACCAGTCGAGATGTAGTTTTCAATGAAGCTTAGATGTCTTTCAAGAAAAATAATGACATTAATCAAAGTGCACAAATATTTAAAGAAGAGATAGAACAGGAAGACATTCCTGTTGAGGTGTAGCATGTTTATGTTGAATTGGGTATCCCAAATCAAGTCAAATAAGAAGCACAAGATGCTAAAGATACTGAGGAAGTTGAGAAAACTATCGATGACTACCTATTATTAAGAGATAGGCTGAGAAGATTCATCAAGCCACCTCAAAGACTTAGGTATGCACATCGCATAACTTATGCCTTCATCTCTGTAAGTGAGGTTCTAGATGAAAAACCTAAAGACTATAAGGAAGTTATGAGGAGTCAAAATAAGACAAAATGGATAAAGGCCATGGATGATGAGATGAAGTCTCTTCATGAAAACCAAACTTGGGTACTAATCAAGAAATCTGTTGGAGCCCGGTTAGTCAGTTGTAAGTGGGTTTTCAAAGTTAAGGAAGGAATCAAATGAGTGATGTCGAAGAGATACAAGGAAAGATTGGTCGCAAGGGGTTTTACTCAGAAAGAAGGTGTCGAGTTCAATGATGTATTCTCTCCTGTTGTGAAGCACAAGTCCATTTGAATGTTACTTGCCATGATGGCACAGATCGACCTAGAATTGGAATAAATGGATGTGAAGACTGCTTTCTTGTATGGAGATCTAGATGAAACAATTCTGATGAGGCAACATGAAGGGTATGCAGAAAAGGGAAAGGAAGATTATGTGTGCTAGATGAATAAATCTTTATATGGACTAAAACAGTCTCCTCGACAATGGAATAGGAGAATCGACAAGTTCATGGCACACATGGGTTTCATTAGAGGTCAGTTCAACCACTGTATTTACTTTAGATTTCGACATGAAAATTCATTTTTTATTTTGTTGCTTTATGTGGATGATATTCTCATATCAAACAACAATGTCGAGGATGTAATGAAGGTGAAGGTTGAACTTTATAAGGAGTTCGATATGAAGGATCTGGGAGATGCATCTAAGATTCTTGGGATTGACATCCGAAGAGACAGAAAGCAATCAAAATTATGTTTATCTCAAGAGACATACCTATGGAAGATTTTCGAAAATTTTGGTATGTCAAATTCAAAGCCTGTTGTGACTCCGACAAATCCTCAATTCAAGATGAGTACAGATCAGTGTCCCACTATTAAGGTCGAAAGAACTTATACGAATAGTATCCCATATGCTAACATAGTAGGTTCTTTGATGTATGATATGGTATGTACTAGACCCGACATAACATATGCCATAAGTCTTGTAAGCAGGTACATGACGAATCCTGGAAAGGCTCACCGGCAAGTATTGAAGTGTATTCTAATGTACATAAATGAGTCTCTAAACAGAGTACTGATTTATGGTGGAGCATGTGGTGAAAATAATAAAGCAGAAATCGAAGGGTATGTTGACTCTGATTATGCAGGTTGTATGGATTCCAGAAAAACTATTCCTGGATATGTGTTCACTATGTTTGGCACAACAATAATTTGGAAAGCAATACTTCAGAAGGTTGTTGCCTTATCAACCACTAAATCAAAATATATCACCCTCACTAAAGCTATGAATGAAACATTATGGCTTGAAGGTTTTTCTAAGGAGATGAAACTTCAAGGTCGAGTTATCAATATTAAATGTGATAGTCAAAGTGTTATACACTTGTCGAAGAATTCAACCTATCACGAGTGAACCAAGACAATCGATGTGAGGTTGCATTTCGTCAGAGGGTTAATCGAGCGTGAAGAAGTCCAAGTGTTGAAGGTTTCGACATATCACAATGTTGCTAATATGATCACCAAGACATTACCAAGTTGTGAGTTTTTCCAATGTATGCAGTTGATAAAGTTGCATGAAGAAAACTAGTTTGATCCCTTGATGTTATAGAGTTTGTTCTAAGGTGGAGATTTGTGAGATATTGGATCGAACTCTATTATGGTCGAAGGGTAGCTTCTTGGTTCCACAATTTGACATGATCATTAGCATGTCGTCGAAGTTTGTTCACATATTGTAGTCGAAGTATGCTAGGATTGTTAGCATGTCGAATTGGGCTTATTTGTTATGCTTAATTGTTTAAGTTAGCTTGTTCTCTGAGTTGTTAGACGGTAGGCCTAGATCTAGAGGGGGCGAATAAATCCCAAGTTAAAACTTTATCCGAAAATTTGACTTAGAAAAATTTATGGCGCGGAAGCAAGTTTCAAATATTTCCCGGATCGAAAATCGTCTAACCGAACCTGCTATTGAATATCCCTAATATGCGTAAATATGCCAATGTGATGATAATAATCTACAAGTCAATCAAAAAAAATTAAGCACAACTAATTGAATACTCTACAATAGTAAAAGTCTATCTCCAATGATATCCACACACAAAAAACTAAGTCAAACAATTTGGCGAACACTTGGTGTGCGGAAAAAAAGTGTGGAATTTTATATGGTGTTTGTTGTTTTAAGAAATCCAATCACAACCAAATGGTTAGGGATCAATACAATAAACAGAAGATTCAAAATATAATTAAAATTATGAACCAAATTATATTGATCCGATGATGAAAGCAATTAACAATTTGCAAAACAAAAAATAAAAGAGATAGAGATAGATAGAGAGAGAGTACACACGTATTTGTTTAAAAAGTTCCCCAATCGACCTCTTTATAGGTATGTTTGCCCTCAATTCGAATTCGAATTGAGATATTATTATAATAAATCTTACTTTGCAATTGTATGTATACAAGAGATGAGAGATTAAATCCCACAAACCTTAAGTTTGTTCTTAACTCTAGCACCTCCCAAAACCTTGATCAAAGATTGATCAAGACACCAACAATGCCGCATAAATTCACCTATTGTTTCTACTTCCTTCCACGGCCTCCTTGTCTCAAGGCTTTCACCCGATTGAATTAATCCCAAGCGCACACTTGTTGAATCCAAGATTTGTCAATATGATCCACTGTTTCACGCTACTCTCTTGCACGACACACCTAATTTCACAATCTTGTCTAAAACCTTTAAACCCTAAAGATCTTGAAGGAAATTCCCAAATCGGTTTTCTGATTTAAATCCCTCAAAGATATCAACCAATATTCTCAGTACAATAAACCTAATTGGACATTATCAATCCTAATCTAGATGGCGCCCAATCAAAAAATGATTATGTGTAGTTTGATTGTGTGTATGCATAAATTGAATTGAAGATGATGAGATGCTTTAAAATCATGGATTAACGTACGTTTTAGTCACTCTAGAAACCTTATTAGAGAATGATACATGTATATGGTATTTATATGTATATGACCAATAGAGAGCAAGAGGAATGCAAACAGAATGAAAACAAGAGTGATTTTTCAACTTTTTTGTTAAATAGGTCGACCTGTATGAGCCATGTGTCGACCTATTGAAGCAATGTGTCGACATGTATGAGGTCATGTGTCGACCTATCAAGGTAATGTGCTGCTTATAAGTCGGCCTATTCAGTTTGTACATAAAATAGAACCTTTTAGGCTTTAGTACTGCAGCATGTATGTCAACCTATTCCGCGCATGTGTCGACCTGTAATGTGAAATTTTCACCTAAAACTAGTTTTTCATGAATGATGCAATATTTTGATGCATAATCTTTTTCCAAACCATTTCCCTAATGCAAGAATTCTAAAGTGAACATCTACACTCAGATGATATCGTCCAATATACATAAACGCTAATTCCTAGTTTTGACAACATAAAAAAACTTATCTAAACGGAAATATGCACTCACATAAGTTAGCTTTTGTCATGGACCTGTGTGTAAAAGCCCATTAGTTTAGTGTGTTAGTTTTCTTATAAATAGCATACTAGTCTCTCATCATTGTACAAAGCAAATCTTAATTATGGTGAGAGAGGTTATTTGTTACTTTGTAACACTTGTAATCTTATTCCTAAGAGAAAGTAAAGAATAGAAGTTTATAATCAACTTGTTGTGTTCTTCTTGCTTCCCCATTTTTCCTATCCTTATGGGTTTCTTATCGATCAAGAAAACGATTATACTTTTTTATTCCAGTATTATTTTCACAACACTATTTATAAGTTAAAAATACTCATGTTCTACAAGTCCTTCATAGTTTGGCACCTATTTAGGGATACCAATGGGAAGGGTACTATAATTGTAACACCTCGATAAAACACATATCTAGAATAACATTATACAAAGAGTTAAATGGTAGTAAAATATACTAAATATGTTCCTTTATATAAGAGAAAATTCACTTTTTAAATTCATTAAATAATCAATGTATCTAGTATGTAAACCGACCAAATACATTGGTTATTCAATGAACCTAAAAAATGAGTTATCTCTTATACAAAGGAACAAAGGGAGTACATAAGTGCCTAGATGCCATTGTAAAATCATGTACAAATACACAAAAGGTATAAAATACGGTACATGATAAGCATCAATTCCTACACAAAATACTAATAAGATCAGCACAACGGGTGACAAAATGAAACATCAACATCATAGTCTTCAGGCGAGCTTGCCTTTTCCTTTCTCCTGTATCGAGCTGCCTGAATTCAACAATGAAAATGAGGTAAGATATTAATTTTAGTAGATTTTCCTATCTTATGGGTCCACTCAGCTCAACAGGGTTCACTAGCCTTATTTGTGTCTTAACAACATTACTTTCACGTGTTATACATAAAACTAAGGATATAAGAATTTAGCTTCACACAAACGTGAAATATAATTTCCTACTTAACTTTTCCATGCAGAACAATAGAAGCTACAAATTTTATCCATGCTGAATCGAATATAAGAACAACTAAATTTGTTACCCTCAAGGTAGGTTCTTAAGGAAATCATTACCCCCTTAGCATGACACCATGTCCACCTAAACAATATACATCGTTACCTGCCTCATTGGTTTCAGGATCAAGTCCTATTAAGACGATATCTAGAGGCCGCGTACCTTCCTTCTTTTGGGACTTACTCTCCTACTTTTCAAACTACAAAATAGGCAAGACACATGAATCAAACTTTCACCTACCCATTCACGTTTTCTCAAAATCTTTACATTGATTTCTATCAAAGGTTAAAGTGTTATTACTTCCTAACTTTCTCACCATCTGATTCTTTGTTAACTCCAAGCTTACTTACTCACCAAGTGTTATCCCTTAGGTAAGAATATGTATTCGTATCATCAGGGTTTCTCTCAACCTAATTGGTTTAGTATAGAGTCTTACTCTATCATTCATCACCGATTAAGCATCCAACTTCCTCACGAGTACGGGTACATTCTTACAATTGACTAGGGTTTCATTTATTGCACTTAGATTCAATGAGTCTCCAAGTGTTTCCGTTAGTTATCTTAGATAACACTTTCACACCTTTAAATCCTATAATACAATAAACATCCAAACATCGTCTAGGGTTTGGTTCGGGTTTATGCCACTTCATCATAATTTACATGCCAATAGATTTCAAGTAGTGGAACATGGCATGTCTACATGATATAACATTATTCATACTAGTACACAACTCCATTATTGCACAAGGAGGTCAACAAGTGAAAGTATGAAGAAAATAGGGGTTGCAATCGATTGACTCAAGGGATAAATCAATCATTGGGTCTGTGTTGTTCAAAAAAACTCCAAAGAAACAAGGGTGTCAATCGATTGAATCAAGGGAGCATCCAATTACTCGTTACATTTTGTAAAACAAAAATTGAATAATTTTAGGATGCTAATCGATTATATCAAGGGATCAATCGTTTTCTTCTGTGTAATTTTCCAGAAATTCACCCCTTATAATTGATTGCCTCGAACAATCAATTGATTGTAGCCATGAAGTTCATCAAAAAACCCATTCATACCCAGATTCCCCTCAATGAAACACACGATTAATCACTCATAACATTATCTAACATGTTCAAACAGGCCACAACACATCCAAACAACATATGCATGTCAAAGTTCAACAAAATTCCAAGAATTTCAAGCATTTCATCAAACAAGCAAGAAACATGATATTCAATCTAAATCCCACATGCACTATTTCCTAGAATTTCTACCCCGTGTGCTATATGCTAACTATGAAACTACCTAAGGATAGAAAAACCTGAGACTTGATAGAAAGAAGGATAAAAAGATGTTGATAAACACTTTCAAAAATTCAACTTCCTCCAAGAACCCCCAAGGCTTGAGCATGTAAGAATAACTTGGCTTGGTGAAAAACTCTCTCTCTCTCTCTCTCTCTCTCTCTCTCTCTCTCTCTCTCTATATATATATATATATATATATATATATATATATATATATATATATATATATATATAATATATATATATATATATATATATATATATATATATATATATATATATATATATATATATATATATATATATATATATATATATATATATATATATATATATATATATATATATATATATATATATATATATATATATACACACACACACACACACACTCACGACTCCCCCTCCACTTCTAGGGCAAGGTTCTGATTTCAATTAGAGTGGAGAGAGAATGAAATGGATAAAATAAGAGTTTTCTCACAATTTGGATTTTATGCACTCTCATGGATTTGGCCATTTTCCATTTGTCCATTAGCCAAATTCACTAATGCATGTCATTCACTCCAATTGTCATTAATCTAATGTATTTCCACTTAATTTACCAATTAGTGGATGATAAACATGTTTTGATGAAATAAGTTATTACACCCCCCTTAAATAAAAAATTTACCTCAAATTTAAAACACATATGAATAGGTGAGGGTGTGATTCTCGCATCTCAGACTCTAACTCCCAAGTTGCTTTGCCATGGTGTGAGTCTCCTGAGAGGTATTTCCTTCTTCCTTAATGCCTTAATCGTGCAATCCACAACCCGGCTCGATTGAGGTTGGAAGGAGAGGTATGATTCTACTTCAATAGTATCCGGAAGGATAGGTTAAAAATAATCAGGGACAACTTTTTGGAGTTGCGATACGTGGAAAAAATCATGAAGATCGGATAATTGAGGCAACAACACTAATTTGTATGCCACTTCACCTATCGGTCTTATGATCTGATACGGTCCAACGTATATCAGACTCAACTTCCTTGACTTGAAAGGTCCCTTTAGTTTTAACTTTAGGGTAACCTTTAAGAATATATGATCCCCCTCTCTGAACTCCAACATCCTTCTTCGTCGTTCTGCATTGCTTTTCTGACAATCTTGAGATTTCTTTATCTTGTTACAATTCCTTTTTATCTTTTCGATGGTTCCTTGGATAGTTTTCGGTCCAAGAATCCCTTTATCACTAAGGCTTGCATGTTAATTACATATTTTTTCATACAAGGCTTCAAAGGGAGCCATCCTGATGCTTGCATGGTAACTATTGTTGTAGGAAAACTCAACCAATGGTAAGTGATCCTCCTAACTCCCTCAACTTTCTAACACACAGACCCACAACAAATCTTCCAAGGTTTGAATCATTATCTCGGTTTGATCATCCCATTGAGGATGATTCGATGTGCTTAAGTTCAAATTCATCCCCATGGCATGATGAAAAGCTTTCCAAAATCTTGAAAGAAATTTCAAATCCCAATCGGAGACGATGCTAGAGGGAATACTATACAACCGTACAATTTCCACAATGAATAGTCTTGTGAGATGGATGACCTTTTACGTGGTTTTCACGACTAGGAAATGACTTGGTTTGGTTAACCGGTCCACAATCACCCAAATCGAGTTTGACCGGCGAGTGTACGCGGTAATCCCATAATGAAGTCCAAGGAAATACCTTCACATTTCCATTATGGAATTTCTAACGATTGTAGCATACCACTTGGCCTTTGGTGTTCGATCTTTACTTGCAGGAACACAACACACCTGACCTTTGATGTCGAAGAATCTTACAAGTCCTTACTTCTACCTCAAACATCCCTCTTCGACGGTATTACAATCTCGTCAATATCTGTTAAACTCCTCATACATTTAATTTTCTTTACGGTCGTCATTAAATGAGGTAAAGAAAAATAGTACTGTGTTGGTTGGTCTCCTATACGCCATTTATGTTCATCCTTATCGATTACTCTTTAATACGTTCTTAATGGTGGTGTTAGAAAATTAAAGCAGTTCGTTTTTTGTTTAGTTTTTGAGTTAGAAAAATACTAAATAGAAATTGGACATTCTTTCATTAAGATTGTTCAAAGACTTTAGGGTTTGAAAAGTCTTTAATTAATTAAAAGTATGGAAGGAAGTACATATTGATCCTTTGAGCCCGTAAATTAAAATATTTATGATCTTATTTATAAGATAAAATTTATTTTTTATATTTATTGGATAATCAATGTATTTAAATTGTATAATAGACTAAATATATTAATTATTTAATAAATTTAAAAAGTCAATTAAAATAATTCATATTTTATGTACGACAAGTATCTGAGTCATATTTTATTAATTAATCATTCAATTTTTTATTAAAATAAAATAATTGAATCTTTACCCGTACAATGACTTATAGTGAACTTATATGTACACAGTACTTTGACAGCATTCAAAACTTCTTTTTTCTCTTCCAAATACTTATACTATTGCTTAACCAAAGTACTTAATTAGTGATTAAATGTCATTATCAAATTTGAATAACGATTCGTCTTTTTTGAAATTATGTTACAGATTAGCTGGACATCATAATATACAACCAACCATGAAATTGCGCGTTAACATTTTTTATTGTTTACTGTCTAATCATCAGGGGAACCTATCCGGCGGCTATAGAAAATAATCATATTACTATTAAGCATAGTAAAGTAACAAATCTTGACAAAACATAAAACATATTTTGAATTTTATTTTAAAAATAATCAAAAATTTCAAATTAAATATTTCAATAACCAACATTTTCAATTAAATATCAAATTAGTCATGATTCAAATAAAAAAATATTATCACATGACAATGGCATATGCATATATTGATAAAGATGTGTGTCATTTCTACTGACGTATGAATGTATTATGCATTTTTTTTAAATTAAAATTATTATTAATTTTAAAAAACAATTGTAAAATAAAAAAAATACTAATATTATTAAATTTAAATAGAATTATAAGAAGGAAAACTTAGTAAATATATTTTAATCTAATTATTTGTGCTATGATTTTTTTTTGTTTAAAAGATAATTTTTTTTTGAAAGTTGAGTCTTTTACGCGAGTGGCCATTACAATAAAAAATCCGGGTGTTGATTTGTTAAAAAAACAGAAAATAAATCCAAAATCCTATGAAACATTTATATCCATGAGCGTTGCTAAAATATGTTTATACAAATTTTCTTTTTGTAATTTTATTTAAATTTAATAATCTTAGTCTATTTTTTTAATTTGGAAAACCTGTTTTTTTTTTTAAATTCACACGTTTATATGATCTTATTTTTTATTAAAGGTCATTTTCTACTATTCTATGATAAAAATAGGCGGATCGATACAAATGACCTTTATGGTCTTATTTGTTTTTACTAAAGGTCATTTTCTTGAGTCTTATGGTTTAATCTTAGTTTATTAGGTTGGATTGATAAAATTAGACTTAAAAATGTTTTCATTTTAGTTGGGAAATAATTTTTACCTCAATTGAAAATCCAAAATGATATAGAGCAAGGTGAAAAGTGTGTCATTTTTTTATGGATGACCATTAATTGAGACAAAAAACAATGATATATGTTATTTTTCTTCTCGATTGGGATATTAAAATGGATATGAATTTCTTTTTTTTACCTATGTTGAGATTGTTACTCGAGAGGATAGTAATTATTTTTTATCTTAGTTGAATAAACTGTAAGAGGTTATTTTTCAATTTAATTGTGATGCTAACCGATGTGAAATTTCTCATATTTTAAAAATATTTTTTCTTTAGTTATAATCTGTATATTATTAAAACATAATATATGACAAACATTACGATATATTTAAATGGATACAAGGTCAAAATAAAAACTATAGATATTCAAACATATACAAAGTGTCACAAAAATTACACATATTCAATTTTATAATAAATCTCAAACATATCAAATAGTTCAAAATCAATAAGGCAACAATCAACACACCATAAATTAGGGTGATTCATAAAACTCTAAAAAATAAGTTTTTCAAGGTAAATAGATAGCATATAAGTCTTCTTCTATGATTCATGTCATTAAATAACTATAAGTTGAACAAAATGTAAAAATACTTAGACTAGTAATAAAGTGGCATTCTATAAAAATTATCAATATATGTTTAATGAATCAAGAATAGTATATAAGTCTTCTTCTACATGCTTTCATGAATCAAGAATATCAAACGGTACAAAGTTTAATATATGTTTGATCATATAATATCTAAACTTATGTCTTGAACGGTACAAAGTCGTATAGTAAATATCCACTTACTTTAGGAATAATAAACTTAAATTTTTTATATCTAATACCATGCAATAAATGGTGTCTCTCTATAGTTTTATATGTTAAAAAAATTAATATTAAAATAAAAATAATTAATAATAAAGTGCACATTTTAGTATATATATATATATATATATATATATATATATATATATATATATATATATATATATATATATAGAGAGAGAGAGAGAGAGAGAGAGAGAGAGAGAGAGATAAAGAGAGAATATGAAATGACATAAAATATAAATTTATGTGTTAATTATATCATTTATATTTGAAATAATTAATATGTGTCTATTGAAAATAACATAATTACGCTATTTTTTACTAGGATAGCTAATTATTCCAATGATTAGCTCATGAACATGAGAATAATTAGTAAGGGATATAAAATTTATTGATAAATTAAAGAAAACAAAAATTCATATATACTCACACATGCAAAAATGATGCTAAGTAAAAATTATTATTCAACTCACTTAATTGATTTTGTATATAAGATTGAATATCGCTTGGTTGATTCCCTGAATATTGAATAAGTTAGGGGTCCAAAAATCCATACAAATAAGGCATATTTGTTTTTCTCCAAAAATGATGTATGTTCCAAAATGTTAAAACGAAAGTAAAATATTAAATTGAAATATGACATTAAAAACAATTGAGAAAAATAAATATAAGTTGACATTGTTGAATTGCAATTCCTTGTGTCGAATCAGGTTGCTCGGTAGAACAAGGATGTGTCAAATAACTTAGTGTGTCGAGTTGTATTAGTTTGTCGAAGTGTCGAAGCATGTTACTTCACATAGGATTTCGACTTAGGCCTATTTTTAGTAGTGTTAACTATTTTGGGCTTTTATAGTATTGAGCCTTGAC
This sequence comes from Lathyrus oleraceus, assembly GCF_024323335.1. Classification (NCBI taxonomy): domain Eukaryota; kingdom Viridiplantae; phylum Streptophyta; class Magnoliopsida; order Fabales; family Fabaceae; genus Lathyrus; species Lathyrus oleraceus. Next base: position 191,918,898 of record NC_066579.1, on the reverse strand, counting down.
TTAAGGAGTAAGTTAACCTAAATCTATAAATAGAGGGAGTAACCCCTATTCTTGTATGTAGATAATACAACATTACATTCACAGAATTTTGCAGTTGCAAAGTGAATAAAGAAGTTTTCCACAAGTTGTGGGCAGAGAGAAAACTCTGTAAGAAAATATTCTTCTTCTTCTCCATCGTTCCTTTCTTTCTTTTTCGATCGTTCTTTTCTTTTCATTGTCATTTTATGATTGATAACAATATTGTTCATTAAGATTGATAGAAATTATTCATAGGTTGTGGTGGATTTCCAACATCTGGTATCTAGAGATCCAGTTTGAGCGATCCGTGGGAAGAAAATCACGAAGGCAACGAATCATCCAAACATGCATTTTTCAGCGAATCTTCTGATTCTCAATAACAATAATTATGAGAATTGGTGCAAGTAGATGAAGGTTGTGTTATATTATCAAGATCTTTGGGATCTTGTGTAGAAAGGAGTAACAACGCTTGCAGAAAACGTGACAGATCAAGAAAGGGTTGCACATAAAGAATTGAAAAAGAAAGATTATAAAACTCTCTTTATAATCCATAAATGTGTTGATCCAGATAACTTTGAAAAGGTTAGTGATGTAGAGTCAGCGAAAGAAGCATGGAAAATTCTAGAGAAGTCGTTTGGAGGAGTGGAGAAGGTGAAAGAGGCGAGGTTACAAACTCACAAAAGGACGTATGGATTTCTTCGGATGGAAGATAATGAAAGCATAACTGATTTCTTCATTAAGGTTACGAAATTGGTGAATCAAATCAAGGTATGTGGAGAAGTGTTGACATCAAGATTTGTTGTTGGAAAGATCTTGAGGTCGTTGGCTCCAAAGTTCGGCCACGTGGTAGTAGCCATAGAAAAGTCAAAAGATTTGTCAAAACTGACAAAGGAAGAGCTTCAAGGGGCGCTTGAATCTCATGAACAAAGAATGGCTGAAAGAACTGCAAGAAAGTCGAAGAGTGATGTGGCTTTGCAGGCACAATCAACAAAAGAAAGGAAAAGCAAAAGAAGTTGGAATGGCAACAAAGGTAGATGAGGCTACACAAATTTGACTGGTCGAAATCATCAAGAAGGAAACTGGTTGAATCAAAGAAAACCCTGGAACCAAGGCAACCGCATCCAAGCTTAGCACAATCTTGATCACTAATATTATCGATCAAAGTTATAACTCGTCACATCGAGGGGTTATAACCCAGAGAGTATTGAGTTTGTATGAAGTTTGGAGCATTTTATTTGCCTGCATTTTAATTTTTCCGCCATTTATATTTCTTTACAAGTCTTCAGCAATTTATTTTGTACCAGATTCAAGCCTCCGTTTGGAGCAGGTTTTTATCATATTTCACATTTTATAACCGCTTTATTTATTTACTCGAACTTTATTTTCATCGCCTCGCACTACCTCTTTTATTTCCAAGCCTTATTTATCGCACCATATTATTTTAAACTACTTTTCTGTAATGTCTACTTCTAAGCTTCAAACTTATGTTTTCATGTTTGTCATAAACTACTTTTCTGTTTGTCATAAGCAAAGCAACTTGGGATATGAGGACCGTCACTTGACAGTACTCTAACTGTTGTTTCTTTAAGATTTTGATTGTGGGTTGTTTTGGTTTGAATACAATCTTTCTGAACTTAATTAAATCGGTCGCTACGAAAGTAGAGCCGTGAAAATGTCGGGTAAGATCGAAAGCTGTCTGATATTAAAGAATAAGATTGGTTTGTTTTTTATTAATGGATACCTCAAAAGCACTTTGTTAATTAACTAGGAAAGTCGAATATTTCTAGAAGGAGGTTTTAAAACTATTTGTGGACGCGTTTGTAGGTTTAGGATCCGGTTACCAGAGCGAAAGCTTGAGACCCTTTAAAGCTAAATTTTCCAATCAAAATTATTTTTCAACTGAGTAAAGAGTCTGATTTCTTAAAATAGGATTTACTATTTTAACGCAAAAAGTGTCGGTCACACGTGACAGTGGACGGTAAAAATTAGAAAGTCGAATCCGGTTCTGAATACGTGAAAGCGACAGTTCCTATTCAATTACATTCTTTTCAAAGTAGAAAATATTGCCCCATACAACGGTCCTATTTAGAAATAAGCTAGAGTATTGTTGTTTGATGAGAGCCACATCCCGATATTATTTATCTGAATTTATTAAATTTAATTATTTCATCTCTCATTTGCTTAATTAATTCTCCTTAGATAAACATTGTAGCAATTAGAAACGATAGATTGATAGTTAGGTTTATGTTGGATCGATATCTTTAAAACTACGCAATAGACTGTACACTTGTAGTTAGTTATTCCGATAGACTCGTAATCTCGCGAACAAGCTTTTGGCGTCGTTGTCGGGGACCAATAACATCATATTTTGTAACCTGTTATTACACCGTCTAAAGTAAGGCAACCCTCTCCAGTCAATACGAAGAACTCGCAGCATCGGAACTTTAGAAGATCCAATAAATGAACCAGAAAAGTACGTAAGAGCTCTACTTTTGCTCTAATGAATCAAAAGAGTAATGGTAGAAGACCAAAACCATAGGCCACTCAAAGAGTTTGCCCTACCCTCTAACGAAGAGCCTCATTCAAGTATTGTCAACCCATATATTACATCTAACAACTTTGAATTGAATCCTGCTTTGCTGCAAATCGTGCAACAGAACCAGTTCACTGGTCTCCCAACAGAGAACCCAAACCAGCACCTAAAAGTTTTCATTCAACTAGCCAAAACACTAAAATGCAATAACGTTGCTCATGAAGCGATACGGCTACGTTTATTCCCTTTATCCCTCAAAGACAGAGTGCGATCATGGCTAGATTCCCTTCCATCAAATTCCATCACTACTTGGAATGACCTGAAGAAAGTATTCCTTGCTAGATACTTTCCACCCAGTAAGATTGTCGTCATACTAGCTGAATCAAACCCATACCAGGCCAACTATGCCCAAGGAAACCCCTGTTCGAACACTTATAACCCTGGATGGAGGAATCACCCAAATTTCTCTTACAAGAACAATAACTCTGCTTTTTCCCATAACTCTACTCCTCAAAGACGAGAAAGCTTCCACGCCTAAAGACCCACACCACTGATACAAACTACACCTCAGAAGTCAAACCTTGAGAAGATCATAGAAGATTTTATCACGACTCAAACTCGACAGAATAAAGAATTCATGAATCAAAACGTCCATATTAATAAACTGATTTCGCAATTAGGAACCAAGGTTGATTATGTGGTGACCCACAACAAGATACCGGAAACCCAAATCTCTCAAGTAGCACACCAACAAGCTTCTCAAGCTACACCGGGAGGACTATTCCCTAGACAACCTCAACCTAACCCTGAAGGCCATGCTAACGCCATTTCGTTGCAAAGTGAAACTCAATATGATGGGCCTAAAATTTTAGAGCCACCAAAAGAAAATGTTGTGACTACCTCGGAAGAACAGAAAGAGGAACCCGCAGAACCTGAAAAACAAAGAAAAAGGATATTAATGATAAGGAGGCAGTAAATGATAACCAAGAGAATCAAACATATGTACCACCGCCACCCTACATACCACCGATTCCATATCCGTAAAGACTTAAATAGACTAAACATGACACCCAATACAAGAAGTTCGTGAAAGTAATTGAGAAACTTTACGTCAAGATACCCTTCACCGAAGCCATCACCCAAATACCATCATATGCCAAATTCCTAAAAGACATCTTAACAAACAAGGCAAGCTCGATGATCCCAAACACTTAGAATGCAATGCAATTGCCGAAAACAAATTAGCCAAGAAACAGAAAGATCCTGGAAGCTTTCAATACCATGTGTTCTATGAAGACATGTTATAGACAAAGCCTTATTGGATTTAGGAGCAAGCGTAAGTTTGATGCCTTTAGCAGTTTGTGAAAGGCTAGACCTAGGAGACATACAACCAACTACGATGTCCCTTCAATTGGATGATCGATCTGTTAAATACCCGATAGGTATATTAGGAGATATCCTAGTTAGAATCGAATAACTCTATATACCTATTGACTTTGTCGTAATGGATATTAAGGAGGACGAAGAAATCCCTATCCTTGTAGGTAGACCATTCTTATCAACTACTGAAGCCATGATAGATGTAAAAAGAGGGAAAATGACTTTCGAAGTAGGCGACGAGAAGGTAGATTTTATCATATCCAAATTTCTGAAAGTACCCGCCATGGATGAATCTTGTTGTGCAATTGATATCATTGGTGAATGCATAAGAGAATTAGATAAGGCGGAGCATATCCAAACAATAAAACTACCTTCGACGCCCATAATGGGAGATGATGGATTTAAGTAAGTTACACCTTACATAGACGATAGCCTTAAGGAATGATTAGCACTTACCCCTGACCATATGCCAAGCATTAAGAAACCCACAATAGAGCTTAAAGAATTGCCTAAGAACTTGAGATACAAGTATCTTGATGAAAAACTCAACCGTCTAATTATAGTAAATGCCAACCTTAACAGAGGCGAAACCGATCAACTCTTAGAGGTCTTAAGAAGATACCCTACAGCTCTAGGCTATACCATATCCAACTTGAAAGGAATAAGTCCCTCTGTGTGCATGCATCGGATTATGCTAGAGGAAGATTCTAAACCTTCTAGAGAACACCAAAGAAGGATAAATCCTATAATGTGTGATGTAGTCAAGAGGGAAGTATTAAAACTTCTAGATGTAGGAATTATCTACCAAATCTCCGATAGTAAATGGGTTAGTCCTGTGCATGTAGTACCAAAGAAAGGAGGTGTCACGGTCGTATAAAATGAGGAAGGAAAATTGGTAGCAAAACGCATAGAAAGCGGATGGCGCATGTGCATAGATTATAGAAGGATGAACAAAGTAACCTGAAAGGATCATTTGCCCCTTCCGTTTATTGATCAAATGTTATAACGTTTAGCTAGGCACTCTTACTTCTATTACTTAGACGGATATCCGGATTTTTCCAAATCCCCACCCACCCAGATGACCAAGAAAAACAATGTTCACATGTCCGTATGGCACTTTCGCTTATCGAAGAATGCCATTCGGACCCTATAACGCTCCCGCAACCTTCCAACGATGCATGATGTCCATATTCGCAGACTTACTGAATGAAATCATGGAAGTTTTCATGGATGACTTCTCGGTATACAGATCCAGTTTTAAAAACTGTCTGGATAACTTAGAGAGAATCCTAGAAAGATGCGTACAAGTTAATCTGGTGCTAAATTGGGAGAAATGTCATTTTATGGTTACATAAGGAATAATCCTAGGACACATAGTATAAAAAAGGGGAATTGAGGTTGATAGAGCTAAGATAGAGATAATTGAGAACCTCCAACCATCCAAAACAATTAGAGAAATTCGAAGTTTCCTTGGACATGCCGGTTTTTACCGACGCTTCATTAATGATTTCTCGAAGATAACTAAACCTTTAACCGGCCTCCTAATGAATGGCGTCGAATTAACCTTTGACGAAAAATGTCTAAAAGTATTTAATCTTCTTAAGAAAGCACTAATCACTGCACCTATTATGCAACCCCCCGATTGGAACCAACCTTTCGAGATTATGTGCGATACTAGTGATTTCGCTGTAGGCACAGTCTTAGGACAACGAAAGGATAAAATATTACATGTGATCTTCTATGCTAGCAGAACCTTAGATGCAACCCAACTAAATTACACAACAACAGAGAAGGAACTCCTAGTTGTGGTATTTACAATAGACAAATTTCAATCCTACTTAGTTGGAGCTAAAATCATCGTATATACAGACCATGCTGCCATACGATACTTATTGAGCAAAAAGGATGCAAAACCTAGACTGCTTTGTTGGATCCTTTTATTATAAGAATTTAACTTAGAGATCCGCGATAAGAAAGGGATTGAGAACGTGGTAGCTGACCATCTTTCTAGATTAGAGTACTTGAAACCCAACCATATCCCTATCAATGATGATTTTGCATATGATAGGTTGATAGCATCAATCGACAATTGAATAAGTCATGAAGAAGCCTTAGATAAGGTAGTGTTAAACATTGAATCTTCCCGTGTAGTGACCAGTGTACTTGGTACGCTGACTTCGTAAATTTTCTCGCGGCTAATATACTACCTCAGGGATTGATGTGCCAATAAAGAAAAATGTTTTTCCATGACGTGAAACATTTCTAATGGGACGAACCCCTTATCTTCAAGAGAGAAGCAAATGATATTTTTTCGTCGCTGTGTTCCTGAAGAGGAGCCACCAAATATCATAACTCATTTCCACTCTGCTCCTTATGGTGGGCATGCCAACACATCCAAAACTTGTGCTAAAAACCTCTAAGCAGGCCTTTAATGGCCAACTTTATGGCGTGATATGCATACCTTCATAATTAAATGCGATCGGTGCCAACACACTGGAAACATATCAAGGTGCGACGATATACCCCTAAAGAATATTCAGGAATTAGAAATCTTTGACGTTTGGGGTATTGATTTTATGGGTCCATTCCATTCATCTATGGGAAACAAGTACATACTCGTTGTTGTCGACTACGTGTCAAAATGGATAGAGGCCATCACCTTACCTACCAATGATGCACAAGTGGTAATTAGGATGTTTAAGAACCACATATTCCCTAGGTTCGGAACACCTCGCCTAGTTATAAGCGACGATGGATCTCATTTTATTTCAAGAATTTTTGAAAAACTCTTGAACGAATATGGCGTGCGACATAGAATAGATACACCCTATCATCCATAAACAAATGGACAAATATAAGTATCAAACCGTGAAATAAAACAAATTCTAGAAAAAATTGTCTCACTTTCCAGGAAAGATTGGTCCTCTAGACTTCAAGACACACTGAAGGCTTATAAGACTTCCTATAAAACCCCTATACGAACAACACCCTTCAATTTAGTCTATGGGAAATCATGTCAGTTACCCTTTGAACTAGAACATAAAGCATATTGGCCCATTAAGGCCCTAAAAATGGACTATTTAGAAGCTGGAAACAAACGACTGTTAGATATCCAAGAATTAGAGGAACTCCGACACGATGCCTATGAAAATTCTATAAGCTACGAAGAGTGAACCAAAGCATGACATGACAAACATATCACAAGAAAGGAATTTCGTGTAGGTGATATAGTAATTTTATTCAACTCTAGATTATGCCTACTTCTTGGTAAACTACGTTCCAGATGGACCAGGCCGTTCGAGGTCATAAAAGTCATGCCCTCTGGTGCAGTTGAGATTAAGAGACAATCAGCTGACCCGTTCATGGTTAATGGACAAAGACTGAAACACTGCACCAACAGTGATATACCTACCTATTATTCTCGCCATGACTTAATTGAACCACCATTTTCTACACAAACAGCCTGATTTACACCATTGTCGAGCTACCGACATTAAACAAAGTGTTACATGGGAGGCAACCCACAGTTTCATTGTCATTTATTTTTTTATATTTTTGCACTTTTCTTTTCTTCGAATAACGGTGATTTATTTTACTCCTAATAACAAGACTAACTTTTAATTGATTACATTACATGCCTAACTCAGACTAATTTTTCCTACTAATCATTTAAAGATAGAAGGTACTGACAACATGCAAGTTATTTTCAGAAATGAAGCTCAAAGAAGACGTTATGAAGTCTTGGCTACAATAACCATTTCACCAACCCGATACCCTGACTTCCCTAGCTTAATAGCCTTAGGTCTCTATGACAGTGTGAAGTACATGTTTAACTAGCTCAGTTGGGATCGTTTATCTGTGCACAAACACCCAACCTATAAGAACCTAACATTGGAATTCCTAAGCTCCTACCGATACAGCCTTAGTGCAGGAATAGACCGTGTCCAGGGCTTTACTACCTTCCGACTCTTTGGGAAGGAATAATGACTTACACATAATGAGTTAGCCAGACTTTTAGCTTTTCAGTGTGATCCCTAAGCCTACATTGACATACTAGTAGGTGATGATATGCAATGGGAACTTAATTTTTTTGGGGGTAGCATTACTGAATATTATCCTCCTGATTATGAAAGAATGAACCCCCTCTAATCCATAACCCTGCCACCAGGTATTTCTAGATGGTTGCGGCCCAAACCTTTTTTGGAAAATCTGAAAATATTAGACCTATCAGTAAAGAGGAAGTATTTCTCATATTTAGTATTTTTCAATCCCGATCCATATACTCTGTTGCTTTCTTGATGGTAGGTTTAGCCAAAATATCCACCCAAGTTATTGAGAACATTTATGTCGGTGGTATGGTCACCCATATCGCCATAACTTTAGGCCTTTGCAACCAAGTCGTGCATCTCAAACCTTTATGTGGTTATAACCTGATCAACATTGAACATTTCCTAAATAGAGGAGTACGAGGCAAGAAGGACCCAATACCTATAAGATTCTAGTCCTTCGAGAACTAGTACACCAATTCACTATCCCAAACCCGGACAGGACGTACAAACATAATCGTGACAACTGGCGATACCTTTTGGGAAATCAAGCAGAGTACCAATCATCTGATACTGAAGAAGCACCCTCATCACCTTTGGCTGAACCCATTAATCATGACCCACTTACCGCTGAACTTACTGCCATAAATATTGATATCTCAACTCTCAGTAACATTCTACATCACTTCGTGGATTCTATGCAAGAACAGATAGACCACACTTATCAAGAACTCTACTCCATCCGCAGATCTTTAGGCATTGAGGATAATGCTTAGTTCTTGTGCGGGGGAGGAACTTATTTTCATCATCATTAAATTTACTTTATTTTTATTTTACAATTATTTTACTCATTTCCATTATGCACCTTTGGGATTTTGCTCATTTTTCTAATCTTTAATGCATGTTTTGATTATTTCCCCTGCTTTCTTTTTCCTGTTTGCTAGATGAATTTATTACTTTTAGTCTTTATGCATGGTTTTTGCTGGTTATTAATGATTCCATTTCATGAGCCATACATTTTTTTCTTTTTAAGAGAAGAAGTGTTATTTGAAATTTCATGGCTATTACACAAGTTACAAAGAGGTTACAGAGACTTGGGAAAAACCCCAAAAAATCATTATCGTCTTAACACCATAAGTTTCTTAATTATGGAGATCAATTTGGATACTTGTTATGCCACGACCTTGAAATCTCCCCCCTAAATAAGTCTTTGAGTAGTTTATCTTAACAGTTAGCATCATCTAAATTACCATCGAGTAAGCGGACCGATGCAAATAGGTGAATGATCCCACGATAAAAAGAAAGAAAAGAGAAGCAAAAATCTGGAAAAGTAAGAAAAAGAAAGGAATCCTCCTTCTAATTTAGGTGATCCTCACCTGATCATTTAGCATAATGGCTGTGAAACCCCTAAGATTATTGCATATTCATCAGAATTTTTGACATAATATGGATCATGATCACTAACAGGTTTGGTTACTGTGTGTGAACAGATAACATGCTTAATGTGATTGCGCCTGAATGAAAAAGGAAGAATCATGGGACGAGTAAGTTAGGCCTGGGCCTAACGACATAATGCATATTGGTTTGTATAGAAAGGAGATTTATGATTGCAAACACGGAATGTGTTGTTATGATACCCTTGGTTTGCGAGTTAGTACCTATCAATATGAACTTGAGTGATTAGAGTCTTTAGCCTTAAACAATTGCAAAGGCACCGTTGTTTTTTTCTTCATAAGTGTTTGATTGGGGGTAAACAAAGGTTCAAGTATGAGGGAGTTTGATAACACCAAATTACACCGTTATTTGGACTCGTTTTGTACTTGTTTTATTATTGTTTTACCTCCATTTCTAGTGTTATGTGGGTACTTTGTCTGCATTTCAGGTATTTGACCATATAGGAGCCATGTACTATAAAACGAAGTAATTCAGATGTAAATCAAAGAAAAATGGGAAAATTACACACAAGGCGAGCTACATTGCATTCGCCATGGAGAATGCCATGTGAGAAATGATGTGTCCCACTCACCAATGGGCGGATTGACCCACTCTTCCACACGTTGGGAAGATGACGTTCGCCACCTTGACATGGCGTTCACCATCCTTTGTGAAGGACAAGCGGTTAGAAAATGGATTTTCTTGGTGTCCCACTCACCCCATGTACTACTACATTTTCTCCCAGGAATGGAGAACCACCCCAGCTTCATTTTCCAAGGCATCCAAGCTTAGCACAATCTTGACCATTAAAATTACCGATCAAAGTTATAACTCATCACATCGAGGGGTTATAACACCAGAGAGTATTGAGTTTGTACGAAGTTTGGAGCACTTTATTTTCCCGCATTTTAATCTTGCCACCATTTATATTTCTTTACAAGTCTTTAGAAATTTATTCTGTACCAGACTCAAGCCTCCGTTTGGAGAAGGTTTTTTTATCATATTTCGCATTTTATTACCGCTTTATTTATTTACTCGCACTTTATTTTCCTCGCCTCGCACTACTTCTTTTATTTCCAAGCCTTATTTATCGCATCATATTATTTTAAACTACTTTTTTGCAATGTCTACTTCTAAGCTTCAAACGTATGTTTTCATGTTTGTCATAAGCATGTCCAACTAATTTATGGATGTTGGGATGTGAGGAGCGTCACTTGATGATACTTTAATTGTTGTTTCTTTAGGATTTCGATTATGGGCTCTTTTGGTTTTAATGCAATCTTTATGAACTCAATTAAATCGGTCACTATGAAAGTAGAGCCGTGAAAACGTCGAGTAAGATCGAAAGTCATCTGATATTAAAGAATAAGATTGGTTTGTTTTTTATTAATGAATACCGCAAAAGCACTTTGTTAATTAACTATGGAAGTCTAGTATTTCTAGAAGGAGGTTTTAAAAATATTTGCGGACGCGTTTGTAGGTTTAGGATCCGGTTAACAGATCGAATACTTGGAACCCTTTTAAGTTAAACTTTCCAATCAAAATTACTTTTCAACTAAGTAAAGAGTCTAATTTATTAAAATAGGATTTACTACTTTAACTCAAAAAGTGTCGGTCACACGTGACAGTGGACGATATAAATTAGAGAGTCAAATCCGAATCTGAATACGGGAAAGCGACAGTTCCTGTTCAATTACATTATTTTCAAAGTAGAAACTATTGCCCCATACATCGGTCCTATTTAGAAACAATGTATTGTTGTTTGATGAGAGCCACGTCCTGGTATTATTTGTCTTAATTTATTAAAGTTATTTATTTCATCTCTTCTTCTCTTAATTAATTCGCCTTAGCTAAACATCGTAGCAACTAGAAATGATAGATTGACAGTTAGGTCTCTGTAGGATCAATATCTTTTAGAACTACACGATAGAATGTACACTTGCAATTAGTTATTTCGATAGACTCATAATCTTGCGAACAGTGGTGCCACCATACACTCTATAACAGAAAGGAAGAATAGAACCATCATAAATATGGTTAGAAGTATGTTGAAATGTAAGCATCTGAAGGAGAATTGTCATCCAAGACGCAGTGGAATTTAAAAATTTCTCCTTTAATGATCCTTACGAATGGGCATGATGAGTGATAGAATCGTTACCTCTTGTGGCGATCACGAACGTTGAACGACGACAACGTCTCTACTCAGTCCACACGAACGGATTCCTTCAATCTCAGTGCTAGCTGGTACGAATGAAGGCTTTGAGTGAGAGAGAGAGAGGGAAATGAAATTCCAAGTCTTCACTTGAGTCTGAGTCTGTGTTACAATACTTCTACCCAAGGGTTCTATTTATAGAACCACTTGTGTGGGCTTCAAGCTAAAAAGCCCACTTAAGTGTATTTTGGCCCATATCTTATAATATGCCCAAAATCACTTAAGCGTGTGGTACCTTACTATATTTCGTATTCCACTTAAGTGCACCGTACCTTACGGTGTTCCTTAGTTACTCTATTTCTCATCAATCCGTCCTTTGTGTGTGATCCTGTAGGTTTTCGCGATGTTGGCAATTATATTAAATCATGCATTTAACATAATAAACAGTGAGCAGTATCTAGCAACACATCACTGCTACCTAAGACACGAAAATGTCATGTGATCTGACAAAACCTCCTATGATAATAATTATGTGTATAATTACCCCTTTGCCCTTATGTCTATATTGAACACAAGGTATAGACCGTGTCATCCTTGTCCAGTTCAATATTAGACCCATAGAAATTTATCCTGTTACGCAGGATGGGCAAATTCCATCTAGGTCACTCATGTCCCTCAGCATGCTTCGTGGAGTACCCATCAACTGTCTTTATGGTTATCCAGTTACGGACAACGTTGGATCAGTAATAAAGCACTCAACTCTACATCTAGGATCCATAGTGGTTTCAGGTCGAAGAGTGGTATACACCATTATCACCATGAGAATAACTTATGACACTTTGCATAACTTTCTATATAGTATTCTCATAGCGGGTCAATCCGGTATAAATATTACTCTTAATATTCATACCTATGTTTAAGACTTGATAACTCTTTATCCATGGTCCATGAGATGTGATCATTAGTCTACAAACATAATATTCTTAATGCTTTAATGTTATCCCACTTCACAATAAAGCTCGACTACGAATACTTTAAGAATAGTGTCCTTATGTTTAATGTGATCTCATGATTAAGTCATACTTGATACATTAAACGGACTAGCTATTCTAGGGACTTTATTAATCAAACATAATAAAGAAAAAGCCTTTTATTAATTAATAAATAATTCGATACAAGTACCAAAAGTATTGGCCTCTAGGGCTTACACCAACAATATCTACCTAAATTATTATGGGGAGATGATATGTCGACTGCAACATATATCCTGAACATATGTATAACGAAGAAGCTAGAAGGAATCACGCTAGAAGAATGTTGGTTTGGTGTCAAGCCTAGCTTGAGTCATCTGAAGGTGTTTGGATCTATAGCACATAGACATGTATCAGATTAGTTAAGAAGAAAACTTGATGATAAGTCAAGCCAGAAGATCCTGATAGGATATCATTCGACTAGAGGATACAAGTTATTCGACCCAGTGAACAAGCAAGTGGTGATCAGCAGGGACATGATCAAAGATGAGCTTAAGGAATGGAATTAGACTGAGAATGTTAAGAAGGATTCAGTGAGAATCTTATGTGATGAACCAACTAGTGAAGTTGAAAGATAAGTTCGACAAGAAGTCGGAGGTGAAGCAGACCCAAGCAGACCTCAAAGAACAAGACACATGCCTACAAGGTTGCAAGAATGTATGATTACATCAGATGATGTGGTCAATGAAGAAGGTGAGCAAGTACACTATGATTTCGATGAAGATGTCAAACCAGTCAATGCAGATGAGGCATTGAAATATTCAAATTGGGTGAAAGCAACAGACAAAGAACTGAAGTCAATCAAAGTCAACAACACTTGGTCACTTGTTGAATTTCCCCAAGACAAGAAGGAAATCAATGTGAATTGGGTATACAAGGTGAAGTTGAATCCCAAAGGAGAAGTGACTCGACACAAGGAGAGACTTATGGAGAAAGGATTTCTTCATAAAGAAGGAATCAACTTCAACGAAGTTTTTGCACATGTTGCTAGGATCGAGACAATCAGGTTGGTTGTTAGTCTAGCAAACATGAACAACTGGGAGATGTATCATATGGGTGTGAAATGTGAATTTCTGAATTACCCCTTAGAAGAAGAAGTTTATGTTGCACAACTAGCTGGGTTTGTGAAACAAGGCGAAAAAAGAAAGGTGTACAGGCTGCATAAAGCCCTGTACGGACTTAAACAAGCTCCAAGAGCTTGGAACAAGAAGATATATGGATTTCAAAGAGAGAATGAATTTGTGAAGTGCAAAAATGAACATGGAGTATATGTAAGAAGAATCAAGAGCAAACTACTTATACTATGTCTCTATGTCGATGACTTGTTGATAACAGATAGCTGCAAGAAGGAGATCGAAGACTTCAAAGGTGATCTCAACAAGGAATTCAAAATGTCATATCTGGGTGACATTTCATATTTCCTTGTAATCGAATTCTACAAGAGTGGTAGAGGTTTGATGATGCATCCAAGAAGGTATGCAGGCGAAATACTCAAGAAATTTGAGATGTAAGATTGCAACCCAACTTCGACTCCAGTTGAGCCCAAATTACAACTGTCGAAAGATTAAGATGAAGATGATGTCGACCTAACCCAATATAGAAGACTTATTGGGTTACTTCAATACCTTTGTCACACAATGCCCGACTTAGCATACAGTGTAGGCATGGTGAGTAGATTCATGCAGAAGCCAAAGGTATCACATCTAGCAGCAACGAAGAGGATACCAAGGTATCTGAAAGGAACTCTCGACTATGGCATTTTGTTTCTTGCAGCTGATGAAGGAAAAGAATGCAAACTAGTGTGATACACTGACTCAAGTTGGTATAGTGATGTTGAGGATCGAAAATCCAGAGCTAGCTATGTGTTTATGCTAGGTGGTGCACCAGTTGCTTGGAGTTCGAGAAAGGAGCCGGTAATGGCATTATCATCGTGCGAAGAAGAATACATAGCTACTTGCCTTTGTACATGTTAAGTAACATGGATGATGAATCAGGTCGAATAGATAACAACAAAGAGTCATGGAGCAATTACCATGAAGATCGACATCATGTCAGCTATCAATCTGGAAAAGAATCTGATAGCGCATGGTCGAAGCAAGTACATCTAAATGAGGTTCCATTATCTTTGAGAGCAGGTAACAAAGTTGAACATGAATTTGGAAGACTGCATAACTAAGAATCAGATTGCAGACATCATGACGAAGGGAGTACATGTCGAAGTGTTCATAAGACTAAGAGCTATGATGGATGTAGATAGCTTAGAGACAATGAATTAGGTGGTGTGCTGAATTGCAATTCCTTGTGTCGAAGCAGGTTGCTCGACAAAACAAGGATGTGTTTAATATCCTAGTATGTTGAGTTGTATTAGTGTGTCGAAGTGTCGAAGCATGTTGCTTCATACAGAATTTCGACTTAGGCCTATTTTTAGTAGTGTTAACTATTTTGGGCTTTTATAGTTTTGGGCCTTGGATTAGGGAGTAAGCTAACCTAAATCTAAAAATAGAGGGAGTAACCCATATTCTTGTATGTAGATAATACAACATTGCATTCACATAATTTTGCATTTGCAAAGTGAATAAAGAAGTTTTCCACAGGTTGTGGGTAGAGAGAAAACTCTACAGAAAATATTCTTCTTCTTCTCCATCATTCCTTTCTTTCTTTCTCAATCATTCTTTTCTTTTCATTATCATTGCATGGTTGATAACAATCTTGTTCATCAAGATTGGTAGAAATTCTCTATAGGTTGTGGTGGATTTCCAACAGACATCACTTTTAAATTTTTACTTACTACACCAAAATGAAAGTACAGATAGGTCCATCCACTTAGTATTCCACACTAGATCTCTAATTCACTTGGGTGAAAGATAAAAAAGATTTACATGCTTTGGATCACACTCTAATAGTATTCTAATGGGATTTTTAACATCCAAGACCAAGCTTATCAATCTTTTTAATGCATCTAGTTGAGGAACTAACTTCTCATTCTTGTCCAGGGTGGATGAATAATTATATTTTGTGCTTTCACCCACAATTTTTTTCTAGAAAAATCTACTGGATTTGTATTTTGTTGGAAGATTAAACTCACTGATGCCAATTTTTTCATCATAGAAACAAAAAAAATATAACACATTATTTTAAAACTACAATTAAGAGCATGTAACACACATCATTTAGTTTTAAACAGAAAAACAAAAATGGAATTGCTAAAACTAAAATTATACATATTGCAATCATAGACTGTTCTATACTCTCTCCTCCCTATCTAAATATTGTCTAACCCTTTGATCAAGCATTTTTTCCATTTATTTTCAGTGCAAATCCTCATGCCTTAAAGATGATCTTAAGGATTGTCTTAGATTGATGTCTTTTCCAATACCACATACATGCATACCATGCTCATTTGTTTCAATATCTTATCCTAGTACATCATATCATGCCTATGGAACAAAAGCACATTCACCATTCTTTTCAACTAATAGGTTCTACAATACAAATAAAAGTTCATTACCAAAATGAAGTAATTTATCATTAATATTCTTGACAAAAGAATCTACTTACAATGTTCTCAACAACTAAGTGTGTAGCCTCTGATGCATACTCTCCTCCTGGCCTTTGTTGGACTCTCTTCCATTACTCATGTTATGGAGGTGGAGATGGACTGCAATCAAAAGAAGCATCTCCCAACTCTTCTTGTCTTTGTTTACTTTTTGAAATCATCATTATCGCCTCAAATTTTTCATATCCTCCACAAGAAAATCTATGTGAATATGTATTTTTAGCCTTATTTTACTTTACCTTTTCTTATCCTATTATAAACATAGTGAAAATTTTAATTTTTTAGGATGTATCATAAAAGGAAGTTTAAGGATCGATTTAAAATAGGGAAATGTCATTGTCTATTGCATACCGACGAAACTAGGAATGATGACGAAGACAATCACGTTATCAGACTCCAATGGTTTATATGACCAACAAAGAACATGTTGAGTATGCTCATGACCACCATATTCAACCAACATGTACGACATTCATTACACGCACTCCAAACCAGACCATAAGGAATTCAAAGTCAAGCCAATTGTCCAAGAACAACAAACAAAATGATTTATGTCTTTTCTTTACATCTCGTGATCTAAGATTGACCACTATTGTTCTTTATGATAAATTAGACCACAAAAAGATTGAAAATAAACCATAATATGGCTCCGCCCATAAAGGCTTGGGAGGGGGAACTATTGCATGTTGGGTAAAGGCTATATGCGGATTGGATTTTATCACCACTACTACAAATAATATATTTCATGACAAAAATTTCACTTCACCGAACAAAAAACTGAGGTATAATTCTAGGACGGACCATGTTTTTTTTGAATACCATATATTCCCCAAGTTTTTAAAAATAAATAAGGGGAAAACTAATTTAAGACATGTTTTGAATCCCATCAAATGCAGTTTATGTTTTTATTTCTTTAAAAGTGGTGTCTTTTTATTTTATTTTTTATTTTTAAATTAAATGATTTATTCATTTGGTTTCTTTAATAACCAAGGGATTAAGTAATCAGATTTTACGATAAAAGCACTCGTAAATTATGTTTTATCCTAAACCTAAATCATCTATAGCCACTCCAAACTCGTACACATCATTCTTTGGAATGGATTGCAAGATAAAAACGATCTTCAAAGTTCTGTGTTGTATGTTGTTCTTCTAACACCAACCTTGAACAAAACATTTGTTCTTCTCTTGCAATCTATCTCACATAGTATTGTTGTTGTTATTGTTTCCACCTCTTGCAAGACCATTGTTATATTTTGGAATAACCTTCCTATGTTGTCAATCAAAGAAAAAAATATTCAAGGTTCTGTGTTATATGTTGTTCTTGTAACACCAACCTTGACCAAAACATTTTTTCTTCTCTTGTAATCTATCTCACATAATGATGTGACTGTTGTTTCCACCTTTTACAAGACCATTGTTATAATTTATAATAACCTTCCTATGTTGTCAATCAAAGAAAACACTCCATAATTTATTTCATTCCTCGGTTGACAACATTTAGAACTTTATTCCTAAATATATTGTAAATTACAAGAAATGTTGTTATTTCATAATACAAGTCATTTGTTTGAATATTGCAGCAAAAAAATGATGAATGGTAAAAAATTGAAAAAGTACACAATACATATTACTTTCAATTTTTTATCATTCACCATTTTTTGCAAGTAATATATTCAATTCTTTTATAAAACCGATGGGAACACTACTATAATGACAAACTACTCCATGTTTTTTTTTTCTTTTTAAATATAACAAACTAGTCTGTTGGTTTTACAAGAAAACAGAGGGGGTAAACTAATCACGGAGATGCTTTGAATTAGTTTACCCATCGGTTTTGCGAGAAATCTGAGGGGTAAACTTATTCAGGATACATGCTTCGAATACAAACAACTTCAATTTATGTTTTTCATAAAAAAATAAGCCATTTGTCACCTTAGTTTTATTTACCAACCGATGTGAAACTGTTTACTATGATATATATATATATATATATATATATATATATATATATATATATATATTATATATATATATATATATATATATATATATATATATATATATATATATATATATATATATATATATATATATATATATATAAAATACATTTCATTACAAAACTTTTACCTCATCCAATAAAAACTGAGGTGTAATGCCAAAGCGCGTCATATTTATTATTATTTTTTAAATAAATATCACATATTTCATTGGTTTTTAAATATAAATGAGGGGAAAAATAATTCAGGACATGCTTCGAGTACCAACTACAACAGTTCATATTTTTATTTCTTTAAAAGTGGTGTATTTTTTTTTTTTAAATTAATGATTTATTTCATTGGTTATATTTTATAACTGAGAGATTATATTATCATATTTTACTATAAAAGCATTCGTTAATCATATTTTATCCTAAACCTAACTTATATGTAGTTGCTCCAAACTTGTATGCATCATTCTTTCGGATGGATTGTATGACATAAATTTTTTTCAATGTTATTCTATCTTGAATAAAACATTTTTTATGCTCTTGCAATCCATCCTTACATAATGGTTTTGATGTTGTTGTTGTATTTTTGGAATAATCTTCCTATGTTTTCAATCAAAGAAAATATTTCTTAATTTATTATTTTTCTCGGTTGACAATTTTGAGAAATTTATTGATAAACATTGTGTAAATTGCAAGCACAAATATCTTGTTCTATTTCATTTGAAAGCATTTGACATAAAAACATTTGCTCAAAATAATAAAATCTCGCCGAGATGGATTGTAAGTGTAGGAATTTTTTTTCTCTTGGTAGGAACATATAACTCAACAAAAATTTGAAAATATTTGTTTTTCTGCAAGAATCCATTGTTAAAATCTGAATTTGTTTAAACAATTTATTTTAAAATTTTGGCTAAACAATGTAATTAAAAAAAAACTTTTTCCCTCGATTTTTACAGAAATCGGGAGGCATGTGACGCTTGGGATGTAACATATTTTATTGTATTTTTTATTTAAAAAAACATATTTTACCTCGGTTTTGAGTAATAACCGAGGGAAAATATAAGTGTGTTTATTGAGTTTCTTCATTGTCCTTAAACAAATCTTTATCGTCCATTTAATGAGTATGAACGCTCAAGACATAACGATTAGTGATCCGAATAAAATCTAAAACCCCCATTATAGAAATATTCTTAATATTAAAAATTGATAAAGAAACATTTGACATGAAAATTTTGAAACTTAAAAAAATATTAATTTATTTGGGAAAACTTCTCTAGGATAGATTGCAAGAACAAAAAATTATTTGGGTTCAAGGTTTGAGTTCTTAAATAATCATATAACTGAATATTTATTTTATTTATCTAACTTTTTTTGTCTTATATCAGAAAAAAATGAATGCAAAATACATAGAGAATATATTGTATCCAACATTTAATCTTCCTCAAGATCAATGAAACGAGGATCCCTAGCATTTTCTCGTCCCTAAGATATCCAACATTTGTTCTTCACCGACAACGATGACGATGAACCAGATTCAAAATTTATTATATATTTTTACTTTAATATTCTGTGTAAACTATGTAATATTTTGTGTGAACAATGTAGTTTGTAAACAAATTAATTTATTAATATTCTGTGTAAACAATATAATGAGTATTTTAAAAAAAGAATATATATTTTTCCTCGATTTTAGACATAAACCGAGAGGTATGTGGAGTTAGTTTGAAAATATAAAAAATTTATTGCTGAAGATCAAACTAATGACCATTCCAACTATCCCCTCGGCTATTATAAAATCAAGGGGTAAAGTGAAAGCTTTTTATGACGCCTTTCGTTACCTCGCCTATGTAACCGAGGTTAAATCAACTTCGCGTCCGAGGTTAAATGTGTTTTCACTTCAAAAAAATTGACCTTTACCAACAGAATCCTAAAAAACATATACTAAAACAACACCCACAAAACCCTAACAAAGAGCTCTAAACAACGAGAGTCCTAAACACATATCATCCTCTAACTCCTAAAAAAGCAAAGAAATACAAAAATGATATGTTTAGGGCTCTTGTTTGCTTCTTCTACTTTTTCTTCTTCTTCTTCTTCTTCACATATCTGGTATGTCTAACATCGTTATTCATGTTATTGTAATGTTGTTGTTGTTGTTTTGTTGTTGTTATTGTTTGTTGTTATTATTGAAACCCGAAATCTTAGAGGTTTTAATCTTGTTACCCGTTAGAGGTCTAATCTTTTTGTTGTTGTTTAAATTGAGATTGATGTTATATGTTATTATTTTTGTTGAGATAAATACGTTATATGTTTATTGAGATTGATGTTATAAGTTTATTGTTGATGTTCTTGTATTTTTGTTGAGAGATTTTCTTAGTTGTTTGTTTAATGCTAATTTTTGTTAAGGCTGAGATAATGTTAATATTGTTGTTATTTATTGTTGTTTTTGAGTTGTTGATGTTACTGTTGTTGTTATTGTTGTTGTCGTCTTGTTGTTATACTTAGCAAAGTTTTGAAATATATATATTTAGGATTTAGTTGTTATTATTGAGTTTGAGATTGAGGCTAAAATTATGTTTTTTGTGATTCATTGTCTATCTTTTATCTTGTTCCTTTAAACATGTCAAAAGAATTTTATAGTGACTGAAAATACAATTGAGTTTATTATATATAATTTCGATGATAGAGAACACTACTGTTGTTGCTTACATTTAGGAATCAGTTTATTAATAATAGCTTTTCTTTTCAATTCACATTTTATTAGTAAGTTTTTTATTCAAACTATTTTAGGCAGACATAAGCATGATCATGAACAAGATATGATTCTTAATTTATTTAAGTGAGATTCATTTAAAAATAATAGGGATGATTGAATGGTGTACGTTACCCACCAAACATACCTAAAATCCACACAATAGAGTCAAAGTAGTTCGAATCATAGCCTCTCTATTATTTAGCTTTATTTTTTGGACTCTGCTGAATGTTCCTTTGTTGGGACAATTGCCTAACATGTACTACCAAAAGTCTATATGTATGTGAATGCCAACTTTTAAATGCTGACTTTTCCTTCATTGCTTTAAAGTATATTTTTTCTATTTAATTAGGTTTTGGGGATAACAGATCAAGTGAGCCAGTTATAGCTTATTGTTATTTAAAAATAATGTTAAGTGTTACCATTATAAATTTACTTTGAATTGGATTAGGATTATGATTATAAAATTATTTTAGAGTAACAACTAATGTCATATATATAAAATTATGATTATAAAATTATAGCTTATTGTTATTTAAAAATAATGTTAAGTGTTACCATATATATATATATATATATATATATATATATATATATATATATATATATATATATATATATATATATATATATATATATATATATATATATATATATATATATTCAGGATCCTGAATTTTTTTTATTTAAATAATCAGTATTTTTAAATTAAATCTCTAAATAACTAATTTTTATAAAAAAGACTAAAATAACCACCTTTCTTAACTGATGCGCCAGTTAAACTGGCGCAGCTAGCGAGGAGGCTCCATTGGAGCTGACACATGCTCCAAATGGCTATGCTTGTAGACGCCATGCCTCTTGGCGCATGCATGTGTGGTGCTACATGCATTGGCGCATGCGTACACTACATAGTGTATGCGCCAATGCATGTGGCGCATGTACCTTTAATTTTTTTTTTTAATTTTAAATGTTAATTTTACAGTTAAATAAAAAAAATACTGAAAATAAAAATTATATTTATGTTATAATGAAAAATTACATGGAATTGACAAGAAATTCAATGACCCGCACGATTAAAACGTCTCCTTGTTCCACATCCAGACGCGTTAGTCTGTCTTCGAGGTCTTCCACAATTTTTCTGAGGTGTTTGGGGTCTTTGAGTGCTGACATGATCCAATGGTTGTTGGTGGGAAGGTCCAACAGTATTTGCTAGATGTGTCATCATTTGTTCCCCATAGTTAGGGGGGTTCTCACCAATGGCGCTTCCATAATTGAGTTCGGTGCCCGTGTTGTCGTAGTTGGGTCATTGTGGTTGGGTGAATTGTGGACGATATGATTGCCTGAATTGGGACATTTAATCGGTCTGGAAACAAATAAATGGTTCCTGGGGTGTACTATAGTCAAACAATGGTTGGGTGTTGTGGTGATGGGATGTTTGGGTGGTCATTGGTAGGGGGCTACGATGGCATGAATTGTATGAATCATTTGGGCTATAGACTGTTGTGGTGGCTGCGTATGGTTGTTGGTGGGTAGGGTTTGATTCTTGGTTTTGAGGTTAAGCGTGTGGCATGAATGGGTTGCGAGGTTTGGTGTTTAGTTGTTGGGTGTATATGGTAGGGTGATGGTGTGATGTTGGTCGTTGGGTTTGGGTGGGTTGACATTGTTCTTGGATGGGGATTTGTTGTTGGGCATATGATGATGAAGCTAGTTGGCGTGGATCAATCAAATACCTTGGCTCAGACATAAATTGTGGCGTTATAACCGACCTAAACCATGTTATATATTGTTGAGTTGGTCTAACACCCTGTATGACTGATTCGTTTAAGATGTGTTATCGTCGATTCCTCCAATGACGACACATCTCTTTTGCGAAGTCCCTCCAGTCGAATAGTCCCATTGGGCATCGACTCTATATTGATGCCAATCTCCCAAACACGTCAGAGGTTCTAGAATTTGTTGTTGCATGCCGAACTACAGTTTTACCCGGTCACTCTGGTGCATCTCCACAGTAGTGAATCAGATAATTGGTGTTTTTTCTATCCAAACTGCATCATCATCATGGTTAACCTGATGATCAAGACCCATATATGGCCTCCAGATAAACTGTACAAGAATATGACATGATTAGATGATAAATAATTTGATGATTATTTTTAAATCAAAATAGAGTTGTGCAGGAGTACTACATCGTTTGGTCCAATGTGGTCCAATAGGTTGCGATAGACTACTACAACGTGTTTCGGACACCTGTTGTAGTTCATCCCTCTAACCGACCACCTAGATCAAAAACATTTGAAAAATATTATTTAGAGTTAGTTGTAATATAAAGTCTAATAATTAGATGGTAAACTTTTAAAATTACTTTGTTGCAAATGGGAATATAAATGACTTCTCGTTTACCAGGGCGAGTGACGATATTCTTGACCAACCCCATGCTTGTAGAAAATATGCGCATGAATAAAACGTACAAGTATTTTTTTGGTGTTTTTACACAACGCACTATATAGATGGGGAAAAACAGCTGAACCCTAACTATATGTGCTTACCTTATGTTTCGTAACAACGGTAAATACATAATATTTACCGTGTTACCAGTACTTTTGGGAAATAAAAAATTACCGAATAAAATTATAATATAACACCGGACTTTAATTATTTTTTCATACTCGGTAGATTCTTCGGTCAATGTTATACTCGCATAATATTGTTTGAGATATTTTAAGTTAATACATTGCCCCCTAGCTTGACTAGAAGTCTCTCCCGTAGCTTGGTCGTCACACAAAGGGACACCCAACAATTCATTGCAAATAGAGTTATCCTGCTTAACTCTACCATTTACGGCCTTACCATCGATACGTAGACCCAACAACATGTAGACGTCCTCAAGTGTGACGGTACACTCACCGAAAGGAAGGTGAAATGTGTGGGTCTCGGGTCTCTATCTCTCCAACAAAGCAAGAATAAAATTGCAGTCAACCGAGTATCAGGCTATGTTGAGGAGATTACCAAAATGCATCCTCGAATATATGGTTATATCAAAGGATCGTGGGGTACATATTCATGTACACGATATCAAAATCGTTTTGGGTCCCAATAAAACATAAGTAAGAAATAAAGTAAGAAGAAGTAATAAACAATAAGAACATAAGTAAGAAATATGTACGAAATAAGTAAGAAGAAGTAATAACATACAAATGTCGTGATATTGTCGATTGTTCCTTGATGTTCATCGCTCATAGTCAATAAAGACATAATGTTGTACTGGTTGAGTATTGCAGAGGTTGAGTGTTATAAAGGTGAAGTGTTGTAGAGGTTGATTGTTAGTGTTACAAATGTTAAGTGTTGTGAGTTGCTGCCCTATTTATAGATGAGATAGTGTTGCAGCATGTGAAGCATGGGATAGGGCGCATGCAGGTGAGAATAGGTGTATGCGCCTAAGGCTAGGGCGCATGCTTTGTTTAAGATATGCATGGTCATATTCCCCAAGGCTAGTGGCGCATGCATGCCTTTTTATGCATGCAAGGAAGATGCTCCTAAGGCTAGGGCGCGTGCCTTACTTTATGCGCCATTGGAAAGGGCATCTGCCTTGGATTATTAGGGCAAAGAAATCTTCTTTGCAGGAGCATGCTTGTAATGTTAGGGAAGAGATTCTTTGCATGCGCATGCTTTGCATTGTCTTGTCTGTGCATGGATTTTTTGTATTGCATTGTCTTGTCTTTACAGATTAATTATGTGATAAGTACATACACTGTCTCCTCTATTTAACTACATGCGAATAACAGATCAATGCATTCACCATCAATACCCATACAGATCAGTAGAAACACTAAACTTACATTTTAAAAAATGTCTTCCTCACCACATTACATGATCAGTACCCATACCGAAGGTGAAATATTTGAGCATCAATTATTCGGTTTTTATTTTCGCAACACAGAAGTTACCCGATTTACAATAAATGATCAAAATATTCATATTTGAAACAAATAATAGAAAAGATTTTGCAGTGTAGTCAGGTGGGCCAAATCAGCTACAAAAATCCGGTGTGGTTTGTAGACAAGCAGGTAAAGTTTTATCAGTTGAAGATTTTAGATGATGACGATGTTCATCATATGTTTGTCAGTCATTAACAATTTGGGTACAACAATATAGAGTTATATATATTACCACAACAACAACAAGTGTCTCAATTCATTGATCAGTCACAAGTGTTTTGTGAAACTGATGATGACAAACAAGCTGAAGTCAATGTTGTTGATGAGGAAGAAGAAGAAGAAGCCGAGTTATTGGTTGATTCAATGGTGAACGATGAAGAAGAAGAGGAGTCATTACCAGCTAGCAATGTATATTGCCCATATTAACACATGACAAACTTGAATTTGGGTGCCGATGAACCTTCATCAGATATATTTTACAATCCTTATGTGCAAATTCAAGGATCATTGAAAGAAGAAGACACGTTTCGAACAAAAGAAGATTGTGTAAAAGCTATTAAAAAGTATCATATGGATCTATCAGTTGATTACGGAGTTGATCGAACTAATGCAATGAGGTACAAGATTTATTGTCGATATGAGCGTTGCCTTTTCTGGTTGTCAGCTTCTTACCGGAAGAGGAGTGATTCTTGGGAGATTGGATCCATGGGTACAATTCACACATGCATGATCACAAACCCAATGCAAGACCATCGAAAACTTAGCTCTCAGTTAATATGCGATGAAATTTTGTCTGTCATTAGCGATAATCCGTCGTTTAAGGTTAGTACAATAATCTCGCATATTGTAACACAATACAACTATAGTTCATCATACAGGAAGGCTTGGATAGCTAGGTCAAAGGGATTGAAAAAGTGTATGGCAATTGGGAGGAGTGTTACAAACAACTTCCAAAATACTTGGTGGCTCTTAAATAGTATGCTCCAGGGACTATTGTCAAGTTGAAAGTGTTGTCGGCGTATACCCAAGACGGAACTTGTGTTATTGGAAATGGAATATTTCGTCGTCTCTTCTGAGCGTATCAACCATGCATCAAAGGTTTTTCTTTATGTAAACCTATTATACAAATTGATGGTACATGGTTGTATGGGAAATATAAAGGAACGATACTTATGACAGTGGCACAAGATGACAACACCAACATTTTTCCAATCGCCTTTGCCCTAGTTGAAGGGGAGACTGCTGAGGGATGGAGTTTTTTCCTAAAATATCTCCGATTGCACGTTGCTCCTCAACTTAACTTATGTTTGATCTCTGACCGACACCCTTCAATAGTGAGTGCCTACAAAAACATTGATAATGGATGGCAGGATCCTCCGTCGATGCATGTCTACTGCATTAGACATATCGCTCAAAATTTTATGCGGAAGATCAAAGACAAAACGTTGCGGAAGAAGGTTGTCAATGCATGTTACGCGTTAACAGAACCTTCTTTCAAACACTACCGCAAAGACATCTGATTATCAAACGTAGATGTAGTACCATGGATCGACAATATTCCATTGGAGAAGTAGACTAGGGCATATGACATCGGTTAACGTTGGAGCCACATGACAACAAATCTTGTGGAATCAATGAACTCTGTCTTCAAAGACATTTAAAACCAACCTATAACCGCTTTAGTGCAAGCAACAGATTTCAGGCTAGGGGCGCTGTTTGAGACCAGACGTTCCAAATGGAGTTCAATGTTGCAATCTAGGCATTTGTTCAGTGATGCTTAAATGAAATTCATTAGACACGAAGCTGCCAAAGCTAACACACACGTGGTCATGATGTTTGACCGTATTAAAGGTTGGTATAGTGTTGTTGAGTCCATGGATCACAATGAAGGCATGTCGTTGGGATAATACAGAGTGGAACTAGATAGAGGTTGGTGCGACTGTGAAAAGTTCCAAGCCTTTCGTAGGGATCCATCCTACTTTCTATCTGACGTTTACAAAGTCGTAAGCCTATCCAATGTTTACAAAATTATTTTTTCAGTTGTTGAAAAAGAGGATTACTGACATGAATATCAAGGGGTCATTCTCTAGAACAATGAAGTTATGCGAATAAAGAAAAAGGGACGCCCAAATAACACTCGTATTCGAACCGAAATGGATACGACGAACAAATTGGTTCGATTATGTAGTTCATGTCGCCAGCCCGTTCACAATCATACTAACTGTCCTAGTGTTGGAACAAGCACAACGAGATAATTTTACATGTATCTCTTTTGCTTTATATTAAAAATAATATTTATTTCATATGATAATTTTGTGAGGAAATACCATCACAAACAAATACAACACATTCAACACACAAGCAACACATAAACAACAATACAACATACCACAACAAATAAAATACCATTACTATAACTAAGCGATCACAACCATCAAAACAATTTTGAACATATTATACATCATTCTGTGAACGCCTATGTCAGTCTTAATATCCACCCATTCACGCACTTCTCCATTTTGGTTGAACGTGGACTCAAGCCATTGAATTCTTCTAATTCTTTCACCATCTGCAATTTCTCCATCTAACCAACGGTTCAACTTCCGATTAAGACGTTCAAATGAATCTATATTCCAAAGTCGAATCTTTATAGAAGGTGCGACTGCTGAAAAGATTAAACCGGCATTTCTCTTGTGAATGTATTCAAACATGATTAAAAAAACAAAATTGAAGGAGATTGAAGAAATTGAAGAAAAATAGAAGGATGGTAAGAAGTTATGTGAAATAATATGAGAGATTTGCATGGTGATATTTATATAAGAACCAAAGCATGCACGCGTCAATGCACTAGGCTCCACACACACACATAACACATGCATGTGCCAATGCATGTGGCGCATACACACATGCACACATGCATGCGCCAATGTATGTGGCCCTTACATGCATTGGTTTTGCATGCATGCGCCAAGGCTCTGGGAGTCTCCTTTGATGTTTAGTTGGATGCGTCAGTTCAACTGGCGCATAAGTAGGGAAAAGTGGTTATTTTGATATTTTTTTTTGAAAAACAGGTTGTTTAGGGATCTAAATTGAAAATACAGGTTATTTTAAAAAAAAATTGAATCCTGGTGTCTAAAAGTCTTTGATCAATAATATGAATATATAAATAATTATATAAATTATCTATTTTTTGGAAAAAAGAAATGGTCATATATCTATTTTTATTTTTTATTTAATTTAATATGATTATTTGATTTAATTTCATTAACAGTTGAGATTTATTGTAGATCTTTTAGACTTACATCTGATGTCAACGAATCCTTATATATATATATATATATATATATATATATTTATAATTATCTTTTATGTAATTATTTAATCCGTCAAAGAGGGTAAAAATAAATTAATTATATTAACTTTAGATAACATTTAACTTTCATTATTATCCTTATGGTCATTGAGTTTTGATAACTTTAAAATGATAGATGTTATCTCTAATGTTTTATAAATCAATAACAAACTATAATACAAAAAATAACTCTAATGAGAATAAATCAATTTATTTTGAATAAATATTACTTTCATGAATGATATCGAAAAAAAATATATTGTGAACAACAACAAATGAGAATATAATAAAAATAAGATAACAAATAACTATTTATATAATAATAAAATAAACTCAGGTTTACTATATCTAGTATCTGAATCACTAAAATTAAATCTAAAATGATTTTATAGTCATAACATCTAATATTTTCTTAAATGAGTTTTTCTTTAATTTTAAAATGTCAAATTTCAATCAAAATATCAACGAGAGACTATAAAATGCAAAAGGATAAAAATTAGAGGATTAAAATCGAGCAATAACAAATAGGAGTCAAAATAATGCAATTGTAAAATTTAAGAGACCAAAATTGTACTACAATCTTTTTTGTTTTAAACCTTTTTTCCTCGATCTAAATCAGACCTCCTTGAATGATCCTAAACATGGCCTCCCTCTACTGTCGCATCGGTGAACTCTCATGGTCATCCCTTCTTATTACTCCGTCTTCATCCAACTACTCTATCAACAAACGTACACGCATTTCTCAAGTCTAAGACAATACATGTGGCATTACTTTGAGAAGATTTTATAAACCTTGATTGGAAGGAAAATCAACTATTCATATACTCAAAATTCCAAAAAAAAATAATTTATAATAATTTTTATTTTGGAAATATTTATCTTAAAAGAGATCAAATGACAGAGATAAAACAACAAATTAATAGAAAAGAAAAGAGGCGGATACAACAACAACAATCAAGTCTTATCCTATTAACTGAAGCTGGCTATATGGATTAACTTTCACCATAATGTTCTATCAATGACTATGTTTTCATCTAAATTGTTAAACTCAAGATCTTTCTTAATAACTTCTCTTAAAGTTTTCCTAGGTATTCTTCGATCTCTAGCTATTTGACCCATTTCCATATGATCTATTCTCCTTACCACAAAATCTAAAAGTCTTCCTCTCTACATGCCCAAACAACCGAAGTCTATTCTCCACCATTTTTTTCACTATAGGGGTTACCCCAACACTCCCATTAATATTTTTCATTTATAATCTTAGCATGTTTATTCTTACCACACATTCAATGCAACATCGTCATCTCTGCTACCTTACTTTATTCTCATATTGATTCTTAAGTGCCAAACTTTATGTCTCCTACAATATCGCATGTCTTACCACAATTTGATAAGATTTTCCCTTTAACTTTAATGGTACCTTTTTGTCATATAAAAACTCTGAAACCCTCCTCCATTTCAACCACCAAGCTTGAATCCAATGGTTTACATCCCCTTCTCTTTCTCCATCGTTTTGTATTACGGACCAAAGATATTTAAACCGCGTCACTTGTGGGATGATATGGTTGTTGGTGTAAGGGCTAAAGGTCAAAAGTTTTATTAGAACTTGGTACTTGTATTAAATTATTTATTAATTAAAAGATATTTTTTATTATGTTTGTTTTTTCAAAATAATAAAGTCCCTAGAATAATTATTCCATTTAATGAAACATTAATTGTGACTTAATCATGAGATCTCATTAAACATAAAAACATTATTCTTAAAGTATTTGTAGTCAAGACTTATTGTGAAGTGGGATAACATTAAATCATTGAGACTATTATGTGGATAGATCCATGATCATATCTCATGGATAATGGATAAAGAGTTATCGAGTTTTCAAATATGTATGAATATTATGAATAATATTCATACTGGATTGACCGCTATTAGAATACTACATAAAATGCTATTCAAAGTGTCATAAGTTATTCTTATGGTGATAGTGGTGTATACCACCATTTACCTGAAACCACTATGGATCCTAGATGTGGAGTCGAGTCATTTATTGTTGATCAAATATCGCTAAATGGATGACCATAAATACATTTGATGGGTGTCATGCCCTAAAATTTTCCTTTCTCTTTGCACTTTTTCATCTAACCTATGACTTAAGATTCATCTACACACATTCATACTTCATTCACATGCATCATTCATTTGTGCTAACACTTGCTAATGATCAACACAATTTCAAAGCTTATGGATTGCAAGTTAGGGTTTGCTTGTGGTTCAAGCCCTAGAGATGTGGTATGGCTCATCATGGGGAATCATTTGGGGTGAAAACCTAATTTATTGATCTGTGGGCCATGGATTCAAAGAGATCATAACTTGCATTTATTAGGGCATCAAAACCTTAATTCTTGGCTTTGTTTCTCTGGGATCTTGTGATTGACTCTTGAGATTTGTTTTGATCCTCTAAACCCTAATTGGGGGCTCTTGTGTTAGGAGGTTGACTTTGGAGCTTCATGATTGGTTTGAAGACCTTGATTAGGGAGTGTGCATCATGAAACCCTAATAAAGGGTGCTTGATACTTATGTGTCATCTGAGGTTGACTTTTGATCATGGGGGTTGACTGAAACCCTAGCTCATTTAGGGAAAATTTCCTGACCATCTTTTCATGCATCATCAACTTTTAAACTTGCCATTGTGCAGGAGATTCATCTAACCTACATGCCCACTTATTTGGGAGTTCATCTGGATCAAGGCCTTTGTTTGCATCCATTCTTGTGGTGCTTTCAAGATCTTATATTTTGATTCATGGTCAGTGATTCCATCCATATGGTGTTTCCTTGGTCTTTGGGTCTCTTTGTTTTCAGCCCCACCATATAGTATTTCATTCCTTGGCCCCACCATATATGGATTCATGCCATCTTTACTCTTTGGTTCAAAGTTTATTTCCCTTATGAGTTCCTACAATACCTTTATCTTTTGGTGCCAATCATACTTCTCATCATTGCAACCATGATTTCTCACTCTTCTTGTTTATCTTGATAGAGCATGTGGATTACAATCTTTCCTTGCTTTGTTACGCATTAGTTCCACGAACTATGGAGTTATGACTTTCTTATTGCACAATGAGAATACGTAGGCACAAGGCTTCGAAGCCTTGACGAGCATCCTAATTGTTTCTTCTGCTTTAGGGCAACATTCATATCTTTCATGAACCATCATCTATCTTCAATCATAACCATCCATCTCAGTGACATATTGTTTCTCTTTGAAACCAAATACCATACCTCTTTGAGATTCCATACATACCCTCTTAGGATAATTGTCCACCTTTGTACCAAGAGATATTTGGCTTATTGCCAAACATTTAATTCTCTTTGTTTTTTTCCCTTCCATATAGTGGTTCATACCTTGGCCCCCCACATATTGGTTCATGCCACCTTTACTCTTAAATTTCAAATACCATTTCCTTTATGTATTCCAATAATACCTCTACCTTTGGTTCCAAAATATATCTTCTGTCACTTTTACCAAATCTTTCAGTGTCTTTCTACCTTATTTATTTCTCTATTCCTACCATTCACTTTCCAATATTCACTATTCACTATCTACATTCAATATCTTCTACCATTCATTCACTTCATGTGATATACTTTCTCTTTGAGCCAAATACACTATTTCTTTAAGCTCTATCCAGTGTCTGCCTTTGAATCGAGAGATGTTTGACTTATTGCCAAACATTTAATTTTCTTTGTTTTCGGCCCTTCCATATCGTGGTTCATGACTTGGCCCCCCACATGTTGGTTCATGCCACCTTTACTCTCTAATTCAGATCCTAACCCTATGGGTTCAAGAAACTTTATCATTTGGTTTAAAAGATACTTGTTATCACTCTTGTTTCATCTTCCACCATTAGTTCTATGAACTATGGAGTTCAGAATTCCTTATAGAACTATAAAGATACGTAGGCATGAGGGCCCTAATCCTCTCCGAGCACTCGATCTATTCCATTCTTTTCCCCTCTTATTCAGATCACCTTGCGAGTAATCTTTAGATAGTCACATCTATCCGAGCATAGAGAAATCAAAATGGTTCCCGTTGAGTACAACATATATGAGAGATGCTAATACCTTCCCCTTTCATAATCGAATTCCTTACCCATTTTCTCTTTCCCTCAGGTTTTATCGATGTTTTCCCTTTCCTTAGAGAATAAATAAAGTTCGATGGAGACTCTATTTGTATCTTCGTACGTCCGACGCGTTCAGGTATATTTCCACTAGCTTCAATGGGTACTCCACAAATCATTTTGAGGGACATGAGATACCTAAATGGAATTTTCCCATCATGTGTAACAGGATAAGTGTCTAAGGGTCCAATGTTGAACCGAACAATGGTAACACGATCTATGCCTTGTGCTCAATATAGTCACGTTGGAAAAAAGGTAATTGTACACATAAGCATTATCATGAAAATGTGTTGTCAGATCACATGAAATTTTTTGTGACTTAGGTAGCAATGATGTGTTTCTAGATACCACTCAGTTATATTAAATGTGTGATTTAATATAATTGTCAATGTCATGAGAATCTAAAGTGTCACACACATAAGGAAAGATTGATGAGAGATAGAATAAATAAGGAATATAGAACACTGTAAGATACATTGCACTTAAATGGAATATAGAATAAGATAAGGTATTATGTACTTAAGTGAAATACGATACACCGTAAGGTATGATGAACTTAAGTTGGCTTTTTATCTTGCAACCCACACAAGAACCCTTGTTTAGAAGCTTTGATACTTTATGAAATTCAGTTTGTGAAACCTGGATATAATCTCTCTCTCTCTCTCTCTCTCTCTCTCTCTCTCTCTCTCACACACACACACACACACACACACACACACACAAACACACACACACACACACACACAAACATATACGTACACACACACATACATACGCAGACACTCAAAGTCTTCAATCATAGAAGCTAACACTAAGATTAAAGGAACTTTGTTCGTGTTGACTGAGTAAATGCATTGTTCTTCATTCTACGCTTATGATCATTCATCTAATTCCGCATCAAAGGTTTTAATCTCCACCAGAGGTAGCTATTTCTATCACTGATCATGCATCATTCTTAAGGATCAACTAAAGGGAAATTTTTGTTTTTTGTTGTGCTTTCTATCACAATTTTCCTTCAATGGTCTCCAAATTTAACCTATGTAGATGTTTGATTGGCTGCATTTTATGGTAAAACACTAACTGGACTCTAATGTCTTGACTGATGTCGTGACATACTGTGGAGATGTTTGATTGACTGCATTATGTGTTAGATCATCTAATTGTACTATGATGTTTTGGCTGATGTCATGACATTCTGAGTAGTATACTACAGGTTTAGCTAATACAGGATTTATTAAATGTCAAACTGGATGTTATGACATTCATCCCTGTCAGCAGATACTGAGGAATAGAACAGTTGGTGTTCTGCTATAACTCACTATTTATTTTCAGTCTGTTTATCAAGAAAATAACAGACCTGGCATAAGGCCTACTATCTGAATGTCAAACTGGATGTTATGACATTCATCAGCGACAACATATACTGAATAATAGGTAGGTTGGTTTTCTGCTCTAGTTCAGTATGTATCTCAGTCTGTTTATGACTAACCTTGAGTTTGTTTTGTAGGCTTTGAGACTTGTACTTGGGCCTTGTGGCTTGCACCTTTGTACATTGCTTTGCTTGATTGTTGTTTGACTGTGTACAGTTAACTGTTGACCATTGTCTGTTTTACTTTTGTTTGAGTTGAGTACTGATTATGTTGGATTGTTTTCAGGTACCTTAGTTGCTATAGTTCCTTTGTGAACTTGCTTTTGCTTTGCTTGATAGCTTGAGCATTGAGGTATAATGACTCTAACTCCATGTAGTCTGGAAGACCTGGCCTGTTACTTGGCCAGGCACCTGTCTGAAGTCCTCCTTAAGAGGCAATGCTTGTGCTTGTTTATCTTTGTCCCCTGTACATATCAAAGACCTCCTAAGTGAAGAGGCATTGGCAGACACAAGAGATGTGTAGTCCATCTCCTGCTATTCAGTGTGTCATCCCTTGGCTCACATCACATGTTGATGCCTTGTGAATCCTAACCCAAGATCTATGTTGAGTCAGTCATAAGTGTAGAAGGGTTCCTTCTTTCTGAACCCACACTTCCTTTGTCTGAAGCTCTCCCTGGCCAGGGATAAGAGCTGTGAGGCACACCCCTCACTTCCCATTTCATCTGCTTCACCCTAACTCTCAATGTTAGGGTTAAGAGCTAACTTCACCCTGATATAGTGGCTTGTTTGTCGAGGTTGACATGACCCCTTGACTAAAGCCTAACCCCTGTGTGAGCCCACTTTGTTTGTATATAGTGTGTGCTATTTGTGATTGTTTGCTTTGATTGCTTGTGCTGCTTAGGATAGCTTGCTCCCTGTGCAAGTTAGATAGCAACCTTAACTTAGGGATGATATGAATGATAACATCTAGGCTCGAGTCGTAGTCTCCCTAGTTGTGTCTCCCTTTGTTATCTGGTTAGGCTAGTCCTTTGTCCCTGCGTAGGGGAACTACGTCGCCCTGATCCTCATACCAGATGAGGTACGTAGGCAGGAGATGAGCTGATCTCTCCGGGCGCCTTTTTTGGTTTTGTCTTGTGTGTGTTAGGAGATAGATGTAAGACCAGCGATTGGCATTCCGTATCCTCTTATTGTGTGCTTGGAGTCTGATGTAAGTCCAGTAATTGGCATTTGGTTTCCAGTATGGGTGTGTTTGGTTCGGAGTCTGACGTAAGCCCAGCGATTGGCAGTCGGTTTTCTGTGTGGTTTTGTTTGGCGTGCGTTAGCCGAGCTACGAGTGCTCTGATTCTTCTTTAGTCCGAGAAGATACGTATGCATAGGATGCGACATCCTAGCGAGCATGTTTTCCCCTAGTCCGAACTACGTCGACTCTGATGTCTATGCCTGATAGACTACGTAGGCCCAGGATGCGATATCCTGCCGAGTTAGTGTCGTTTGTTTTCTTGTGTCTCTTTCATCCAGTGTGTTTGTTTGTGAGCAGTTTTTAGCAACCATATTCCTTCCTTTTGTGCGTGGATCCTGTCGAGTACGACGGATGCGTAGGGGTGCTAATACCTTCCCTTTGCATAACCGACTCCCGATCCCATCTCTCTTTGGTCGCGAGACCATGTCTTTTCTAGGTTTACTTCGAGCGTTTCCTTGCCCTCTTTTGGGATAAATAACGCACGGTGGCGGCTCTGTTGTTTCGTTTTCCCACCGGTTTTTCGCGTAATGCGACAGTATGCCCCCAGACGTAGGTGAGTTGCACCGAACTGGGTTAACAATTGCTTGTGTTTTTACCTTCTGCTCACTATATTTTGTCTATTATAACTCAGTCTAGTTTTAGTCTGTTTATGAAGGGAATAACAGATATGACACATAGCCTGCAGTCTGAATGTAAAACAGAATGTTATGACATTCATTATTGACTGCTGATATTGATGGACTGGTTGGTCTGTTACAGTTCACTCATCTGTAATGTTGGGACAGGTGATGTTCAAACCAATGTTGAGACATCATGCTGATAACTGGGCAGGATAAATAAACATAAGGGCTATGTTTGATCTCTACTGTATGTTTGCACTAGATGGACAAAACTGGATGTTCTTCTTTCCATGGTGGTATATTAGCAGATGTTGTAACATCTATGAATGTGTGCATATGAGTACTGGATCATAATTTATATAACTGTCTTGTTGTATGTGCAACAATGTTAGATCAGATGTCATGATATGGAGTAGAACATCTGAACTCTGACTACACCAGAATTTCAACCTATAGGTTAGAAACGCTCCTCCTTTTTTTAAACTTACATTCAATATATTCCATCTTACTTCTACTTAGGAAAAATCCATGCATTTCTAAAGCTCGTCTCCAAGTCTTCAACCTCTTGTTTAAATCCTCCTTCGAATATCCCAATATGACTATATCATCTGCAAAATGTATGGATTTTTGGATGTGCTCCGTGAGTACATCCAAAATTAAAGTAAAAGGTAGGGGCTTAGGGTTAAACCTTCATGCAAACCTATTTTGATGGGGAAATCTTATGTATTTCCACCTTGTTCCTGCACACTAGTCGATTTCCCTTCATACATATCTTGGATATCTCGAATATATGTAATCCTAAACCCTTTCTTCTCTAATTCTTTCCATAAAATATATCTAGACACTCTATCATACGCCTTCTCCAAGCCAATAAAAATTAAGTGCAAGTCTTATTGCTCCATCCGATACCGCTTCATCATCGGTCGTAGTAGATAGATCTCTTCCATGGTCAACCTCTCGGGCATAAAACAAAATTTATTCTTAATGACTCGAGTCTCTTTTCTTAGTATCCATTCAATCACTCTTTCTCATAACTTTATGGTATGACTCATAAGTTTAATCCCTATATTATTTGCATAATTTTGTATATTCCCCTTGTTCTTATAGATTGAAACTAAAGTATTTCTTCCCCATTCATCTAGAATTTGCTTTAACCTTCTAATTTTATTAAAGAGTTTGGTAATCCACTCAATAATTCTAGCTCCAATAACCTTTCACACTTTAATAGGTATGTTGTCTGGTCCAACTGCTTTAATGTTACTCATCCTTTTCAACACTTTTATTACCTCTTGTTTCTGAATCTAACGGTAGCAATTATAGTTTTGATCCACTTCTCTAATGACAAGTCTGATAGAGTCTAGAGATATATCATATCCTTCATTGAATAAATTGTAGAAATATGTATTCCACCTATAATTTATATCCTTTTTTTAACCCAAACTTTGCCTTGTTCATCTTTAACATAATTCACTTGATCCAAATATCTTGTCTTTCTTTTTCTTCCCTTAGCAAGCCTATATATCAACTTTTCTCCCTACTTAGTACCCAAAGATTGGTATAATCCGTCAAAAGCTTGGTTCTTGCTTCAAAAATCACCACCTTCTTGGTCTTGTTCTTAGCTTTCTTATACCTTTACCATGTTTAAGTATTTTTGCACCTAGACCATTGTTTAAAACAATCCTTTTTAACTCTAACTTTACTCTTAACACTTTAATTCAACCACCGCACTTTTTTACCCCTTAGTCCAAAACCTATTGATTTTCTCGACATCTCTTTAGATACTTTTCTTATTTCTTAGGCCATTTTATTCCACATACAATTTGCACTTCCTCGTGGTTGCTCAAACCCTCCCTCCAAGATCTTTTGTTCCTTGTTTTTCACCCTTCAAATGCCACTACTTAATTCGTGGAGCTCCCATGTGACTTCTTCTCTTATATCTCCTATTGATTATTACATTTATAACTAATACTCTATGTTAGGTAGTCAAGTTGTCTCTCAGAATAACTTTACAATCCAGACAAATCTTCTGGTTCGACTTTCTGCTGGCTTTGTAACAACAAAGGAGAAGTTTGTTGCGATTTCTGAAGGCCCAAATCCAATTGGGTGCTTAGGTTATAAATAACATAGTGTAACCTAGGTTTTGTAAGCCTCTTAGAATGAAAAATAGGGGTATGTGTAAGGTAAACCTCCCAACCTATGGAAAGGTTACCATGTGTTTCTCAGTGTTCCAAAACTGAGAGTATTTGTGACTCAAAGCCTGTAGGCAAGAGTTTGTTATGATCTTGAATGAAGCTGTGAAGCAAGTTCAAGTGGTTTAGCATTACATTGTAAGTGTAGTGATAGGAATAGAAACTGGAGGTTTCTATCTAGGAGTTCCTAGGTATAGATTGCATTGGGTAGGGATTAAGTGAAGAGTTGTAAACGGGGGAGTTTAACTCTGGATTAATACTGGTGATAGTGGATCTTCTTCCTGGCTTGGTATGCCCCCAGACGTAGGTGAGTTGCACCGAATTGGGTTAACAATTGCTTGTGTTTTTACCTTCTGCTCACTATATTTTGTCTGTTATAACTCAGTCTGGTTTTAGTCTGTTTATGAAGGGAATAACAGATATGACACATAGCCTGCAGTCTGAATGTAAAACAGAATGTTATGACTTTCATTATTGACTGCTGATATTGATGGACTGGTTGGTCTGTTACAGTTCACTCATCTGTAATGTTGGGACAGGTGATGTTCAAACCAATGTTGAGACATCATGCTGATAACTGGGCAGGATAAATAAACATAAGGGCTATGTTTGATCTCTACTGTGTGTTTGCACTAGATGGACAGAACTGGATGTTCTTCTTTCCATGGTGGTATATTAGCAGATGTTGTAACATCTGTGAATGTGTGCATATGAGTACTGGATCATAATTTATATAACTGTCTTGCTGTATGTGCAACAATGTTAGATAAGATGTCATGATATGGAGTAGAACATCTGAACTCTGACTACACCAGAATTTCAAATGGTATCAGAGCAGGCATCCTGTTCTGGTTCTGGATGAGATCCATGGGTGATACTTTCTGGTATCTTGCAAGGAGTTATGTTAGTACTGATGTTGGAATCTGTGGAAGGTTCTGTGATCTCCCTGAATGGTCCCTTGAAGTAGGTGGATGGACTATTCATGACAGGAACTATGTGTACCTGTCTCTGGAGGTTGGCAATTGGCCTTGTGTGGGACAGCTGTGCTAAGTATTGAATCATATTCAAACTTGGTATGTTCTTGGAGGCTGATCTGGTGAAGTGTGTGTTCATAGGTTGAGTTGTATTATGATTTCCGCTGCATAATACCTGGCAAAACTCAAACTCCGATGTAGTTTCCCCTCATGTGGATGAAAGGCTGCTATATTCAAGATTTCATCATAATCTACTGAAGATGTCAAAGATACTTGAGTCTCCTCAAGTCCACTCATCATGACGTTCTCACTTCAGGATGGTAAGAATCACCTGATCACTGATTCTTTTACTCTCTTGGGTAGTGTATATGAAGACCTTGAATACTTTCAAGAAGGGTTTGTTCCAAGGAGGTGGAACTAATGTTCTATGTGATGTTAGAACATGTTGCTCAACAAGTATGCAGCTACTGGTTGAAGAGCAAATGTTATTAGGTGTCAAACAAAGGGATACTTTTGTTTGGAACCTACTCCTGACCTGGAAGAGGAGACATCTATTTGTGCTAAGTTGACAAGGGTAGGGTCAACTGTGTGTGTGCTCAAGAAAGTCACTTTTAGAAGTCTGATCTCTAGAAGTGGAGCTGGTTGAGATGTGACATTGTGCAATTTCCTGCTGGTTGTCTTATTCCTGTAGATTGATCAGGGTGGGATAGTTGTTCCCTGAAGTACTATGTTGTGTTGGAAGACAAGTCCCCTGGATGTTAGAAGTCAATAATGGGGTAACCTGATTGCTATATCATTTAAGAGGATTGGGACCATGAATCTTGTTATTCAAACACCACGCTCAGAAGTGGCAGTTCTTTCAAGGAGTGAGAATATGAAGATTCAGAAGTTGGTTGAGGTAGTATGATTTGGCAATGCATATCTACTATTGACTGGTGTTGTTTTCGTTCACTAGTACGTATGGTCAGCTGGAGTCTGATTGGTGTGATTGGAGTATGTATAGGTATAACTCATAGAGTTAGTTGCCATTGGTAGGGATGGTGTATGTCATGTTGAGACATTTGTGTATAATGCATGGATATTAGTGTGGAGTTTCCATGATTGTTAATTTGAGGGGGAGTTTTGGTTAACCTCCTCACGTTTGGTCAGCCTAGGGTCTGGTTGGCTGTTGACCTGTGTCACATGGGTTCTGGTGGTTGTGTGACACATTTGCAAGGAAGGATTCATCTCTCACATTCCTAAGGGTGAATTTAATCTGGGAAGTTTTTCAAAACTGTTGAGGTGCTTGCAAGCAGAAGATGTTGACACAAGAAGAGTATTTTCAAAGTACTCTTATGGTGGAAGTATCTGAAAGGAATATTGGGAAAAGATTTAAGATCAATGGCTACTTGTGCCAAGTACAAGTATTTAATTGATTATCCTTGGAGCTCAATATTACTGATGTTTTTAAAGAGGTTGGAACATCTCGTCTTCAATACCCTGTGCAGAATCACAGGAAGGATAGTACATTGGCTTATGATCTATCACTTTGGTGGCAGCAAAAGCATATGATCACTGAAAAGGTTTCCTGGCAAGAAACATGTTCAGCCTTGGTGTGTACAAGAAGAAGAAAACATCATAGTCCTGATGGTGGTTACTTGGATCAGTTTACTTCTGATCTAGGTAAGGAAGTGCATTGGCTAATGCACACTGTGAAGTTAAGAATAAGTGGCAGCATTCTTAACATCATGGAAACAGCCTTGCCTTAGGAAGTGGAATCCTTGGTATAGCTGAAGGGACAGTTTCTAACTAGTCCTTCTAAAGACTCATACATCAGAGTGTCTGATGTCTTTGGAGAAGAAGCAGGGATTCATCAAGGTGTGAGCTTGGATGACTTAACTGCAAACCTGCAGGATGGAGGTTGTTTACTCAAACTTGGTTCCACAATCAAGTCTATGAGAGCATTGAACTCTTGTTCTGTGTAGGGAGGAAGTTCTTTCAAGTGGCAGAAGAAGGAGCTGAATTCTACAGCTGGACGTTAAAACACAATGTTGTGACATTTGGTTCAACATCAGAATCTTAGTTGGTGAAGTGGCACATCAACTTAAGATAGAAGGGTCTACAGGGTTGTAGATTGGATACTTCAAAAAGGTCGTTCTCATTGCAGTTCTTTGGAGTTGCTGGATAGAAAGGATGTTACATGTTCATATCTTAGAAAATCTAAGTTTTGTTCAACATGTAGCTTGAAGTTCAAGTCTCACTTGGAAGATCAGAATATCTTTGGGAGAAGTCTGATAAACATGGATAGGTCAAAAGTGGCATTTGATTTTTTTCATATGAGGATTCATGAAGGAGGTAATCAACATTGGCATTTGGTCTATCTCAGAAGTGAGTTCGAAGAATCAAGATAATCAACATATGGCAGCTCATTATGCTTGAGGAAGGTCTGAGACAAATTACTTTGAGCATAAAAGTAGTAAGTTGAAGACATAAGGAGGTGTTTTCTATTCATCTCTTGGAGCTTGTGGTAGGAGTTCTGAGCTATCTATGGAAAATTATCTCGTGTAATGGGATGAGAATGTATATGTCCCAATTTGTGTCTGGTTCCTTTTGGGTCAAGCTGGTGACCCAGTGATATCTGAGGATTATCAGATGTTGTTCTTTGGATGTCCTAACTTATGTTAGAACATTTTGGTTCTCTGCTCTGGTTAGAAGAGAGATTGACACAGAGTGTGGATGTGTTCAGCCAAGAGGGTTAATCAGAGGGTGTGCTCTTGAAGACATGAAGATGCGTCTTATGTTTTCCATTCATCAAGTGGTCTGGGTTCTCTTTGAATCAGGAAGTATGTGAAGGTCCAACTTTGGGGTGTTGGATATGTTCATGTGTGATCTCCAAGTTTCAAGAGGAGAGTTGGTTGTTCATGGCAGGGGGAGTTTTTTCTTTGTGCTGCAAGTAATCATCAAGCTTGTGGTCTATATGTTCTCAGATAACAAGGTATGGCACCTGGTTAGTTATTGGGATGATGTGGTGTGTGTCAAGGCTGAGTGAGCAGAAGAATGTTTGACCGGATTGTTATTTCCTTCTGAAACTTACAGTCATAAGGAAATATGGATGTGGTGTGTCTCATTATGATATATTAGAATGAGCCTGTGTGTTACAGTTGTGTGGTACAGGTGCTGGAGTTACTGTTATTTGATGTATGCACAGATTTAGGGGGAGGAGGAGTACCCTTGTGGATTTGTGTGTCTTACTAGTTGCATCCTTAACTAGTAATTCTGTTTTTGGTGCACAAATTTAGGGGGAGGAGAAGTACCCTTGTGCATGTGTGTATTACTAGTAACTATAAAGCTAGTAATTGTGTTGCTTCTGTTGCTGTTTAAACTACTGTTATGCTGTTTAACTGTTGATAGTTTACCTTGTGAACAAAAAGGAAAGATAAAGGCAATTTTGGTACAACAAAGAGTGTTCACAAGATGTTATGTGTGATGTCTTAACATAAGATATCCTATGTACCTGCTGGAGTTCAAAAACATGGTCATGCAGTATTTGTTGGTCTGTAATATTAAGTGTTGCTTTGGAAACATTTTTGACAAAAAGGGGGAGTAACACCTGTGATGCCCCAGGACAACAGATTGTTTTGCTAAATAGATATTCAGGACAGATATTCAAGATCCTCTAATCCAGAGGTCATGCTGCAGCTGTGTTCCACTTCTATGAGTGTGAGTGTGTTTATGTGTGCTGCAATTAGAAGTTTTTATTTAACTTCTGTATGTGTGCTGCAATGTGAAGTTTTTATTTAACTTCTATCTGTGGTAAGTGTGCTGCTGCTCAGAGTGTATTAGCTAGGTTAATTTCCTGCTAGATGTGTGTTTTCCGCTGCTATGGACTCTGTTGTGATGCCAAGTTATTTTAGCCAAAAATTTGCCAAAGGGGGAGTTTGTAGATGTTTGAATGGGTGCATTTTATGGTAAAACACTAACTGGACTCTAATGTCTTGACTGATGTCGTGACATGCTGTGGAGATGTTTGATTGACTGCATTATATGTTAGATCATCTAACTGTACTCTGATGTCTTGGCTGATGTCATGACATTCTGAGTAGTATACTGCAGGTTTAGCTAATACAGGATTTAATGAATGTCAAACTGGATGTTATGACATTCATCCCTGTCAACAGATACTGAGGAATAGAACAGTTGGTGTTCTGCTATAACTCAGTATTTATTTTCAGTCTGTTTATCAAGAAAATAACAAACCTGGCATAAGGCCTACTGCCTGAATGTCAAACTGGATGTTATGACATTCATCAGCGACATCATATACTGAATAATAGGCAGGTTGGTTTTCTTCTTCAGTTCAGTATGTATCTCAGTATGTTTATCAAGAGAATAACAGACCTGGCATAAGGCCGTTGTGTAAATGTCAAACTGGATGTTTCGACATTTATTACTGTAAGCTGATATTGAAGTAT
The DNA here is from genome assembly GCF_024323335.1 of Lathyrus oleraceus. Classification (NCBI taxonomy): domain Eukaryota; kingdom Viridiplantae; phylum Streptophyta; class Magnoliopsida; order Fabales; family Fabaceae; genus Lathyrus; species Lathyrus oleraceus. The sequence goes on along the minus strand of NC_066579.1, from coordinate 191,875,697 downwards.
AGACAGAATGGTCTGCTACAGTACATCATTTAGCACAGTCTGTTTTCAGGAAAATAACAGGCTTAGCATATGGTCTATGTTCTGGACGTCAAACTGAATGTTGTGACATTCATTCCTGACAGCATATGCTATTTGTGGAGGTCTTGAAGACTCAATCAGAATAAACAGTTTATAAATATGGAGATATTTTAGGAATTAAATATGGAGATATTTTAGGAACTAAATATGGAGATATTTTAGGAACTAAAAGATTGAAGACCTTGATTGTAGCAGAAACTTTCTGCTAGCTTTGTAACAACAAAGGAGAAGTTTGCTGCGATTTCTAAAGGCCCAAATCCAGTTGGGTGCTTAGGTTATAAATAACATAGTGTAACCTAGGTTTTGTAAGCCTCTTAGAATGAAAAATTAGGGGTATGTGTAAGGTAAACCTCCCAACCTGTGGGAAGGTTACCATGTGTTTCTCAGTGTTCCAAAACTGAGAGTATTTGTGAATCAAAGCCTGTAGGCAAGAGTTTGTTATGATCTTGAATGAAGTTGTGAAGCAAGTTCAAGTGGTTTAGCATTACATTGTAAGTGTAGTGATAGGAATGGAAACTGGAGGTTTCTATCTAGGAGTTCCTAGGTATAGATTTCATTGGGTAGGGATTAAGTGAAGAGTTGTAAACGGGGGAGTTTAACTCTGAATTAATACTGCTGATAGTGGATCTTCTTCCTGGCTTGGTATGTGTATCACCTCAAATTTGCACCTCCTATTTTGTACATTCATTTTCATTTTAGGTCATTGACATTAACATTGTCCACTGCATAGCATTGCATTGTCCATTTGCCCAAGTGCAAGTTCATCAGTCAACTGGTCAGGAGATCCAGTCAAGCAAGCAAGCAAGTGCATTCTCTATTGAAGCAAAGCCCTAGGGTTGGTTCATCAAGTTCACATGACCTAGGGATCATTTTGAAGAGGTTTGGCCAAAGATTGAATGATCAAAGCTCAACAGTCAAGCTGAATTTCATCTGAAACCCTAGAAAGTCAACCGTGGTCAACTGTGCATGAATTCATGGATTTGAAGGTGGGAAATGGTTTGAGAGGCCTTATTCATGTCCATACAAGTCTTATTTGACATTTCAAAGATCAACATTGAAGAATTTGAGGTCAGATGAAAAGTTTCCAAAAATAGTAAGTGACCTGTAATTTCAAACTGCCAAAAATGGAAAGGTCTTCTCCTCAAATTTACATCATTAAGGAAGCTTCAAATGAAATTTTGTCCAACATGAAAGTTAAAGATCTGGCTCTCACCTTTCCAAAAAGTCCAAGAACATGAATTTCTCATGTGTGGTTGAGAAATTATGATCAAATCATTGTTAAGATACTTTGAACTTCAAACTTGGATAACTTTCACACCACAAGGCCAAATGAAGTGGGGTTTTTTGCTACATTCTCCTTTTAACATGAGATATCATAATCATGCATTGCCATTCATCAAAAATCATCACAAAAATATTGCATTTTCCACTTGATTTGAATTTGAATTTTGGTGGGAAAAGTTGAAGTTGAAAAATAAGCATTGCATTCATTTCCAACCAATTTTATTTGCATCCAAACTGATTTTGAAGCCCATTCCAAGTGAAACACGAGCACTGTTCATGCCATGCACATGCATAAGGGGTGTTTTGGCCAAATTGCATAAACATGCTAATTTCACTAATCCACTTACATTTTGGTTAATGATGATTATGGACATGATTAACAGGTGCTATATATTCCTAATCCTAACTGAATTCATGATTAACACATCATTTGCACCAGATCTAGATCAAAAATTGGAAATTCTCACAACTTTCTCTCTCATTTTTTTTGCAAATTCTCCAAAAACCTTGCCTAGTTCATGATCTAGCATTGATCTACAAGCATAATTGAGGATCATTGAAGCAAGCAATCATCATTTTCGAAGCTGAATCAAGACTGTTGAAGTTCATGCACTTTCATGGCAGCTGGAGATTTCATCAAGATTAGGCGCGATTGAGCTGTTGTTCATCATCCTTTCATCTCTCTAATCATTATTGAGCGACTGTTTCACCTTGCCAAGGCCAGAAAACTGCAATTCCAGATCTGCAATCCTTTGAAGGTTAGAATTCGATCCTTGTAATTGTGGAAATTATGCTATGTGTTTTGTAGATCTTTGATCCATGAGCATGCTGAACTTTGTAGTTTTAAATTTCATCAAGTATTAAGAAAGTTATGTTGATTTTAATTGTGATGTGTGGAACTTATTTGACTCGATCTGGACATGTTAGTTAGAGTTAGGATAAATTGATGTTGGATTGTTGATGAGCATTAGATGATGAACACAATGGTATGCTGTTTGTTGATTTTGGTGATGATTTGTTCTTGAGCTGGAAAATTGATGATGAACATGATGAACACGTGAAGAACCCTAGCTTTTTCATTTCCAGATCGTATTTGATCTTCTCGCGCGCCTGTTTGCATGTATTTCGTGTTTTTTTGCCCATGCGCCAATCATGTCGTGCCACCTGTATTAGTGAAACGCAGCGCTTCATGTAGCGCGCGCTGGATTTGAATTCGAGCACGGTTCGATTCCGGCTCCAAGCATTTCTCACTTTTGGCTTTTGCATTTTCTTCATCATGCTACACATATTTCACTATACCTTGTTCATGCATTTTTATTTTTTATCTCCATTAAAAAATTCATAACTCTCAAAATATTAATCCAATTCACATGAGATTTTTTGTGCCATGTTCCTTATGATCTCTACTATTTTATGGTGATTTTTCCAGAAATTGTGCACGTGTGGTTTTTAATATGGCCTAGGGTTTGTTCATACATGTGTTTTGTTGTACCTTGCTTGCCATTTTGATTGTGAAATGATGATGCTTAATTCAATGGAGCTGAAAATTTGCATGCTTAAACTAGAGATCTTTAGGGATGTTTTGGCATAGAGTTTGTGATTTTATCATTTCTGGTTGTGGAGATATGCTATGATGAATGTAGGTGTGACAATTTGTATCACACCATTTCTTGTCCAACTTGTGGATTTTCATTACCATGCCATATGAACTTGAATTGATGTGAATTTTTGCATGTTGACTCTTCTGGATGTTAAGTTTGATCATGAATTTTTAGGGATTTGTTGAGTGCATTTCCAATTTGTTTGAGAATTTCTCTTCTGTTTGACCATTTGTGGACCTTTTGTGAGTCATGATCTTATATGATTTGTGAAATTCTTGATGTTTATTGGATGAACTTGAAATTTTGCACATGTATTCTAGACACCTTGAAGTTTGTCTTGGCTTTGGTTTGATGTCCATATCATGTTTGAATTCTGTTTTATGTTTGCTTGAAGTTGATGCATGATTTTGTGCCCTATTTGAGCTTGTATGTGCATACCTTGCCTTATGGATTTTATTTGACATGCTTCCACTTGTCCAAATGCATTGAATTTTGGTATTCTGATCATGTTATGAGTGCTGTTTAACCATGATTTTTCTGTAGATTTATTGAATTGTTTTTGAGTTGATATGGATTGAATCACTCTGTTTGGGTCTATGAGCTTCAAATTGCATGCTTTGCCTTCTTTGCCTCATGAAATGAAATTGGTACATGATATGAATATGAGGCCACTTGGATTTGTTTCTTATTGGATTAAACTTGATTCTTACCAATTTTCATGTTCTGTTTTGGTTTATTGCTCCCAATTTGACCCTAGGCCTTGTCCTAGTGGTTAGTGCTTAATGTTTGAGCTTTGTTTCAGGTCAAAGAGCACAATTGCTTATACTTGATGATGTGCACTCAATTGGAGTTGGTCCATTGCTTGTTTATGACTAACCTTGAGTTTGTTTTATAGGCTTTGAGACTTGTACTTGGGCCTTGTGGCTTGCACCTTTGTGCATTGCTTTGCTTGATTGTTGTTTGACTGTGTACAGTTAACTGTTGACCATTGTCTGTTTTACTTTTGTTTGAGTTGAGTACTGATTATGTTGGATTGTTTTCAGGTACCTTAGTTGCTATAGTTCCTTTGTGAACTTGCTTTTGCTTTGCTTGATAGCTTGAGCATTGAGGTATAATGACTCTAACTCCATGTAGTCTGGAAGACCTGGCCTGTTACTTGGCCAGGCACCTGTCTGAAGTCCTCCTTAAGAGGCAATGCTTGTGCTTGTTTATCTTTGTCCCCTGTACATATCAAAGACCTCCTAAGTGAAGAGGCATTGGCAGACACAAGAGATGTATAGTCCATCTCCTGCTATTCAGTGTGTCATCCCTTGGCTCACATCACATGTTGATGCCTTGTGGATCCTAACCCAAGATCTATGTTGAGTCAGTCATAAGTGTAGAAGGGTTCCTTCTTTCTGAACCCACACTTCCTTTGTCTGAAGCTCTCCCTGGCCAGGGATAAGAGCTGTGAGGCACACCCCTCACTTCCCATTTCATCTGCTTCACCCTAACTCTCAATGTTAGGGTTAAGAGCTAACTTCACCCTGATATAGTGGCTTGTTTGTCGAGGTTGACATGACCCCTTGACTAAAGCCTAACCCCTGTGTGAGCCCACTTTGTTTGTATATAGTGTGTGCTATTTGTGATTGTTTGCTTTGATTGCTTGTGCTGCTTAGGATAGCTTGCTCCCTGTGCAAGTTAGATAGCAACCTTAACTTAGGGATGATATGAATGATAACATCTAGGCTCGAGTCGTAGTCTCCCTAGTTGTGTCTCCCTTTGTTATCTGGTTAGGCTAGTCCTTTGTCCCTGCGTAGGGGAACTACGTCGCCCTGAACCTCATACCAGATGAGGTACGTAGGCAGGAGATGAGCTGATCTCTCCGGGCGCCTTTTTTGGTTTTGTCTTGTGTGTGTTAGGAGATGGATGTAAGACCAGCGATTGGCATTCCGTATCCTCTTGTTGTGTGCTTGGAGTCCGATGTAAGTCCAGTAATTGGTATTTGGTTTCCAGTGTGGGTGTGTTTGGTTCGGAGTCTGACGTAAGCCCAGCGATTGGCAGTCGGTTTCCCGTGTGGTTTTGTTTGGCGTGCGTTAGCCGAGCTACGAGTGCTCTGATTCTTCTTTAGCCTGAGAAGATACGTATGCATAGGATGCGACATCCTAGCGAGCATGTTTTCCCCTAGTCCGAACTACGTCGACTCTGATGTCTATGCCTGATAGACTACGTAGGCCCAGGATGCGATATCCTGCCGAGTTAGTGTCGTTTATTTTCTTGTGTCTCTTTCATCCAGTGTGTTTGTTTGTGAGCAGTTTTTAGCAACCATATTCCTTCCTTTTGTGCGTGGATCCTGTCGAGTACGACGGATGCGTAGGGGTGCTAATACCTTCCCTTCGCATAACCGACTCCGATCCCATCTCTCTTTGGTCGCGAGACCATGTCTTTTCCAGGTTTACTTCGAGCGTTTCCTTTCCCTCTTTTGGGATAAATAACGCACGGTGGCGGCTCTGTTGTTTCGTTTTCCCGCCGGTTTTTCGCGTAATGCGACAGTATGCCCCCAGACGTAGGTGAGTTGCACCGAACTGGGTTAACAATTGCTTGTGTTTTTACCTTCTGCTCACTATATTTTGTCTATTATAACTCAGTCTAGTTTTAGTCTGTTTATGAAGGGAATAACAGATATGACACATAGCCTGCAGTCTGAATGTAAAACAGAATGTTATGACATTCATTATTGACTGCTGATATTGATGGACTGGTTGGTCTGTTACAGTTCACTCATCTGTAATGTTGGGACAGGTGATGTTCAAACCAATGTTGAGACATCATGCTGATAACTGGGCAGGATAAATAAACATAAGGGCTATGTTTGATCTCTACTGTATGTTTGCACTAGATGGACAAAACTGGATGTTCTTCTTTCCATGGTGGTATATTAGCAGATGTTGTAACATCTGTGAATGTGTGCATATGAGTACTGGATCATAATTTATATAACTGTCTTGTTGTATGTGCAACAATGTTAGATCAGATGTCATGATATGGAGTAGAACATCTGAACTCTGACTACACCAGAATTTCAACCTATAGGTTAGAAACGCTCCTCCTTTTTTTAAACTTACATTCAATATATTCCATCTTACTTCTACTTAGGAAAAATCCATGCATTTCTAAAGCTCGTCTCCAAGTCTTCAACCTCTTGTTTAAATCCTCCTTCGAATATCCCAATATGACTATATCATCTGCAAAATGTATGGATTTTTGGATGTGCTCCGTGAGTACATCCAAAATTAAAGTAAAAGGTAGGGGCTTAGGGTTAAACCTTCATGCAAACCTATTTTGATGGGGAAATCTTATGTATTTCCACCTTGTTCCTGCACACTAGTCGATTTCCCTTCATACATATCTTGGATATCTCGAATATATGTAATCCTAAACCCTTTCTTCTCTAATTCTTTCCATAAAATATATCTAGACACTCTATCATACGCCTTCTCCAAGCCAATAAAAATTAAGTGCAAGTCTTATTGCTCCATCCGATACCGCTTCATCATCGGTCGTAGTAGATAGATCTCTTCCATGGTCAACCTCTCGGGCATAAAACAAAATTTATTCTTAATGACTCGAGTCTCTTTTCTTAGTATCCATTCAATCACTCTTTCTCATAACTTTATGGTATGACTCATAAGTTTAATCCCTATATTATTTGCATAATTTTGTATATTCCCCTTGTTCTTATAGATTGAAACTAAAGTATTTCTTCTCCATTCATCTAGAATTTGCTTTAACCTTCTAATTTTATTAAAGAGTTTGGTAATCCACTCAATAATTCTAGCTCCAATAACCTTCCACACTTTAATAGGTATGTTGTCTGGTCCAACTGCTTTAATGTTACTCATCCTTTTCAACACTTTTATTACCTCTTGTTTCTGAATCTAACGGTAGCAATTATAGTTTTGATCCACTTCTCTAATGACAAGTCTGATAGAGTCTAGAGATATATCATATCCTTCATTGAATAAATTGTAGAAATATGTATTCCACCTATAATTTATATCCTTTTTTTAACCCAAACTTTGCCTTGTTCATCTTTAACATAATTCACTTGATCCAAATATCTTGTCTTTCTTTTTCTTCCCTTAGCAAGCCTCTATATCAACTTTTCTCCCTACTTAGTACCCAAAGATTGGTATAATCCGTCAAAAGCTTGGTTCTTGCTTCAAAAATCACCACCTTCTTGGTCTTTTTCTTAGCTTTCTTATACCTTTACCATGTTTAAGTATTTTTGCACCTAGACCATTGTTTAAAACAATCCTTTTTAACTCTAACTTTACTCTTAACACTTTAATTCAACCACCGCACTTTTTTACCCCTTAGTCCAAAACCTATTGATTTTCCCGACGTCTCTTTAGATACTTTTCTTATTTCTTAGGCCATTTTATTCCACATACATTTTGCACTTCCTCGTGGTTGCTCAAACCCTCCCTCCAAGATCTTTTGTTCCTTGTTTTTCACCCTTCAAATGCCACTACTTAATTCGTGGAGCTCCCATGTGACTTCTTCTCTTATATCTCCTATTGATTATTACATTTATAACTAATACTCTATGTTAGGTAGTCAAGTTGTCTCTCAGAATAACTTTACAATCCAGACAAATCTTCTGGTTCGACTTTTTGCTGGCTTTGTAACAACAAAGGAGAAGTTTGCTGCGATTTCTGAAGGCCCAAATCCAATTGGGTGCTTAGGTTATAAATAACATAGTGTAACCTAGGTTTTGTAAGCCTCTTAGAATGAAAAATAGGGGTATGTGTAAGGTAAACCTCCCAACCTATGGAAAGGTTACCATGTGTTTCTCAGTGTTCCAAAACTGAGAGTATTTGTGACTCAAAGCCTGTAGGCAAGAGTTTGTTATGATCTTGAATGAAGCTGTGAAGCAAGTTCAAGTGGTTTAGCATTACATTGTAAGTGTAGTGATAGGAATGGAAACTAGAGGTTTCTATCTAGGAGTTCCTAGGTATAGATTGCATTGGGTAGGGATTAAGTGAAGAGTTGTAAACGGGGGAGTTTAACTCTGGATTAATACTGGTGATAGTGGATCTTCTTCCTGGCTTGGTATGCCCCCATACGTAGGTGAGTTGCACCGAATTGGGTTAACAATTGCTTGTGTTTTTACCTTCTGCTCACTATATTTTGTCTGTTATAACTCAGTCTGGTTTTAGTCTGTTTATGAAGGGAATAACAGATATGACACATAGCCTGCAGTCTGAATGTAAAACAGAATGTTATGACATTCATTATTGACTGCTGATATTGATGGACTGGTTGGTCTGTTAGAGTTCACTCATCTGTAATGTTGGGACAGGTGATGTTTAAACCAATGTTGAGACATCATGCTGATAACTGGGCAGGATAAATAAACATAAGGGCTATGTTTGATCTCTATTATGTGTTTGCACTAGATGGACAGAACTGGATGTTCTTCTTTCCATGGTGGTATATTAGCAGATGTTGTAACATCTGTGAATGTGTGCATATGAGTACTGGATCATAATTTATATAACTGTCTTGCTGTATGTGCAACAATGTTAGATCAGATGTCATGATATGGAGTAGAACATCTGAACTCTGACTACACCAGAATTTCAAATGGTATCAGAGCAGGCATCTTGTTCTGGTTCTGAATGAGATCCATGGGTGATACTTTCTGGTATCTTGCAAGGAGTTATGTTAGTACTGATGTTGGAATCTGTGGAAGGTTCTGTGATCTTCCTGAATGGTCCCTTGAAGTAGGTGGATGGACTATTCATGACAGGAACTGTGTGTACCTGTCTCTGGAGGTTGGCAATTGGCCTTGTGTGGGACAGCTGTGCTAAGTATTGAATCATATTCAAACTTGGTATGTTCTTGGAGGCTGATCTGGTGAAGTGTGTGTTCATAGGTTGAGTTGTATTATGATTTCCGCTGCATAATACCTGGCAAAACTCAAACTCCGATGTAGTTTCCCCTCATGTGGATGAAAGGCTGCTATATTCAAGATTTCATCATAATCTACTGAAGATGTCAAAGATACTTGAGTCTCCTCAAGTCCACTCATCATGACGTTCTCACTTCAGGATGGTAAGAATCACCTGATCACTGATTCTTTTACTCTCTTGGGTAGTGTATATGAAGACCTTGAATACTTTCAAGAAGGGTTTGTTCCAAGGAGGTGGAACTAATGTTCTATGTGATGTTAGAACATGTTATTCAACAAGTATGCAGCTACTGGTTGAAGAGCAGATGTTATTAGGTGTCAAACAAAGGGATACTTTTGTTTGGAACCTACTCCTGACCTGGAAGAGGAGACATCTGTTTGTGCTAAGTTGACAAGGGTAGGGTCAACTGTGTGTGTGCTCAAGAAAGTCACTTTTAGAAGTCTGATCTCTAGAAGTGGAGCTGGTTGAGATATGACATTGTGCAATTTCCTGCTGGTTGTCTTATTCCTGTAGATTGATCAGGGTGGGATAGTTGTTCCTTGAAGTACTATGTTGTGTTGGAAGACAAGTCCCCTGGATGTTAGAAGTCAATAATGGGGTAACCTGATTGCTATATCATTTAAGAGGATTGGGACCATGAATCTTGTTATTCAAACACCACGCTCAGAAGTGGCAGTTCTTTCAAGGAGTGAGAATATGAAGATTCAGAAGTTGGTTGAGGTAGTATGCTCTGGCAATGCATATCTACTATTGACTGGTGTTGTTTTCGTTCACTAGTACGTATGGTCAGCTGGAGTCTGATTGGTGTGATTGGAGTATGTATAGGTATAACTCATAGAGTTAGTTGCCATTGGTAGGGATGGTGTATGTCATGTTGAGACATTTGTGTACAATGCATGGATATTAGTGTGGAGTTTCCATGATTGTTAATTTGAGGGGGAGTTTTGGTTAACCTCCTCACGTTTGGTCAGCCTAGGGTCTGGTTGGCTGTTGACCTGTGTCACATGGGTTCTGGTGGTTGTGTGACACATTTGCAAGGAATGATTCATCTCTCACATTCCTAAGGGTGAATTTAATCTGG